>NC_057794.1:32656994-33000686 GCF_018294505.1 Triticum aestivum
GGTGAAGGCAGAACACCAAAGGCTAGCTGGTCTCCTCCAACCTCTTGCCATTCCAGAATGGAAGTTTGACCACATTGAAATGGACTTCGTGACTGGGTTTCCAAAGTCCAAGCGTCGCAATGATGCTATATTCGTTGTCATCGACAAACTCATCAAAGTGGCTCATTTTCTGCCTATCAAAGAGTCGATCACTGCAGCTCAATTGGCGGAACTCTATACCTCTCGTATTGTCTCTCTGCATGGTATTCCTCAAGTGATCTCTTCAGACCATGGCAGCATCTTTACATCCAAGTTTTGGGATTCTTTTTAGAAGGCCATGGGCACGAACATCCGCTTCAGCACAGCTTTCCATCCTCAAACTAGCGGTCAAGTCGAGCGTGTCAACCAAATTCTTGAAGATATGCTCAGGGCTTGTGTGATCTCCTTCGGCATGAAGTGGGAAGATTGTCTTCCTTATGCTGAATTCTCCTACAACAACAGTTTTCAAGCAAGTTCGGGCAAGGCCCCATTTGAAATTCTGTATGGCAGGAAGTGTCGTACCCCTCTCAACTGGTCTGAAACCGGTCAACGTCAGCTTTTGGGTAATGACTTAATCACAGAAGTAGAAGAAATGTGCAAAGTCATTCGTGATAACCTCAAAGCAGCCCAATCCCGCCAGAAGAGCTACTATGATAGTAAGCACCGTGATTTGGCTTTCGATATCGGAGATCATGTTTACCTCCACGTCTCTCCTATGAAAGGTACTCGTCGCTTCGATATCAAAGGGAAGCTTGCCCCCAGATACGTGGGACCTTTCAAGATTATCAGCAAGAGAGGCGACCTCGCCTATCAACTCGAGCTTCCTTCAAACTTTGCAAATGTTCACGACGTGTTCCATGTCTCTCAGCTCCGAAAGTGCTTCAAGACTCCTGACCGCACCATCAACTTCGAGGACATTGAGCTCCAAGAAGATCTCTCTTATAGTGAGCACCCAGTTGCTATTCTTGAAGAGACTGAACGCAAGACTCGCAACAAGTCAATCAAATTTCTCAAAGTCAAGTGGTCACACCATTCCGACCATGAATCTACCTGGGAACGCGAGGATCACCTCCGTTCTGAGTACCAGCGTTCTTTCAGTCCTAGATCTCGGGACGAGATCCTTTCGTAGTGGTGGAGTGTTGTAACACCCTGGATGTAACTTTCTCAATTTGTACTCCAACTCTTGCTGTTTCCGGCGTTAAGTTATATTTATTTTCTCGGGGTTTTTGTCTCCTTGTGTTGTTGTCGTTGTCACGCATCTCATATCATGTCATCATGTGCATTGCATTTGCATACGTGTTCGTCTCATGCATTTGAGCATTTTCCCCGTTGTCCGTTTTGCATTCCGGCGCTTCGTTCTCCTCCGGTGGTCATTTCTAGCTTTCTTTCATGTGTGGGATTTAAACATTTCCGGATTGGACCGAGACTTACCAAGCGGCCTTGGTTTACTACCGGTAGACCGCCTGTCAAGTTTCGTTTCATTTGGACTTCGTTTGATACTCCAACGGTTAACCGACGGACCGAAAAGGCCTTGTGTGTGTTGCAGCCCAACACCCCTCCAATTTTGCCCAAAACCCACCTAACTCTTCTCCATCATCTAGAGCGTTCGATCACAATCGCGTGGCCGAAAACCGCACCTCATTTGGACTCTCCTAGCTCCCTCTATGCCTATTTAAACACCCCCCCCCCGATTTTCGGATCTCCTTCCTCCCCGAAACCCTAGAAATCGCCCCCGCACCGGCCGGACACATCCGAATCCGGCCGGACGCGTCCGCTCCGCCCCGCCGCCGCCACGTGGCACGCCACCGTTGGCTGTCGCCACCGCCGCCGCTGAAGCCCGCCGCGGCCCGCGGGAGGCCCTCCCGGCCCACGCGCCGCCGCCGCCGCCCGGCTCCCTCGCCCGCGCCTCGACCCCGCCGCCTTCGCTCGCCGTGCCGCCGCCTCGCCATCGCCGGCGTCCGCCTCGGCCGGCGCCGCGCCGCCTCTCCTCCCGGGTCGCCGCCGCCGCCCCAACGCCCCGCGGCGCCGCTCGCCGCCTCCGCCGCGCTCCGGCCGCCGCCCCGACGAGCTCCGCCACTCCGGCGACCTCTCCGGCCTCGCCTCGCCCTCGCCGTCCACCGGCGACCTCGGATCCGCCGGCCGTGAACAATTCCCGCCGCCGCCTCGGTTGGCGCACCGGTCAAACCCTAGATCTGAGGGTTGTTTTTTTTTCTAAGTCCCTGATATTTTCAGTCCATATGCTCATGTTTGTGGCCCCGTAACTTTGCATCCGTAGCTCCGATTCATGCATATAGCATATCAAAATGTTCATGTCAGAGAGTACATCATTTCATTCCATTGCATCATTTTCATTTGAGTTCATCTTGATGCCCGAAATGCAGTGAGAAGAGGGCTACTTGAGTTATTTGTCAGATCTGCTACTCCGTTTAGATTTTTGTCATTTTTGCCATGATTAATGTGTGCATGATATGCCCATGAGCTCTTCATATGTTTTGTTAAGGGTTTTGTCATCTTTCTAGAGGTGCAACCCATGTATTTTTTTTATGTGTGTGGTGTCTAGTGCAAGCTTGCAAAGTGGTGCACTTGCTAATTCTGTTTTCAGGGACTTAGTAATTTCACTAAGTCCTGGATCTGTTTAGCTCATGATGCCATATGTTCATGTTGTTTCCTAGTGATCCGTGCCTATTTTGAGGATGATCAGTAAGGATGTTTTGTTAATATTGTAGTGCTCTATCCATACATGTCTTTGTTTGCAATTATCGAGCACCCTAGCTTGAGTCAATCGAGCTCTACTTTCGCTACTTTGTGAATCTGGGCAGTTTGTCAACTTGTTTGCAATTTTGTCGATGATGTTGTAGTTGATCCGTGCATGCTATGTTATTGTTCTTGCCATGTCTCGATTTCATTTTGTGCCTTCTTGATGGGTGTATGCTTGTCTTGCCATGACTTGCACCGTAGTGAGTGCATCGAGCTCGTAAACATGCCTACTTGAGTTATATTTCAGCATGTGCCAGTTTTCACTAAGTCTGAAAACTGATTATGTTTTTGCTATGTTCACATGCTTGCAATTGAATTTTATGATCCCTTTTGGCTCAAGGTCACTAAGGGACTTTTGTTAAGCTCTTTGAGTAGCTCCCTGCCATGTATTTTTTTGTCATGTTTGGTTGCTGTAGCATGTTCATCTCATTGCATTTAGGTGGCTACTTGCTGTAAATCGCAGACCGGTGCCATATTTGCATCACTTGCCATTTCCAAACCGTAACTCCGATTCCGGCGTTCTTTATATTGTTTTCAAGCGATTTCATCTCATCCTTCCAGTGGCACACTTGGACTTCCAAGTTGAGGCCAGGTTCATGCATTTTCCTGTCATATCTTGCATTTCGCATCCCGCATCGCATCCCGCATAGCATACCATCTTTGCATTGCGTTGTTTGAGTTTGCACGTGGTTGATTGTATCCTTGTTGCTTGTTTGTCTTGTTTGGGTAGAGCCGGGAGACGAGTTCGCTAACGAGGAGCCCGTTGAGTTTGCTTTCGAGGATCCAGTCAACTCTGACACCTGTGCAGGCAAGATGATCATACCCTCGAAATCACTACTATCTTTGCTATGCTAGTTTGCTCGCTCTTTTGCTATGCCAATGCTACGATGCCTACCACTTGCTTTCAAGCCTCCCGAATTTCCATGTCAAACCTCTAACCCACCTTGTCCTAGCAAACCGTTGTTTGGCTATGTTACCGCTTTGCTCAGCCCCTCTTATAGTGTTGCTAGTTGCAGGTGAAGATTGGAGGCCGTTCCTTGTTGGAACATCTTTTATTTACTTGTTGGGATATCATTATATTGCTATATTATCTTAATGCATCTATATAATTGGTAAAGGGTGGAAGGCTCGGCCTCTCGCCTAGTGTTTTGTTCCACTCTTGCCGCCCTAGTTTCCATCATATCGGTGTTATGTTCCCAGATTTTTGCGTTCCTTACGCGGTTGGGTTATAATGGGAACCCCTTGATAGTTCACCTTGATTAAAGCTTTTCCAGCAATGCCCAACCTTGGTTTTACCATTTGCCACCTAGCCTTTTCTTTCCCTTGGGTTCTGCAGACTCAAGGATCATCTTTATTTTAACCCCCCCCCCCCCCCCGGGCCAGTGCTCCCTCTGAGTGTTGGTTCGAACTGGGCAGCCTGCGGGGCCACCTCGGGTAAACTCGAGGGTTGGTTTTACTCGTAGCTTGACCTATCTGAGTGTGCCCTGAGAAAGAGATATGTGCATCTCCTATCGGGATTTGTCGGCACATTCGGATGGTGTTGCTGGTCTTGTTTTAACCTGTCGAAGTGTCTTGAATTACCGAGATACCGAGTCTGATCGGAACGTCTTGGGAGGAGGTCTATTCCTTCATTGACCGTGAGAGCTTGTCATGGGCTAAGTTGGGACTCCCCTGCAGGGATTGGACTTTCGAAAGCCATGCCCGTGGTTATGGGCAGATGGGAATTTGTTAATGTCCAGTTGTAGATAACTTGAACCTTAATTAATTAAAATGAATCAACTGAGTGTGTTACCGTGATGGCCTCTTCTCGGCGAAGTCCAGGAAGTGGACACGGTGTTGGAGTAATGTTTGCGCAGGTTGTTCTCTAGTTTCTCGCTCGCGCTTTGCCTCCTCTTCTCGCTCTCTTTTGCGAATAAGTTAGCCACCATATTTGCTAGTCGCTTGCTGCAGCTCCACTCATATTTTACCTTGCCTTACCTATAAGCTTAAATAGTCTTGATCGCGAGGGTGCGAGATTGCTGAGTCCCTGTGGCTCACAGATTACTATTACACCAGATGCAGGGCCTGATGATTCTGCTCCAGGAGACGCGTATGAGCTCAAGTGGGAGTTCGACGAAGACTCTCAACGTTACTATGTTTCCTTTCCCGATGATCAGTAGTGGTGCCCAGTTGGGGGTGAACGAGACCGTTGTCGCATGTTGGGTTCTCTTTTATTTTGGCGCCGTAGTCGGGCCATGAGTGTTTGGATGATGTAATGTTATTTATGTACTTGATTGACGTGGTGAGTGTAAGCCAACTATGTTATCTCCCCTTTATTGTTATTTATATTACATGGGATGTTGTGAACATTGCCTAACTTGCGACATATGCCTTCAATGCGATTATGCCTCTAAGTCGTGCCTCGACACGTGGGAGCTATAGTCGCATCGAGGGTGTTACATGATGGTAGCAATTACACGGACTGGGTCCATAACTTGAGGATTATCCTCATTGCTGCACAGAAGAATTACATCCTGGAAGCACCGCTGGGTGCCAGGCCTACTGCTGGAGCAACACCAGATGTTATGAACGTCTGGCAGAGCAAAGCTGATGACTACTCGATAGTTCAATGTGCCATGCTTTACGGCTTAGAATCGGGACTTCAACGACGTTTTGAACGTCATGGAGCATATGAGATGTTCCAGGAGTTGAAGTTAATATTTCAAGAAAATGCCCAGATTGAGAGATATGAAGTCTCCAATAAGTTCTATAGCTGCAAGATGGAGGAGAACAGTTCTGTCAGTGAGCATATACTCAAAATGTCTGGGTATAATAATCACTTGATTCAATTGGGAGTTAATCTTCCAGATGATTGCGTCATTGACAGAATTCTCCAATCACTACCACCAAGCTACAAGAACTTCGTGATGAACTATAATATGCAAGGGATGAATAAGACTATTCCCGAGCTCTTCGCAATGTTGAAAGCTGCGGAGGTAGAAATCAAGAAGGAGCATCAAGTGTTGATGGTCAACAAGACCACTAGTTTCAAGAAAAAGGGCAAAGGGAAGAAGAAGGGGAACTTCAAAAAGAACAGCAAACAAGTTGCTACTCAAGAGAAGAAACCCAAACCTGGACCTAAGCCTGAAACAGAGTGCTTCTACTGCAAGCAAACTGGTCACTGGAAGCGGAACTGCCCCAAGTATTTGGCGGATAAGAAGGATGGCAAGGTGAACAAAGGTATATGTGATATACATGTTATTGATGTGTACCTTACTAATGCTCGCAGTAGCACCTGGGTATTTGATACTGGTTCTGTTGCTAATATTTGCAACTCAAAACAGGGACTACGGATTAAGCGAAGATTGGCTAAGGACGAGGTGACGATGCGCGTGGGAAATGGTTCCAAAGTCGATGTGATCGCAGTCGGCACGCTACCTCTACATCTACCTTCGGGATTAGTATTAGACCTAAATAATTGTTATTTGGTGCCAGCGTTAAGCATGAACATTATATCTGGATCTTGTTTGATGCGAGACGGTTATTCATTTAAATCAGAGAATAATGGTTGTTCTATTTATATGAGTAATATCTTTTATGGTCATGCACCCTTAAAGAGTGGTCTATTCTTATTAAATCTCGATAGTAGTGACACACATATTCATAGTGTTGAAGCCAAAAGATGCAGAGTTGATAATGATAGTGCAACTTATTTGTGGCACTGCCGTTTGGGTCATATCGGTGTAAAGCGCATGAAGAAACTCCATACTGATGGGCTTTTGGAACCACTTGATTATGAATCACTTGGTACTTGCGAACCGTGCCTTATGGGTAAGATGACAAAAACACCGTTCTCCGGTACTATGGAGAGAGCAACAGATTTTTTGGAAATCATACATACAGATGTATGTGGTCCGATGAATGTTGAGGCTCGTGGCGGATATCGTTATTTTCTCACCTTCACAAATGACTTAAGCAGATATGGGTATATCTACTTAATGAAACACAAGTCTGGAACGTTTGAAAAGTTCAAAGAATTTCAGAGTGAAGTTGAAAATCATCGTAACAAGAAAATAAAATTCCTACGATCTGATCGTGGAGGAGAATATTTGAGTTACGAGTTTGGTGTACATTTGAAACAATGTGGAATAGTTTCGCAACTCACGCCACCCGGAACACCACAGCGTAATGGTGTGTCCGAACGTCGTAATCGTACTTTACTGAATATGGTGCGATCTATGATGTCTCTTACTGATTTACCGCTATCGTTTTGGGGATACGCTCTAGAGACGGCCGCATTCACGTTAAATAGGGCACCATCAAAATCTGTTGAGACGACGCCTTATGAACTGTGGTTTGGCAAGAAACCAAAGTTGTCGTTTCTAAAAGTTTGGGGCTGCGATGCTTATGTGAAAAAGCTTCAACCTAATAAGCTCGAACCCAAATCTGAGAAATGTGTCTTCATAGGATATGCAAAGGAAACTATTGGATACACCTTCTATCACAGATCCGAAGGCAATACTTTTGTTGCTAAATTCGGAAACTTTCTGGAGAAGGAGTTTCTCTCGAAAGAAGTGAGTGGGAGGAAAGTAGAACTTGACGAGGTAACTGTATCTGCTCCCTTATTGGAAAGTAGTACATCATAGAAACCTGTTTCTGTGACACCTACACCAATTAGTGAGGAAGCTAATGATAATGATCATGAAACTTCAAAACAAGATACTACTGAACCTCGTGGATCAACCAGAGTAAGATCCGCGCTAGAGTGGTACGGTAATCCTGTTCTGGAAGTCATGCTACTAGATCATGATGAACCTACGAACAATGAAGAAGCG
The DNA here is from genome assembly GCF_018294505.1 of Triticum aestivum. NCBI lineage: Eukaryota > Viridiplantae > Streptophyta > Magnoliopsida > Poales > Poaceae > Triticum > Triticum aestivum. Next base: position 32,664,584 of record NC_057794.1, read on the forward strand.
ATGGTGAGCCCAGATTCCGCAAAATGGCTTGAAGCCATGAAATCTGAGATGGGATCCATGTATGAGAACAAAGTATGGACTTTGATTGACTTGCCCAATGATCGGCAAGCAATTGAGAATAAATGGATCTTCAAGAAGAAGACTGACGCTGACGGTAATATTACTGTCTACAAAGCTCAACTTGTCGCAAAAGGTTTTCGGCAAGTTCAAGGGATTGACTACGATGAGACCTTCTCACCCGTAGCGATGCTTAAGTCTGTCTGAATCATGTTAGAAATTGCCGCATTTTATGATTATGAAATTTGGCAAATGGATGTCAAAACTGCATTCTTGAATGGATTTCTGCAAGAAGAGTTGTATATGATGCAGCCAGAAGGTTTTGTCGGTCCAAAGGGAGCTAACAAAGTGTGCAAGCTCCAGCGATCCATTTATGGACTGGTGCAAGCCTCTCGGAGTTGGAATAAACGCTTTGATAGTGTGATCAAAGCATTTGGTTTTATACAGACTTTTGGAGAAGCCTGCATTTACAAGAAAGTGAGTGGGAGCTCTGTAGCATTTCTGATATTATATGTAGAACACATATTACTAATCGGAAATGATATAGAATTTCTGGATAGCATAAAAGGATACTTGAATAAAAGTTTTTCAATGAAAGACCTCGATGAAGCTGCCTACATATTGGGCATCAAGATCTATAGAGACAGATCGAGACGCTTAATTGGACTTTCACAAAGCACATACCTTGACAAAGTTTTGAAAAAGTTCAAAATGGATCAAGCAAAGAAAGGATTCTTGCCTGTGTTACAAGGTGTGAAATTGAGTAAGACTCAAAGTCCGACCAATGCAGAAGATAGAGAGAAAATGAAAGATGTTCCCTATGCTTTAGCCATAGGCTCTATCATGTATGCAATGCTATGTACCAGACTTGATGTGTGTCTTGCTATAAGTCTAGCAGGGAGGTACCAAAGTAATCCAGGAGTGGATCACTGGACAGCGGTCAAGAACATCCTGAAATACCTGAAAAGGACTAAGGATATGTTTCTCATATATGGAGGTGACAAAGAGCTCATCGTAAATGGTTACGTTGATGTAAGCTTTGACACTGATCCGGACGATTCTAAATCGCAAACCGGATACGTGTTTACATTAAACGGCGGAGCTGTTAGTTGGTGCAGCTCTAAACAAAGCGTTGTGGCGGGATCTACATGTGAAGCAGAGTACATAGCTGCTTCGGAAGCAGCAAACGAAGGAGTCTGGATGAAGGAATTCATATCCGATCTAGGTGTCATACCTAGTGCATCGGGTCCAATGAAAATCTTTTGTGACAATACTGGTGCAATTGCCTTGGCAAAGGAATCCAGATTTCACAAGAGAACCAAGCACATCAAGAGACGCTTCAATTCCATCCGGGATCTAGTCCAGGTGGGAGACATAGAGATTTGCAAGATACATACAGATCTGAATGTAGCAGACCCGTTGACTAAGCCTCTTCCAGGAGCAAAACATGATTAGCACCAAAGCTCCATGGGTGTTAGAATCATTACTGTGTAATCTAGATTATTGACTCTAGTGCAAGTGGGAGACTGAAGGAAATATGCCCTAGAGGCAATAATAATGTTATTGTTTTATTTCCTTATATCATGATAAATGTTTATTATTCATGCTAGAATTGTATTATCCAGAAACATAATACTTGTGTGAATATATAGACAAACCAAATGTCACTAGTATGCCTCTACTTGACTAGCTCGTTAATCGAAGATGGTTATGTTTCCTAACCATAGACATGTGTTGTCATTTGATTAATGGGATCACATCATTAGGAGAATGATGTGATTGACATGACCCATTCCATTAGCTTAGCACCCGATCGTTTAGTATGTTGCTATTGCTTTCTTCATGACTTATACATGTTCCTATGACTATGAGATTATGCAACTCACGTTTACCGGAGGAACACTTTGTGTGCTACCAAACGTCACAACGTAACTGGGTGATTATAAAGGAGCTCTACAGGTGTCTCCAAAGGTGAATGTTGGGTTGGCGTATTTCGAGATTAGGATTTGTCACTCCGATTGTCGGAGAGGTATCTCTGGGCCCTCTCGGTAATGCACATCACATAAGCCTTGCAAGCATTACAACTAATGAGTTAGTTGCAAGATGATGTATTACGAAACGAGTAAAGAGACTTGCCGGTAACGAGATTGAACTAGGTATTGAGATACCGACGATCGAATCTCGGGCAAGTAACATATCGATGACAAAGGGAACAACGTATGTTGTTATGCGGTCTGACCGATAAAAGATCTTTGTAGAATATGTAGGAACCAATATGAGCATCCAGTTTCCGCTATTGGTTATTGACCGGAGACGTGTCTCGGTCATGTCTACATTGTTCTCGAACCCGTAGGGTCCGCACGCTTAAGGTTTCGATGACAGTTATATTATGAGTTTTGATGTACCGAAGTTAGTTCGGAGTCCCGGATGTGATCACGGACATGACGAGGAGTCTCGAAATGGTCGATACATAAAGATTGATATATTGGACGGCTATATTCGGACATCGGAAGTGTTCCGAGTGATTTTGGAGAAAACCGGAGAGCCGGAGGGTTACCAGAACCCCCGCCCCCCGGGAGAAGTAATGGGCCATATGGGCCTTAGTGGAGAGAGAGAGGGGCAGCCAGGGTGGTCCGCGCGCCTCCTCCCCCCTGGTCCGAATTGGACTAGGAGAGGGGGGGCGGCGCCCCCCTTTCCTTCTCCCTCCCCACTTCTTTCCCCCTCCTAGTAGGAGTCCTACTCCCCTTGAGGCGCCATAGGGGCCGGCCGGCCTCCTCCCCTTGATCCTTTATATACGGGGACAGGGGGCATCCCGAGACACAAGTTGATCCATGTGATCATATTCTTAGCCATGTGCGGTGCCCCCTTCCACCATAATCCTCGATAATATTGTAGCGGTGCTTAGGCGAAGCCCTGCGATGGTAGTACATCAAGATCGTCACCACGCCGTCGTGCTGACGGAACTCTTCCCCGACACTTTGCTGGATCGGAGTCCGGGGATCGTCATCGAGCTGAACGTGTGCTAGAACTCGGAGGTGTCGTAGTTTCGGTGCTTGATCGGTCAGGCCATGAACACGTACGACTACATCAACCGCGTTGTGCTAACGCTTCCGTTGTCGGTCTACAAGGGTACATAGATCACACTCTCCCCTCTCGTTGCTATGCATCACCATGATCTTGCGTGTGCGTAGGAAATTTTTTGAAATTACTACATTCCCCAACAGTCCGTGAGGGGGCCACGTCCTCGAGACGCGTGCTGCCTCTGCAGACATGCCATAACACCACCCCGCATGTATGAGGGGCCGGTGCGACGCTCCGGTGGCATTGCTACCCCCCTCCCCCAGGGCCCTCGTCCTTCCTAACCGTGAAGCGGTTGACCACGAGATCTAGTCTTTTGACTTTCCACGGACGGGCTTTGACAAGTGGACCTCTCCACCCGGTTGTGTCAGCTCAGCCCAGAGGGACACTTGGGAGCAACATCCGGGCCAAACCCACAGCTACATCTCCTCCGTGTAGACCCGATGCGTCTGTTTCCCCCTCCAGGTGCCGGCGGCGGTGCCGTCCGTGAGGAGGGCCACGCCCGGGAGACACGTTCCGCCTCTTCGGGCATGCCACAGCACCACCCCGCATGTATGAGGGGCCGGTGCGACACTTCGGTGGCATTGCTACCCCCCCTAGGGCCCCCGTCCCGCCTAACCCTGGAGCGGTTGACCACGAGATCTAGCCCTTTGAATTTCCACGGATGGGCTTTGACCAGAGGACCTCTCCACCCGGTTGTGTCAGGTCAACCCAGAGGGACACCTGGGAGCAACATCCGGGCCAAACCCACAGCTACATCCCCTCCGTGTAGACCCGACGCGTCCGTTTCCCCCCTCCAGGTGCCGGCGGCGGCAACGTCCATGAGCGGGGCCACGTCTTGGAGACGCATGTCGTCTCTTCGGACATGCCACAACACCACCCCGCATGTATGAGGGACCGGTGCGACGCTCCGGTGGCATTGCTACCCCCAGGGCCCCCGTCCCGCCTAATCCTGGAGCCGTTGACCATGAGATCTAGCCCTTTGACTTTCCACGGACAGGCTTTGAACAGTGGACCTCTCCACCAGGTTGTGTCTGGTCAGCCCAGAGGGACACCTGGGAGCAACATCCGGGCCAAACTCACAGCTACATCCCCTCCGTGTGGACCCGACGCGTTCGGTTCCCCCCTCCAGGTGCCGGCGGCGACACCATCCGTGAGGGGGGCCACGCCCCGGAGATGCGTGCCGCCTCTTCAAACATGCCACAACACCATCCCACATGTATGAGGGGCCGGTGCGACGCTCCGGTGGCATTGCTACCCCTAGGGGCCCCGTCCCACCTAACCCTGCAGCGGTTGACCACGAGATCTAACCCTTTGACTCTCCACGGACGGGCTTTGACCAGTGGACCTCTCCACCCAGTTGTGCCGGGTCAGCCATAGGGACACCTGGGAGCAACTTCTGGGCCAAACCCACTGCTACATCCCCTCCGTCTAGACCCGACGCGTCCGTTTCCCCCCTCCAGGTGTCGGCGGCGGCGCCGTCCGTGAGGGGTCCATGTCCTGGAGACGCATGCCGCCTCTTCGGACATGTTACAACACCACCCCGCATGTATGAGGGGCCGGTGCGATGCTCCGGTGGCATTGCTACCCCCAGGGCCCCCGTCCCGCCTAACCCTGGAGCGGTTGACCACGAGATCTAACCCTTTGACTTTCTGCGGACGGGCTTTGGCCAGTGGACCTCTCCATCCGGTTGTGTCAGGTCAGCCCAGAGGGACACCTGGGAGCAACATCCGGGCCAAACCCACAACTACATACCCTCCGTGTAGACCCGACGCGTCCGTTTCCCCCCTCCAGGTGCCGGCGGCGGCACCGTCCGTGAGGGGGGCCACGCCTCGGAGATGCATGCCGCCTCTTCGGACATGCCACAACACCACCCGTCCCGCCTAAGGGACATGAAATTCTCCTTGATGGCAGCTGGATCTAAATACTAAGACCCGACGCGTCCGTTTCCCCCCTCTAGGTGCCGGCGGCGGCGCCGTCCGTTAGAGGGGGCACGCCCCGGAGATGCGTGTCGCCTCTTCGGACATGCCAAAACACCACCCGGTTGTGGTAGGTCATCCTATAGAAACACTTGGGAGCAACGTCCCCTCCGTATAGACCCGATGCGGCTGTTTTCGTCCTCCAGGTGCCGGCGGTGGCGCCGTCCGTGAGGGGGGCACACCGCGGACGTGAGGGGGTCACACTCCGGAGACGGATGCCGGGCGTTTGCAACCGCCACAAAACTTCTATCGACATAGCTGTTTTTCATTTTAATAAAATATAAGGACCTATATTCAAAAGAACATGATGGCACATTATTAACGTGCTCGAAAAAAATACAAACTATATATATATATATATTCATAATCTATGGAAAAAATGACAAAGTACATATATATTCATATAATAATACATAAAAAAGCATATGCTACATGTCAGTTAATATAATAATACATAAAAAGAATAAAAACATATATAAAAAATAAAATAACTATGCCATCGGCATAGAGACGGCAGGGTTTAGGTGGGCGGCGTGCCGCGGATCGGTGACGTGGTGGGTATGCCGACGGCCGCCGTCGGCATGTGTGCTGGACGGTGCGCCGCGGATTGGTGACGTGGCATGCGGAGATATGCCGACGGCGCCCGTCCCGGCCGTCGACATAGATTCGACAGCGTTAGCCGCTGGTCACGGGCAGGGTCGCCGGGCCCATTGCTATGCCGACGGCTGGGTTATGCCGACGGCTGCTGTCGGCGTATTCGCAGCTAGGCCGATGGCCATATTGTGCCGACGGGTGCCGTCGGCTTAGCTCGGGGTAGCCCGACGGCTAGGATAAGCCGACAACCAGGACGTGGTTGTCGACATAGCTCCAAGTAGGCCGACGGTGGCCATCGGCATTGTTTTGGCTGTCGGGGTAGGACCCTTTTCCGGTAGTGACATCTGGATTACACTTTACGGGCAAGCACTCTGGATTAGCCAATCCAGTTTATTTGATGGAGGAACTCTGAGATTAGACCATTCAGTTTACTTGAACCTGCAATGCACTTACAACAAATAGCTTAAAAAGGAGTCGTACTCGTACCTGCCCTTATATGAGATAAAAAAATAATGAGATGCACATCTATACCTGAACCGCTGCAAGAGCTCCTCCTTGTCTGCAGACTGTATGACACGAATCAAGCTCAGGCGGCGTCAGCAGTGCGTGCAACATCCACGTCAGGACGGCCTCCTCCGTGGCAGCCTCAACCGCGGACTCAAAGTGAGAGCTGGCAATGGCGTCGACGATTTTTTGTCGCAGGTGGATCCGAGGAATGAGGGGTTGTTGAGCGCCATGACGTCCTGGATTGGAGAGAGAGAGAGGGCGACGTGACGGTGCCACCGGTCTACTCAGAGATCATCACATGGAGAAGGGTCGCAACGGCAGCTGCAGCGACAGTTCGCGGGTCGCGGAGGCTAGGACGCACGTAGTCTTCGGCACGAGTTAATTGCAGGAAGCTACCACACTTCGGCATTATGTTACGAGTCAGTACCACTAGTCGTGACGAATCAATCTATGATTGAGTTGGTTAGGTGGACAGTGGTATCCTCAACCTACCAGGGTTCAAATCCTGATGCTCGCATTATTTCTGGATTTATTTCAGGATTTCCGGCGATACGCTTTCAGTGGGAGGAGACGTTCCCGTCGACGACGAAGCGCCTACAGTGACTTCGTAAATCTCAAGATGATATGTTGGCTCAGTCTTTTGGAGGTGCTCATAGGGGTAGGGTGTGCATGTGTGCGTTCATAGGGATGAGTGTATGCACGTGTATATGAGCGTTTGTGTCTGTATTGATGCTAAAAAAAAGTACCACTAGTCGTGTTGGTCACAGTTCAGTACCACTTTGGGGCCTAAGTGTTGCAAAAAGGTCTAAATCCTGTATAACAACGTATTGACGTTGTATCTGACCGTTGGGGCCCGCCTGTCAGGGCCTGACATGGCATATTTTTTTACGGAAAGCCCCTTTACCTTTTATTTAATCACGCATAAATCCCTTGGTTGCCAAAAAAAGGACCGGCCTGGAATTTTTTCCCGACAAAAATAAAGGGCGTGCAACAACGCTCCCGCAGAGGTTCCAACCCGAGCCAGGTTATTAAAGGCGCATGCTCGTTGCCACTGCGACATCGACTCACCTGCCCACGAAACTAAGCAATTACATTTTTATATGTTCTACCGTTCAATTTTTTTAATATTTTTCTTTCAAAACTATTTTATTTATTTCAGATCATGGGTATTTTCAGCACCGAAGAGGACTCGTTTGAAAGTTTCCGTCACACTAAACAAATTAACAAAAATAACGTGAAAGCAGAATTCGAACCGTGGACATGCCGCTCGAGCACAGCGCATCCACTCAAGCCACCACGCCAGAACAACCGTTACGCTTTCAGAAGGCGGGTTTCTTTTTATATTAGTATCGACACGCTGGGCACGCTGTTGGGCGCAGCAAGGTTTCGCCCGGTGAGTTACTGATTTGTTTTAATCATGATATTAAATACATTAAAATTGTTTAACTTTTATTTAAAAAATCAATGTATTTCTCGAACTGAAAGAATGATTTTACACAATAAGTTTTCTGTACATGTTGAACATTTTTTGAAATACACATTGTAAAAAAATGTAAGAAAATGCCACCTTAAATTACAAAAAGTTCACCGCACATTATGTAAAGTCATCATATCTTAAGAAAAAATTTCAACATATATTAATTAAAAACAATTTGCACCTAAAATATGTTCAACATATATATGACAAAAAATTTCATTTTTGTATATAAATTATGTTCAACATATATTACCAAAAGATCATTATATTAAAAAAAATCCCCATCTGTAAAGAAAAGTTCATATTGCATTTAAAAAATGTTCATTATACACAGGAAAAGTGCGCAGCATGCACTAAAAAAATCATGCGTATTTAAAAACATGTTCATCATATACTAACGCCTATTTAAAAAAATATTATGTAAGTATGTTCAAAATTCAGGAGAAAAACCAACCTAATGAATAAAAACCCAAAAATAAGCCACAACCAGAAACAAAAATAAAGCCTAAGAGAAATTAAACCTGGGCAACGAACGCCCAGCATGCACGCTAAAAAAATAAATTGCAGGCCTCACTGGGCCCAGCAGCCGGCCTATTCTAGAGGTTATAGTACAAAAAGGACATCACCTGCTGCCTAACGCTGGTCTGTAGTGGCGTATTGGCTAGCTGGCGACCCCTGTGAACAAAAGGTCATAGGTTCGAACCCCTCGACAGTTAGGCTGGTCATAGTGGGGAGTAACTTAGACTAGTAACATATATATGTTACTAGTCTATGTTACTACCTTCATAGTGGGTAGTGTCATAGGTGTGATAACATAGTTGCCTTCATTTATTACTTTGTAGACTCATTATGCATTGGAAACCGCTATGTGATGATAACATATTATGTTACTCTATTTGCCTCTCTCCTCATTAACTACTTGCCACATCACCATTTTTGCTTATGTGGCATCTATGTTACTACCTATGTTACTCCCACTATGACCAGCCTTATATTTTTGTTAAATTAAATTCCGCGCGCATCAACTCGTCCCCGGTTCGAATCGGGCGTGCGTGCCTGTTATTTTCAACAGAAAAAATAAATCCAGCAGGGTATTCTTTTGGCAACTAAGGGATATACACGTGATTAAATAAAAATTGAGGGGGGTTTTCGCAAAAGAACATGCCACATCAGCACCTGACAGTTGGGGCCGCATGGTCAGATACAGGGTTATACGGCTGTCTAACCTTTTTGTTACAATTAGGCCCTAAAGTGGTAGTTATATTTTTGTTAAATTAAATTCCGCGCGCATCGCCTCGTCCCCGGTTCGAATCACAGCGGGCGCGTGTGCGTGTTATTTTCAACAGAAAAAATAAATCCAGCAGGGTATTCTTTTGGCAACTAAGGGATATACACGTGATTAAATAAAAACTGAGGGGGGTTTTCGCAAAAGAACATGCCACATCAGCACCTAACAGTTGGGGCCGCATGGTCAGATACAGGACTAGTAGTACTGACTCGTAATATGTTGCCGAAGTGTGATAGCTCCTTGCAATTAACTCCTTCGGCACACATAGACGCTGGGGCCCTAACTTACATGCCGATCATGCCTCTACTGGCCAACATAGGTGCATCACCACTGGCCTCACCCCTGCTCCCCCTCTTTCTCTCTTCCATGATGATGTGATGCAATGGACGGGAGGCAATGCTTCATCTAGATCCAGATTGGGTGGGGATCGGATTTGGAAAGGAAAAAAATCAGAATCGAAAAGAGAAGGAGATCGGGACGGGGTGGACACGATCGAGAGGGGAGAAAAAAACAATCGAACCTGGGGTTCACTGGAAAGAAAATCGGGAGGAAGATGTTCCTTCGCGGGAGAAAATCGGTGGGGCTCCTTCGTCGGAAAAATATCTTTTTTTTGTGTGGCATCGGAAAAATATCGGTGGGGGCATCGTTGCTTTGGTGGGGAGGTACACTACCGAAAACGGCCCTACCCCGACGGCTAAACCTATGCCTACGGCTGCCGTCGGCCTAGTTTGAGATATGCCGACAACCCAGTCTTGGCCGTCGGCTTAGTCTGGCCGTCGGGTTACATGAAATGTTTTCCTTTTACAAACAAGGATGTGTATAGGGCACATCTAGATATGCATTAGTTATTGCACATCTAAATGAGTGAATCAATCATAAAAATAAAAAAAGAAATTCACACGAATCTCAACATAAGATCAATGACATAGGACTTACATGTGCAATACTTATGACACATCTAGATGTGCTTTAGCAAAGTTTAGGGCTAGTAATAGGCGCCGGCGCGCCGGCCCAAACTTGGGCCGGTCAGCGCACAACCACCCGATCTATTTAGTGCAACCGTTAGATTTGCATCCTTCCCGCCGTAGCGCTTCGTCCTTGTGCCTTCCCTCGCGCATTGACCAACAGGTCACGTCCATGGCGGACCGCGCTTTCCGCCGCATTGACCAACGTGTCCTCGGTGGCCTGCGCTTGCCGGCCAACAACGCCACGCGTGCTCATCTCCTCAAGTGGCCGCCTCCCTGCTGTCGCATGTCGCCTCTCCGCTGACTCTGGTTGGAGCAAAAATCACCCCCGCCATGGTCGGCGAGGACCGCTGATTCAAGCAAACGCAGTCGACGGGCGGTCCCCAGCATCATTGTCGGTGTCTCCCTCATCGCCTTCAGGATAGTCGCAGCAATCTTCTATCGTTCTAGTCAAATCGACGGTTGTAGCAGAAAAATGTTGGATGTAGCTATCCGCATTGTCGGTTCCAGCAAAACCCGCCGATGCAGCTCCCCTATCATGCTGGTCCCATCGCCGGTTCCAGCAAAAAATGTTGTCGGTTGAAGCAAAACGGACGCATGGTTCCAGCTATAATACCTCTCTCCCCCGCCACCGTCTGTTGGTCGTAGCACCACGCGCTGCTGGTTCACTAGTAGAAAAAGGACCTAATGTGAGACACATTAGTCCCGGTTCGATTTTGGCCTGGTACTAATGGCACCATTAGTACCGGTTCGAACGGCTATGCATTAATGCCGGTTCGTGTTGAACCTTTAGTACCGGCTCGTGCCACGAACCGGTGCTAAAGGGGTGGTGGCAGGCTGGCGTCAGGCTGGGGCCCCATGATCACCTTTAGTACCGGTTCGTGGCACAAACCGGTATTAAAGGGCTAACCTTTAGTACCGGTTCGTGCCATGAACCGGGACTAAAGGGGTCTGACCTATAGTCCCGGTTGGAGACACAAACCGGGACTATAGGGCAATTTTCAAACTCTACCCCCCCCCCCAGTGTATCGCCATTTCAGTTTTGAAAAAATCGAAAGAAAATGATAAAAACTTCAGAAAATAAAATCCTTCGAGAGGTAGTTATATTACTACACCTACTAGTTATGAAAATTTAAAAACTTAAATTTGGACATGTTTTGCAAAAAGTGTAGGGAAAATGTAAAACGGCTATAAATTTTGCATACGATGTTGGAAAAAACGTATAATATATCAAAAAATTCAGCACGAAAATCCGCATCCGATTTTGACCGCCTATGGCCTGTTTGCAATTTTTTAGAATCCTCAAATTCCAAAAGGAAAAAAAGATATGCTCAAATTTTAGTTTTTTTTTAATTTTGGTCAAACTATGGTCAAACTACTTATTCAAGAAGTATTAATGTTACTACATAATTATTCAAGAATATTAGTGTTACTAAATAATTATTTCAATTTTTTGAATTTTGGTCAAATCTGATCAAACTATGGTCAAACTGTGGTCAAACTATGGTCAAACTTATTTAAGAAATATTAGTATTACTAAATAATTACTGTTTTTTAGAATAATAGTTTCAAACTCAAATGGTGAAACGAGTGACCTAATGCTCAAGCTAAACTGCTGAGGGTTAATAGGATTGACAGCTTACATTTGTCAGTAAAACAATAAGTGCAGACTTGGAAAGTAAGGGGAATAGAACTCCGAAGTTAAGCGTGCTCAGGTTGGGAGAGTGAGAGGATGGGTGACCGACCGGGAAGTTAGACGATTTGGAATGAGTGATCCACACTTGAGCAATTAAGAGGGGTGATTAGAGACTAAATCATCAAATAATTCAATTCAGAAAATTGAAAATCGAAAAAGAAATCAAAAAAATTTCCAAAATTTTCAAAAGAAAATAAAAAAAAAATCTTTAGTACCGGTTGGTAACCCCATGCCACGCGCGCGAGCTCACGCCACGTGGTGGGCCTTTAGTGGCGGTTCGTGCCGAACCGGTACTAAAGGGGGGGCCTTTAGTGCCCACACTTTAGTGCCGGTTACAGAACCGGCACTAAAGGCCCTTACGAACCGGTTTTAAGGCTCTTCGCGAAGCTGGTTGCAGCTCTCTGCAGTGCCATTGTAGCTCTCAGCATGGTAGCAATCCTCGCCATTGTAGCTTGGCCATGGTAACCATTGCTTGTTCCAACATTCCAAAAAACACTGGTTCCAACACCCTCACTCGTTGGTTGAAGCTTTTCTTGCTGCTTGAAGCTTTTCTCGACACCCTGGTCGGAGCTTCGCTGTCGTGTCATAGCTTTCCCGTTGTTGTGGTTGAAGCTTTTTGTGACGCTGGTTGAAGCTTTTTGCGATGCCGGTTGAAGCTTTCTGCGTCACCTCTGGACTTGCAACAAAAAAAGAGCGTCTCGTCTCGTCCCCACGGCGTCGTCGGTTCCACCATGGCAGTTTGAGCTTGCAGCAAGGACATGGCATCACCATGGCGATGTGGACGACCTGGACAGGGAGGGGGGAGGGGGAGGGGGCCCTGGCAATGGCGTCACGTGCCGAGGAGGGCGACGGGAATGGATGGTGCATGGCCATGGCGTCGCCGTGGCGAGCGGCTGTCTGCTTGTCAGTGTGGAAAAGCTCGTATCCATGGCCGCCGGGGCGTAGCTCGAAGTCCACGACAACGCGTGGTGTCGGGGGAAAAAAGAAAGCAAAAGGAGGACGACGATATAAGGTTGTTGGTGGTGCGGGCCCATGTAAAGCGTGCTCGTCCAATCAAGACAGACGCGTGTGCGAGGCGACCGGCCGAAACTCGGCCGGTCTACCGTATGCAAACATTTACCTTTAGCAAAATTGTTAAAAAAAACTTCTTCCACTGATGAAAAAACACGTAAAATGTTATCTCGCAAAAAATGTTATCTCGCAAAAAATGTAAACACGTAGCTTTCCTGCTATTTTAAAACACACATAAAATGTTATCTCGCAAAAAAACACGTAAAATGTTCTCTTGTGCAAAAGGGGGCCCGCATGCCAAATTGCCAATAACAATGACCGCCGCATCCGCTAGCTTCCCGCCAGCGCTGGAATAGCCAAAAGTAGCAGCATCAGTTCGGCGCCGTTCGCCTTGACCGACGACTTCAGCGCTCTCCACCGGCCCCGTGAAGTGGGAGCAGGTAGCACTGCGAGTATGCGGTTTCCTCCGATTCAGCCCGGCCGGTCCATAATAAATCAGTTCAATTGCTAATTTCATGTCAGTCAACATTTGCGCCCCACGGGCCATGGCACCACGCGTTTTCACTTTTTTTTTGAATGTTGGTAGTTCTACCAAATTCATTGATCAGGAGAAAGAAGATTGGTCCAGTTTATAAGGGAAACCGGACCCAAAAACCATACAAACTGCGCCTTTCGGCAGCAGCACACACAACACATATCCTCGCGAGCCACGGGTCCCTCTAACCGGATCCATCTCCAGGACGATGCCCCCAAGAGAGAACACGACACGGAATGGCGCCGCCATCGTCTGATTTAAACTAGATCAAGAGTTTCCCCCGGAGCACGTTGGGAAAGGCAAGGTAAGAGCAGCTATATCGATGCCTCCAACGAGGAAGCGACGCGTGAAAGCGCCGCCGTCGACGACTCCGGCCGCAACCGGAGTACGACTTTCGCCGACAGTCTCACCTGCATAGCCTGAACCCAGGATCCAATCAGCCTACACAGCGAACCACTATCCCTGCCTCCACGGCCAACCGCACCTCCCCGACGAGCTCGACGTGTTTCCAACCTTGCATCCACACACCCCACTGGACGGAGGATGCAACCCCTAGCGGCGCCATTCGTCTCCCGTCGGAAGGATGCAACCAAGCACCACGACATTCGTCTCCTCGAGGATGCAACGCCTGCCGGCCATTCATCTCCCGACGAAGGATGCAACACCCGCAGCGAGGCCATTCCTCTCCCTCCAGCCACCACCATCACGGCCTCCCACCCGAAGCAGCATCGAGCTCACCGAACCACCAAACAGAAGGATGAAACACCAGGCGATGGTGCCATTCATCTCCCACAGCCTCACCCGCACGGGCAGCAGAAACCAGATCGACCACTGCTCCCTGCGGAGCTCCCATGCGCGGGCCTGGCCGCTAACGCCCCAGCACAGCCGCGACCCTAACACACCAGATCCGGGCCGCCAGAGCCACGGCGCGGCATCCAGGCGCCAGATCCGGATCCCCGGCGCGCGAGCACGGCGCCTCCCTGCGCAGCCAAGCCGCTCCTCCGGACGCGGTCACCCCGCCACAGTGCGCGCCCTCGAGACGCCAGATCCGCGCGGGCTGGAGACCTCGCGCGCCCACGGCTCCTACGCCGCGAGCTGCCTCCTCCTCGCGCCAGAGGCGCGCGCTAGCCACCCCTCCGCCATGGCGTGCCGAGCAGCGCCGGCCCGCGCACAGCCACACGCCGCAGCGCCTCGCGCCTGCCTCCTCCGCTTGGCGCAGCTGCCCCGCAGCCTACCTCGTGAGCGGGAGTGGAAGAGCTCGCCGCCGCCGACACCACACGGGCTTTGCCCGGGCGGCGCTCGCCGGCGGCGGCGGGGGAGGAGGGGAGGATGGGTGGCGGCGGTGCCCGGCGGCTAGGGTTAGCGCTCGGGCCGCTCGCGGGGAGCAACACGGAGCTCGGGGTGAACATGTGTGAAAAAACTTTGTAGACCGAACAAATATTAGAACATCAATGTGTGAAAAAACTTTCAGATTTTTTGGTCTGATATAAATATACAAAATGAGATTTTCTTTGAATAAAAATATTATTTCAAGTATTTAAAATGCATGAAAAAATCTGAAAGTTTTTTCCTATATCGTAGTTAGAATGTATTGTTGTTCTGCAAAATTTGAAGTTCATATGTTGTGTCGTTTGAGAGAAACAAAAAAGATAAATGTGTTTGCACGGATCTTGATGCATAAATGGATGGCAAAGATAAGGGATACCGTGTAGCGTGAACTATGGAATGGAACCAGCCCCTGTGACTGGACGGGCGTAGCCTGCAGCAACGCTGTGCTGCTTCGTGGTGATGTTGTCGTAGTTGTGGACAACATTTCACTTCCGTTCCGCCATATTCATGGCAGGTTGGACAATCTCCACTTTGCAGACTTGCCTTATCTTGTCTATCTGGACCTCAATTTCAATTTCCTTTTGGGACCAATCCCGTCAAGCATTGGAGTTCTGGCCGAGCTTGCTTACTTGGATCTGTCCTACAATGGCCTGAACGGATCTATCCCAACTTCCCTAGGTAATTGAACTAAAATAATCTCCCTTGATCTCTTCTACTACAGTTTTTTCTACCATGCCTAGTAATGTATGAATTTGATGAGCCTTCACTTACCAACTAAGTCCTGCCTGCTGCACATCATGAGCCTTCTCCTAGCCTTGGAGCTGCTGCTGCTCCTGCTCGCCTTGCCACACCTTACTTCTGCCTCAAATTCCACGCATCCGTCACTGTATCGGCAAGCCAAGGCACTTCTCCAGTGGAAATCAAGCCTAGAGGGATGGAGCTTTGAGCTGGACTCATGGACAAAGGTAACCAGCCCCGGTGACTGGACGGGCGTAGGCTGCAGCAACGCCGTGCTGCCTCGTGGAGTTCTAGCCGAGCTCACTTACTTGGGTTTGTCCCAGAATGGCCTGAATGGATCTATCCCAAGTTCCCAACTTCCCTAGGTAATTGAACTAAACTAATCTCCCTTGATCTCTCCTACTACAGTTTTTTCTACCATTCCTAGTACACTATGAATTTGATGAGCCTCTCCACTTTGCAGACTTGCCTCATCTTGTCTACCTGGACCTCTGTGGGAACTCTCTCTCGGGCCTAATCCCATCAAGCATTGGAGCTCTTGTCAAGCTCGTGTTCTTAGATCTATCCTACAATTTTCTCAATGGACTTTTCCACCATCCATAGGTAATTGTACAAAACTAACGACTCTCGGTCTGTCACACAATTTATTTTCCAAAAGATCCATTGAAAGCATAGGAAATTTGACGAGTTTAGAAAACTTAGATCTTTCATACAATCACATAAATGGTTCCTTCCCTTCAATCATTTTGTAATTAGCCTCTCTAACAACACTAGATCTTGAATCCAATCAGCTTAACAGCATGTTACCACCACAATTTCGATCTCTTATAAATCTATCATATCTGGATCTTTCCAACAACCAGATCACGGGTTCCACTGGGAGCATAACCGGTCTAACAAGTTTAGAATTCTTGTATCTTTCCAACAATCTAATAAATGGTTCTATCCCATCGAACTTTTCGAAATTGATCTCTCTTACAACACTATCACTTAAGTCCAATCAGCTTAGTGGCCTATTACCTCCAGAGTTAGGATCTCTTGTTCTTCTAACTGATCTGGATCTAAGTAGAAACCAGTTTCTAGGAAGCATTCCACCTCAGATAGGACATTGCCACCTTTTGTCATCGTTACTCATATCAGACAACTTATTAACAGGAGAAATACCACAAGAATTTGGTTATCTTACCAACCTATATGAGCTGGACTTGAGTAGAAACAATTTAAGTGGCACCATCCCAGGGACTTTTTCTAAATTTTCCCAACTGTATAGGATGAATTTATCATATAATAGTTTGGGTGGCGCAGTTCCATTACTTCCATATGCATCTGTCTCTGGACCCTTGATATCACTTGACAATAATATGGATTTATGCGGTGAACATTTTTATGGTGTAAAACCATGTGAAGTACCAAAGCTTGACAGAGAACGACAAAGCAATAAGCATCCAAATAAGATGCGACCTATAATCATTTTTTCTTCATTTTCATTTGCCGGCCTTGTAATAGCAAGCATTGTGGCTGTTTGTTGGAGAAGAAAAATCATAAAAATTACTACCGAAAGCAAGTCTGGAGATATACTTTCCATATGGAATTTCGATGGGAAGATCGCGTTCAAAGAAATACTCACTGCAACAGAAAATTTTGATGAGAAATATTGCATAGGCATTGGAGCCTACGGATCAGTCTTCAGAGTTGAGCTTGGAGGGGGGAAGATTTTTGCAGTCAAGCTCCTCCACTCGATGGAAGAATACAGCGATGAGGGGACATTTCATGCTGAGATTGAAATACTGACGAAAATAAGGCACCAATGCATCGTCAAGCTGTATGGATTCTGTTCCCACTCCCGGTGCAAATTTCTCGTCTATGATCTTATCGAGAGGGGAAGCTTATCGTCTATTCTGCATGAGCAAGAGCTAGCGATGGAGCTAAATTGGCCCAGGAGAGTTGTTGTCGTGAGGGATGTAGCTCAAGCTCTCTCCTACTTGCACCATGACTGCGACCATACAATCGTGCATCGTGACATAAAAAGCAGTAATATTCTTCTGAACCTCGATTATAAAGCTTATGTCTCGGACTTTGGCATGGCGAGGAAGCTGAAGCACCGTTACTCAAGCTGGAGCTCTATCTTTGCAGGGACATGTGGCTACATAGCCCCAGGTACATACATGGGCTTAATATTTTGTTTATCCTTGAATTAATATGAAAACGTGATTCAGAAAGAGACAAAATGTGGTTTTGTTTTTTTGTTGCAGAATTGTCATCTACCATGTTATGGACAGAGAAGTGTGACGTGTACAGCTTTGGCGTGGTTGCACTGGAAGTTTTGATGGGAAAGCACCCGGGTGATTTGCTCCTTCCATTCTTCTGCGGAACAGAGCAGCCGGAAAAGCTCAAAGACATCCTGGATCAACGCATCGCAGCACCGTCAACCATTGATGAGGGGAAGGATGCCATTTTGGTTGCCTTGGTGGCCTTTGCTTGCCTGCAAGTCTCTCCAAAAGCTCGGCCAACAATGCAGCAGGTATATCAGGCACTCACGAACAGAAACCGCCCAACGCTGATGCTCAGGCCATTTCATGAAATCAGCCTGCAAGATCTGCACGATTACTGTGGCGCCATGGAGAATATACGAAGCTACATACTAGTCTCCTTTGTTGGCAACTACATGTTTGGCACGTTTCTGTTTGAGATAATGGATCTATACTGCCAGGCTTGAAATTTGAAGTGTCATGTATCAAGAGATTGATATGAACAAGAGATTTCTGTGGATAACTGGTTCTTGAAGCGACATTTAGATATGGCAATTAGCATCTTAACATTTTTTTCTCGAATACGCATAGCATGCGTATCTTACATTAAAGAGAGAAAAAAGGGGTACAAGAGCCCTCCACCGAGGGTGTTACAACACACCCACTCCACCGTATCAAGGGTACACACTACACCTCACCTCCGACCCACCTATGTATCCACCTAAAGAAGGGTTCCAAGTCCGACCGTATGAGGCCGGCCGTCTTCCAAGCCCTACCCTCCGAAAGGATCCTACCAAAGAGTCTATTAAGTGACGGGGAGTCGCCGTCAAACACGATCCCATTTCGATGTTTCCAGAGCTCCCAAAGGGAAAGGATGATGATGGTCCGTGAGCCCCTCGCCGGCATGCCGTCCCCTCCTATGTTTACCAGCCATGATGGTACCATGTCGTCCTGCGTTGGCGTCCACTCCGGCTTGCCTAGTGCCGTGCAAATCTGCAGCCAAAAGGACCGGGAGAAGGCGCACTGAAGCATGATATGGTTCATCGTTTCAATCTCCTGGTCGCAAAGCAGGCAAACCTCCTGATGCGGCAGCCCCCTCCTGGCCAAACGATCTGAGGTCCAACAGCGGTTCCGCACCGCGAGCCAAGTGAAAAAACGGCACTGAAGGGGGGCCCGATTTTCCCACGTTGCTGCCGCTGTCGGGACCACCTCCCTGCCTGAGAACTTCGCCGCGTAAGCCGAGCTAGCAGAGTAGACCCCGCTCCTCTCCCATGCCCACACGATCCGGTCGTGCACTCCCTCCTGGAGTTGATATCCTTGGACCCGCTCCCACAGCTCCATAAACTGGAGGAGCGCCGGCCCTTCCAAATTCGGACCCACGTACTGTGCCCACGCGCCATTAGCTAATGCCTCGTTGACGTGGAGTTGCCGGCGAACGCGTTTGGGAATCCTGGAGTAGATGGCCGGTGCAACTTTCCCGATCCTGAATCCTTCCAGCCACCTGTCCTCTGAGAACAAAGCCTGTCTACCGTCTCCGACCGTCGTGTGCATCACCGCGTTGCATAGCTGCCTAGCTGCTTTTGGCACCGATATGGTGAACTCACTCCATGGTCTCGAGTTATCTGTCCGCGGCACCGATTGGGGATGGGTGGAGAGGGAGAGGAGAGTGAAAAGAACACTCACTGCCCGGGGAAGGGAAGCACCAGCAGTCAATGACCAGATCCTTCTTCAAACGAACCGGCGAGCGCAGATCGGAGGAAGCCCATGGCGTGGCGGCGGTGGTGGCAGCCCCTGGGTGACGACTGACGAGCGAGGGTGCGAGTGCTCTCTCTCGCAGGTGACCCACCTCTCCCTCCCTCCCTCTCTCAGCCCCGGATCTGAGAGGGATGGCGGCGTCCACCACCGCGCCTTGGCCTCTCCCTGAACTCCAACGCACAAGCTAGGGCTAGAAGTGTTCGGGACCTAAGCAGTGGGGGTGCAGGAGGATGAATGAGACAGGTGACGGCGTGCTGGAGACGGCGGGTGGTCGGCGGCGTGTGGGCTGCTAGCTAGCGGGCGGCGGTGGAGGGAGTGTGTGAGAGGATTTAGGTTTGGGGGATTTGGATTTGGTCGTGGCACCTTTTGAAGGCCGAATGAAAAAATCGGAAGGAGTCTTGGCGCTAAGTTTTCGGCACGTGCGCGCGCAAAGACGAGCCGGCCCAATTGGTAATGAACAGTCAGTCGGCATTAATCGCCGACCAACAGTCTGATGGAGATACGAGCTTTCCCGACCGATAGTCCAACGTGAAACATTCCAGTTTTGCCGACCGACAATTGGACTCAATACATCAGTATTACCGACCAACAGTTAGATAGAAGTTTTCCCGACCAGCAGTCTGTTGGTAAAATTGACTTTTCCTAACACACATCAGTAGGGAAATCTAGTGCGTGGTGTAGTGCCGGGCGAGCCACGGCCATCTGGCTTGCATGGCGATGTTCATCCACTTAAGGTCCGGAATCCCAAGGCCACCTGCCCACTTGGGGGCACAAACAGTCGGCCATGCCACGGAACAGTTTCCTCCCTTCGCCTCCGCTTTTCCACACCATAAAAACCCTCGCAGAATTTTGTTTATGGCCTTTATTATCTTAGCTGGGAGCTCCATTGCTAGCATCGCATGTATTGGCATTCATGATAGCACCGACTTAACAAGGAGTAGCCTTCCACTCTTCGGAAGTGATGAAGCTCTCCAAGTGGGTAGGCATGTCGCAATGTGTTCCACCAGCCCCTGAAGCTGGGCTGCCGATTGCCGACGTATGGTCAATGGGAGCCCAAGATATCTTATCGGGAATCTCCCAAGTGAGCAGCCAAGGGTATCAACCACCACCTCCATTTGGTCCTACGTGCACCTGATCGGTAGCGCAGCACTCTTGCGCAAGTTGGCCTTGAGGCCCGAGGCAGCAGCGAAAATCTCCAGAATGAGTGAGCACGCCCGCAAGTCCATCATGTGTGGTTTAAGAAATACCATGACGTCATCCGCAAAGATTGACATCATGTGCCGTAGTCCAGATGGTGCAAGGGGGGCAAGGAGGCCAAGCTCAGCCGCCTGGTAGAAGAGCCGCTGAAGTGGCTCCATGACAAGAAGAAAGAGCATTGGCGACATTGGGTTCCCCTGTCTTAGTCCACATTTGTTGCATATTGGCTTCCCTGGGACTTCATTGATCATAACTCTCGTGGAGGATGTGGCAAGGAGCCCACAGATCCACCCAATGCACCGTCGTCCAAAACCCATAGCATGCAAAACCTCCAATAAGAATGGCCACGGGACGGAATCAAAAGCTTTCGATATGTCGAGCTTTAAGAGCTCGGTGGGATCCCTCAAGACATGAAGCCGCCTAGCCGTTCCTTGCACGAGCATGAAATTATCATGTAAATATTTGCCCTTCACGAATGCGCTCTGGTGCTTGCCCACCAAGCGAGGTAGATCATCCACGAGCCTAGAAGCGAGTACTTTGTCGAAGATCTTGATTGCGCTGTGCGCCATGCTCACTGGTCTGTAGTCACGGAGCTCCTCCGCCCCATCCATCTTCGGCAACAAGGACACCAGCGCCTTGTTAATTGCTAGCATGCCCCGTGTGTCTCCACGGTAAAACGCGTCCAACGCCCTAAGCAAGTCCAGCTTGATGATGCTCCAGCAGCAAGCATAAAACCTATTGGTGAACCCATCCGGGCCCGGCGCCTTGTCCGGTGGCAGCGATTTGACCACCTTCTCAAGCTCCTCCTCGGTGAAAGGCAACTCCAGGTGTGATAGATCAAGCCTCGGGAGCCCCAGGTCCTCAAGCCGCAAGGCGACACCCCTCTCCTTGGTCGTGCCGAGCAGCTGGCCGTAGTAATCGTCCACTTCCTCCGCTACCTGATCGTGCCCAGTGATTAGCTGCTCATCCTTCTTGAGGGAAGTGATCATGTTCTTCCTTCGTCTTTGCCTGGCATGCCGGAAGAAGAATTCAGTGCTGGCGTCCCCTTCTTTCAAGTGCAGAATATGAGACCTCTGTCTAGCGATGCCCCTCTCTAGCGATGTCCCCTTCTTACTATTTGCCTAAGTACCGATTTAGTCTAGTTTGTTTGACTGACATTTGGTGGGAGTGTTTGGATGATAGTTCTGTGATTAATGGTTCTTGTTGATAGTATGCAATCAGTTAGGGTGTAGTTTATTTTGCCATTGTGTTTATCTTTCTCCAAAGCAAAGCCATCTCAGGAAATTTGATCACGTGCCCTTGTTTTCTTTGCCTTCTTGATCATACATATGCCCTATTAACTTATTTAAGCCATTTCGAATTGCTGAGCAAAATATTGGTAAGTGAAATGAAGATCTTGCCCCTTGGCAAACTTACAATTTCTCCAAACTCACATAGCTCAACAGAACCAATCAGCCAGGCCTGTTCATCCTGTTCGACAGCAGGGAGCTCCGCCACGTACAGGAAAGCCACCACGATTCATTACAGAAGAATTCTACTTCACTAGCAACACCAGAAGAGAGAATGATGAAAAGAAAGCACATCAGGTTATTCATATATGTACGCGATGGCTTCGTACTTGGTCTATCCTGCAGAGGCCGGAGGACAGAGACCTTTTTATGATGGCGTCTATGCGTCTAGAGCATTCGGCCAGGGAGGTTTTCTACCCCCATGGATGGCGGTGTGATCTTCGGATAGGATCTGCCACGTCTTAGGCTGGATTTATGTTTCTTTTAGCTCTGTTTCTTTTTGTTGTTTTTCGGACCTTGGATTTGTTGGCTGTGTGCATCTGGTTATGCAGAGGCCGGGCGTTTTTTTGATGCGACTGTATCACCTCGATAACTCAATTCAATGAAATGCCCTTTATCGAAAAAAAGCAACACCAGAAGAGAGAATGATGAAAAGAAAGCACACTACAAACTGAAGTTTCTCATTTTGGGCAATCAACTTTTCGATACGTCGAACATGCTACGAGAAGCCGCATTGCTTATGATGAGCACATTTATCATCCAAATTTTCTTGACCATGCCATATAACCTGTCCAACCACACGAAGAATTGCCAGCTGTTCACCAAACATACTAAATACAGCAACTTGATTCTGAGCGTTAAAGAACAGAGAAACAAGCTTCTTGTCCTTGTCATTCCACTGAATAATTGGCCGGGTTCAGAGAAGTCCAAGACTGCTGCAAGATCAACCTTTAGCATCGGCATTGTAGACCTTCAGCCAGAGGGAGCCTCATCATCCCTTGGTGCTACCCAGAGCAGAGTTGAGCTTCTCTGTGACATGCCCTGCGCTGCCATGGTCGGGAACAGAGACGAAGGGAAAGCTAGGGAGGAGTGACGAAATCGACAGGTAGAGTCGGTCATCGGAGATTCCACGCGCGCATGCTGTGCCTGTGAGAATTGAGGCTAAAGCGTATGCAATTAAGCAGGGACGCGTACGTGTTATATAGAGGCAAAGATTACAAAGAGGTTAGGTGGTTAGGGCGTGGATTGATCTACAAGAAACTAGGCTATGCAATCTCAACAGCCCCACCGATCCTTATCCCTCAGTTACACATAACACGCACGCACGCACGTCTACATACGGTTTATACATCACCGTAGAATACAATGCTTAACACTACCCCTCAATCATAACTTATCTAAGTTAAGATTGTGTCGAAAAGCTTCTAGCTGCCTCAAAGACAAGGGTTTAGTAAACCCATCTGCAATCTGATCACCTGTAGGCACAAACCGAACATTGAGTAGTTTATTTGCTACCCGTTCGCGAACAAAGTGATAGTCGATCTCGATATGCTTTGTTCGAGCATGAAAATCAGGATTAGCGGTCAAATATGTGGCACCAAAATTATCACACCAAAGTGATGCAGTCCGCGGGTGATGAAGACCCAATTCTGTCAACATATTCTGCACCCAAATAACTTCAGCAGTTGCATTAGCTAAGGCTTTATACTCAGCCTCCTGCTGGACCTGGAAACAGTAGCTTACTTGCGAGCAATCCAGGACACTAAGTTGCTTCCAAGAAAGACTGCAAATCCTCCCGTGGATCGTCTGTCATCAGGGCAGCCTGCCCAATCAGCATAAGAAAAGGCACCGACAAGCATGGAGTCAGATTTGCAAAGTTTGAGTCCAAGCCCTAGCGTCCCTTGAAGGTACCGGAGGATCCTCTTAACTGCAGTCCAATGAACAGAAGTGGGAGCATGCAAGAACTGACAGACCTTATTAACTGCATAGGAAATATCTGGTCGAGTCAAGGTAAGATACTGTAGTGCTCCTACCACACTTCTGTACCGAGTGGAGTCATCTGGTGCAAGTAGTTCTCCATCATGAAGAGATAGTTTCTCGGAGAGGGCCAGAGGTGTAGAAGAAGGTTTGCAACCTTTCATCCCAATGTGTTGAAGAATTTCTTGGACATATTTTTCCTGTGATAACAAAATACCACTTCCAACCGGTTTCACCTCAATGCCAAGAAAAAAAATGTAGAGGCCCTAAATCTTTGAGTGCAAAATCCATACGCAGGTCCTTAAGAAGAGACTCAACTGCTGTAGGAGAAGAGCTGGTAACAACAATATCATCAACATAAATAAGCATGAAGATGATAATGCCACGCCGACGATAGAAGAACAGCGAGGTATCTCCTTTTGATGCAACAAAACCAAGAGACTGTAGCTTGGAATATAACCGAGAGTAGCAAGCTCGGGGTGTTTGTTTCAAACCATATAGAGCTTTGTCAAGCTTACAAACATAATGCAGTGAGGTTTAACTTTCATACCCAGGAGGTTGCCTCATAAAAACTTCCTTTTTCAGAACACCATGCAAAAATGCGTTCTTGACATATAGTTGTCGAATGCACCAGTTTCGAGAGACTGCAACTGAGAGAATTAAGCGGATGGTGGCAGCCTTTACTACTTGACTGAAAGTGTCCTCATAGTCAAGTCCATACATTTGCTTGAAACCTTTGACAACCAAACGAGCCTTGTACCTGTCAATGGTGCCATCAGATCTCCTCTTGATTTTATACACCAATTTACAGTCAATGACATTGCTACCCCTGACTGGTGGAACCAAACGCCAGGTTTTGTTGTCCATTAGTGCCAAGTATTCCTCATCCATGGCCTTTTCCACTTGGGATCACCAAGTGCTTCACGTACATTTGTTGGTTCACCTGCAGCACAAAAAGAACTCCAACGAACACAACCATCCTTATAAAGTTTAGGTTTGACAATACCATTTTGTGATCTGGTGTGCAAGCGCACAGGAGGAGGTGGAGCAGGTTGAGCGGATTGAATTTGCAGCCGGTTTTGTGAAGCAAAATTGGCAGAATCAGCCGCAGCCACAGAAGATCCCGAGCCGACCGCAGCCGATCCCGAGGCAGATACATGGGACGGGTCAGCGAGATGCGGCGTGGCCGCCCGTGGTGAACCGCCAGGTGACAGATCCTGGCTGGGCCCTAGAGATTGCGGCGGCAGAGAGGCTTCCGAGTCCGCACCCAAGCCGCCACGTGGATCGCGCGGAGTCGCAACATGAGGGGGTGGCCCGCCTGGCCGACCAGAGGCACGTGGGGCTGGCCCGCCGGGAGTAGATGCGCGTGGGGTTGGCCCGCCTGGCCCGGACGCGGACGACAGCCGACCAGGGGACAGCGTGCCAGGGGGCCCGCCTGGCCGCCCGCCTGATGCGTCTGGCGACGCGGATCCCGGAGTAGATGGCGCTGCGGTTGCGTCAGGGAGCGATCCCGTGGAGATACTCCCGCCCAAATCCACTTCGGGAGCTGCGTCCGGATCCTCTGCAGCAGGCGATCCTGGCTGCATAAAATCAATGTTATTTTCATCGATTTCTTCACTGATTTCTTGACCTGTTGCCTGCACACTTTCAGCAGAATTATCAAGAGTATTAGAGATAGACATAGGGCCTGCAGCTGCGTCCACTCCTTGGAGAAAATTAGGTGGCAGAAGATGTGGTGGTAAAAGAAAAAGTTCTTTCCGAAGTTGCGCACCGGCATTGGAATGAAGTTTGGCGAAGGGAAATACTTGTTCGTCGAACACAACATCACGAGAGATATAGACATGCCCGGAAGAGATATCAAGGCATTTGTACCCCTTGTGAAGACTACTATAACCCAAAAAAGCACATTGCTTGGAGCGAAACTCGAGCTTGTGCTTGTTGAAAGGATGTAAGTTGGGCCATACGGCGCACCCAAAAATACGAAGGAAGGTGTAGTCTGGTTTGGTTCCAAAAAGACGTTCAAGAGGGGTTTGGTTCTTAATAACACGACTAGGAACGCGATTGATAAGGTAGACAACTGTGAGGAATGCTTCGTCCCAAAACTTTAGTGGCATAAACGCATGAGCCAAAAGCGAGAGACCAACTTCCACGATGTGTCTGTGTTTTCTTTCTGCAGCTCCATTATGTTGATGGGCATGAGGGCACGAGACATGGTGAGTAAAGCCAATGCGCTCAAAAAAAGGATTGAGCTTTTGGTATTCACCTCCCCAGTCTGTTTGCATAGCGAGAATTTTACGATTAAAAAGGCGTTCAACATGAGCTTGAAAGGAGTGGAATTTCTCAAACACATCACATTTATTTTTGAGCAAATAGATCCAACTAAACTTGCTGAAATCATCAATAAAACTGACGTAGTACTTTTGTCTGCCTACAGAGACGGGTCCATGACCCCAAACATCTGAATAAATGAGCTCTAAAGGAGCTTTGGACTCACTATTGGAACGGGAATAAGGTAGCTAATGGCTCTTGGCCATCTGACATGCATCGCAAACCAAAAGATGGTCTTGTTTATTTGACACAGGAAGATGAAAATCTCGAAGAATTTTCTAAACTACCGAAAGGGAGGGATGCCCTAGACGCTTGTGCCACCGAGATGTGGATGGTGTGGTTGCTGCAAGGGCTTGGCGTTGAGGGACACCTTGCCGACCAGTAACAGGAAACAAACGACATTTACTCTTGTTTTGAAGAATGGTTCTCCGGGTAGCCTGATCCTCGATAAAAAAAGTTTCAGGGTGAAGCTCAATAAACACATCATTATCTTTCATAAGCTGATAAGCAGAAAGAAGACTCTGTTCGGCACTAGGGACATGAAGGATGTTGTTTAATTTCAAGGAGCCAGAGGGAGTGGACAAAACTGAATGGCCAATATGTGCAATATCCATACCTTGACCGCTAGCGGTGTGAATTTGTTCGTTGCCGGTGTAGCGATCACGGACGGCCAGCTTTTCTAACTCTCCGGTGAGGTGATCTGTAGCACCGGTGTTGAGATACCAGTTGGTATCCACGCCATAGGAGTGAGCTGCGTTGGCAGCGTGAGGTTGGCCGCCGCCGCCGTTGTTGCCGCGACCACCACCACCAGCAGGGTTGCGGACGTTATTGTTGTAGCTCTTGTCATAGCGCTTTTTGCAGCGCCACGCCCCATGGCCCTCCTCTTTGCAGATCTGACAGCGTTCACGGTCACCGCGCACCCTGGTTGTGCGGCGCACCGCTAGAGGAACCACCACTAGAGTTGTCGTTGTAGCATGGTGGTCCGGGGTTGTTGTTGTAGCCGCCACGTCCACCGCCGCCGCCACTACTGCCGCCACCACGGCCGCCGCCACGTGACACAAGGTTGGCGGAGTGGTTCGGGGAGAACGCCGCCTGCTGGGCGGCGATGCAGCCTTCCGCCGCCAGGAGCAACGAGAAGAGCTCGGTGAGCCCGATCTGTTGATCAGTGGCGGCTCGCGTGGAGATGGCCGAGACGAAGCCATTGTAGTCCGGTTCATGCACCAGGCCCTGAAGAATTTGATCGATTAGATCATCTTCTCCAAGTGGCTTCCCGGCTGCTGCGAGTTCGTCAGCAATGCCCTTCATCTTGGTGAAGTAGGCTGCTGCCGACATGTCCCCCTTGCACGTATTACCTAGGGCAGACCGAAGCTGGAGAGTGCGTGCCCTAGATTGCGATGAAAAGCTTTGCACCAAAGCTTGCCAGATGCCAGCAGAAGTAGTATGGTTCGAGACTTGCATGAGGACATCACG
This sequence comes from Triticum aestivum, assembly GCF_018294505.1. Classification (NCBI taxonomy): domain Eukaryota; kingdom Viridiplantae; phylum Streptophyta; class Magnoliopsida; order Poales; family Poaceae; genus Triticum; species Triticum aestivum. The sequence goes on from NC_057794.1 coordinate 32,692,103, forward strand.
AGAAAGAGATGCAATCAAGAACGTAAGCACCTGTTGGTCCTGTGTCTCCCAGATGGCGTGCTCGGGGTTCGGAGTGGTGACGGTTTCCTTCTTCCCGTCGGCGATGTCCCTCTCCGTGAGAAGAACGGTGTCTGGCTCCTTGCGAGATCCATCAAGGTAGCCCATCATGCCTGCAGCTTTGATGTGCGGCAGGACTTGCGTCTTCCATACAAGGAAGTTTTCCCTGGTCAGTTTCTCGGTGATGCTGTGACCAAGGGATGCGAGGGAGTGGGAGGCCATGGCGACGGAGGAGGACGAGGATGACATGACCTAGATGCGTGGGAAGAGTTTGGCTCTGTATACCATATGAGAATTGAGGCTAAAGCGTATGCAATTAAGCAGGGACGCGCACATGTTATATAGAGGCAAAGATTACAAAGAGGTTAGGTGGTTAGGGCGTGGATTGATCTTCAAGAAACTAGGCTATGCAATCTCAACAGCCCCACCGATCCTTATCCCTCGGTTACACATAACACGCACGCACGCACGTCTACATACGGTTTATACATCACCATAGAATACAATGCTTAACAGTGCCCGTGGTTGACAAGATAATCAGTCCAGTAATTTTGACTAGTAATTATTTTTGATGTTACAACTATCCTGAATCCTAGTAGTATCAATCTGGTATGCTTTCAAATAATAACACTGGTCATAGCTTGAATAGAGGCATCCTAGCTACTAGACTTCAGCTTGTATATATGGGCAACCCATGCAACGAGGTAGATATGAACTGGGATACGCCGCACCGAAACCTTTTCAAAACTGGTAGTCACAAACTGGAGTACAAATTCTAGTAGGAAAATCAGTACTAGCACAGACGGGTCATTATTTTGGCTTTCTTTATCTATAGTTCCACACTGGGTAGAAGTAGAACTCAGTTTTATCTATAATCTGAACATCAAGTGGAGTATGAGAGTGACTGAAAATAGATACCGATGCCAATAAGCAACATGCATAATTACTAATTACTGAACCAACGGAACCAAAAGTAATTAAATTCGCAGGCGACATCCCATTGTAATCAAATGATCAACTCACACTCAATACATGCACTCTAAATGAAAATAGTATGCCCAAAGAGAATGGCAACTATCTATATATACTGGCGAAGATGGAGCTGCATAAGTGTGTTTGGCATCACGTTGATATGCATCTGTGCCACTTTGAAAACAAATTTACTACCTATGTTGTTTATTTTGAGACATTGGAGTCCACCAAATTCAGTCAAGTTTTATTCTCGAAGCGATGCTCTGGTGTATTCCAGATTCACTTTCATTAGGTGTGAACACATTATGTGCCACTTGATATGTTTATAGTGTTGTGCCGTAGAGTGTTTTGTGGTCCGTTAACATCTCTAGAGATCAGGTGTTTAACAACCTTCAGCTGCAAGTTAAGGAAGAAGCACTCTCTTTGCTCATTGCCTCTGATCTGAAATTTTGGGCGATGGCGAGAGTGAAGACATGTCCTGAATTATGTGAGTAGTCTTGCTTTGTGCACTGGTTTGGCGTGGAGATATGCGTGTGTGTGTTTGTTTTATCGCCCTAGATCGGGTGAAGTTTTGTAATCTATAGCTCTTGCCTTCTATATCACTATGGCATGCATTTTGTGTACTCTGAAAAAAGAGAAAAACTTCTCTAGAAATCTTGAGATGTTCTTCTGCGCTCCTATTCCTGCCGGAGTCAAGAAGTTCGAAATTGGTGTACAGAACATAGGAAAGTTTGTAAGTATAAGGGAATAATCATTGCTAGCACGCAAGCAAGTTCACTTTTCCACTATTATGCATAATTTGATTTGAATTTTTTTGTTTGGCTCATAATGTTTGGGGCTCCGTTTTATTAAAATGTTTATGTTCTGTTAGCATTTACTAGACACGACTTTATTTGGAAGAACATCTATGGCGAACATAACTGGGACAGCTATGTTGAAATAAATGAACAAGCTAGCATGCATTTCACATGATTAAAACCTGTGGTTAAGGATTAATACGGATATGTGGGTGATCAGTTTGACGACAGTCAGTAGAGCTAAGGCAGGAAAGGGACAGGATCATGCAGCAGGGTCAATAGAGAAAAGTCAGGTTACACACTTTTAACTAATTTCCAGCACTGAAAGAACAGGTTACTCACCCCGCAAAAAAAAAAAGAACAGGTTACTCGGCTATCTTGGCGGTGGAATTTAGAGCAACATGTCTCTCAGAGTCAGAAACTACTTAGTTGGCATGGAAAGAAAACATATAACAAAAAAAAATTACTAGCAGAGTTGTAGCCTTGTAGGTACAGAAGCCAAATATATAGTCTTTATCCATTGACTAAACTGTACGTAACATGGAGGCATCAAAGGATGACCCGTTGCCTCTTTTGAGAAACTTCTCAAAAGCACATCTAGGTTTTTTGAAAAGCACATTCAGGTGACAAGGCAACCTTCTTTTCTTCAGAAATGATTCAGGTTTCATCTTGATCGGCAAGTTAGGCTCTGCACTCTGCGTCCCCTGAATCAAGGAGCCACACTGGACTTGTAAAAGAACATTATATTTCATGATAAGTGGTGTAGTGTCAATAACGCTCTTATATTATGGGACGGAGGGAGTAACTATAGTAAGGCATTGAAATTTCCAAACTAAATGTCCTTTTCTGTTTGCCATTTGGTGGAGAAATCCAGTGTTTCCTTTTTTTTTCTGAACTGAAATCCAGTGTTTCCTTCAGAAAAATGGACCCTGAATTTAGCTCTGTTCTTCTGAAGCAGCAAGAAGGCTTCTATCATCAAGCAGATAATTACTCACTTGAGCAGTAGTAAACACTACCGATTATGTCAAGAGCTAGACAAAGATTAGTTCAAAAAAAAGAGCTAGACAAAGATCAACAAAGCAACACAGAGATCAAGGCATCCAGGAGATGGTGATGCACAATGGCATCTGAAATCGAGTGACCATCAATAGAGCTAGCAGCACACATGCATGCTTGGAGATTATCATTGTGGTCGCCATGCATGCACGCCATTATCTGCTAGTGTTCTTGGATGCATGCATGCTGTTTCAATCATGCATAATCACTCTTGTCAATGGTGGATGGTGATTACGTGTCCCTCCAGACCATCATCAAGATCTAGGACACAAATTACTGATCTCGAGGCTGACAGCACAGTAGACAGTAGTGTCTGTCAAGAGACACCATCATGATTCCTGACCAAAAGTTTTATCTTTTGTGTATTTCTTTCTGCTGTGTAGATATGTTCTGAGCTTGCAACCTTAGTCCATACTGCAAGCAAGGCAGGGACAAGAGACGACGGTGCGCCATGTACGTATCTACATCCCGATTGCGTGCCTTTTCCAAACGCATATACATACAAAATAAAGTAGTAGTATTGGTGTGACGTGGTGCTGATTTTCAATGCAAATGTAAAGGAAGCATTAAAGAGAATATGAATGCAAAATCCAACAGGATTGAATAATATAGTGTTAGGTTCTAAAAGGAAAATGGGAGAACAAGTAGAAGGCCAAAAGACATGGGATTTAACACAAGTAAAGTGCATTAACCTTCCGGCTTTGCAGATGTACAAACAGAAAGCACCAAGTCAAACAAAGACATGGCTGAACTGTGCTACACTTTATGAACCCAGAACTACCCCTAAAAGCACACCTAGTTGAATCACTCACTTTGGGTGCGACTAAAACATACTCTCTCCACCCCAAAATAAGTGACTCAACTTTGTACTAACTTTATAGACATCACTATGATATTTCTTATTACTATTAATTAAGCACTAACTGAATTGAAGATCTTCCACATAGCCCAATCTGAAGAAGTCAAGAAAAGAAGAAGGAAGAACCCCGAGCTTGCAGAATCCAGGTTCAAGCCTCAGCCACCATATCAAAGATCCATAAGTAGACACAATGACCGCATATTTAAGTGAGAAACACAACACTTCAAAAACAAAAAGATTAGCCTTACCATTTTCCTCTAGCATGCTTAACATGATCATGTCGCATACATGTAGACGCATGGCATGGGAAGAGGACCACCCCCAGAAAGCTTAGGCCCAACTATGTGAAGTTTCGCCAATTCTATTTGACACATAGGCCGGCACATTAGCGTTAGCGCTCCACCGTTTCAGCCGATTTCTTTTCTGTCAGCCTTACTGTTCTAGGTCTGGTTTCTGGCCTTTTTTTCGTTTTTATGATTTTTTTTACTCAGTTTTATTTAATTCTGGTTTTATGGTTTTTAATTTTAGTGATTTTCTGGTGAGTCTTTCAGTTTTATATTCTGCATTTTTATTTCCTATAAGTTTGTGCAACATAATAATTATTTTAATGTAGGATTTTTCCAGTACACACTGAAGATTTTTTAATGTACCATGAACGATTTTTTAAGGGTAAATTTTTCTAATATACTTTAAATATCTTTTCATATATACAGAACTTTTTATTATATGGTGAACATTTAAAAAAGAATTACGATTTATAAATAAATTTAATATATATTAAACATATTTTAAATATTATTGAATTTATATAATATACGATGAACATTTTATATACAGACTGAACTTTTTCATTCAAGCTACTATATAGCGCAAACTGCGAGTAATAGCGCCACATAGCCAGCAGTTCCCTCTTGTTGGGCCGGCCCATTTTCATGGGAGATGTTTATCTTGTAATTGAAATGCTAAAAAATTTTAAAACTGTTCTTTGTGTATTTAAAATTATTCAATGTGCGTTTAAAATATTAATATTTATTTGAAGAAACATTTTTTGTGCATTGAAATCTCTTCAAAATGTATTAAAAAGTTCAACATGTCTTAAAAAATGTTCGAAATTTTTTGACCAATTTTCATTGTTTATTATTTGAACAATGCTCAACATGTATTTAAAAAATATTAAATGTGTATTCTAAAATATAAAAAATATATTTTAGAATTTATGTATATAAAACACACAAAATTAGTTAGGAAAAGAAACATAAAAATGCGAAAACAAAAACCACAGAAAAAAGGAAAACATGAAAAGAAAAGTGAAAAGAGAAAAACATAAAAATGAGAAAGAAATGGAAAAGGAAAAAAATAGAAAGATACAAGAAAATAAAGAATACGTAAATAAAAAGAAAACTAATAGAGAGAAAAATCCAAAAAAATGAAAAGTTGATTTAGTTCAATCAATGCGAGCGAGCATAGCAGCCTACAAGTAGAACAGAAAAATAGAAAGAAACAAAAAAGGCAACATAAGTTCTTGGTCCCTCTAGGAGCTACTAAGTGTTACAATAAACCAAAAAAGAAACACACAACAGTTTTTCGGTCCACGCTAGGAGAGATACCTCACAAATCAAAAGACAAACTAGTATATTGGGCCGGTCAACCTTGTGATGCATGTAGGCTAGCGTGATGTTGCGGTCACAGTAAGCGAGATATATTTTGGTGCTAAATTCTACTAGCAGGTAGTGACCACTAATTAGCCTAAAATCAGCCTAGAGGCCTCAAAATAGCTTGATTACTATGATCTTTACTTTTGTGGTAGAATAATTTATCATATAAAATGACCAATAGTTACAACTCATGCTCTAGGTTTCGTGCTGACCTTCTCGTCCAAAGGAATATGGATATGTGAAATGTAAGTCCAACATGAAACAAGTGGTGGTATTTTACATACTTAATTCCTGGGATCTTAAGCATGGAAGGATACAAGGATATACTTAATGTTCACGCTAGTGTAAATAAAAATAGTCATGTGCATCCTAACGATGTAGAGCCGGCGGTTTTAACATCCATCTCTAAAATAACTCAAGACCCACCCAAAGAGTCGTAGAGAAGCAGGAACAAGAAAATAAAAGATCGATCTTATTCCTTTTCTTAGCGAGATTGAATGCATCGAACAACATGAGAAACAGTTGGAAGTTCTCTACTCCAGAGAGAAGTAAGCATAACATATTTTAGATTTGCAAATGTTTCTTAGTTCCTAAATTTGCATATATTTAACCCTGAGCACTGACCCATGTATATAAAGATGGAACAATTTTTACTGTTAATAGTTAAGGTTAGCATTGAGAATATTATTTTAAATTCGCAATTTTTTACGGACTTTCACTTTTCCTAAGAGCATCTCTAGCAGACCCCGTATAACGCTGCGACCCGCAAAATAACCGTAAAATACGGATCCGCGTGGAAAATCCTGCCCGACTAGACCCTGCAAAACGTGTCCGACCCATAAAAGTTTTTGCACGGCGCAACATAATTCCCGTCCCAACCCGTGAAAACGCCCCCCCCCCCCCCCCGCCCGTCGGCGCCCTATACATAGCGGGAGCGGTTGGTGGGGGGGGGGGACATTTCAGCCCGCACTTTTCCCCACCCACGGCCGCCCCTCTCCACCTCGCACCACGCTTTTCCCCACCACCCGCCGCCTACAATTCCGGCCAAACTAGCCGGCCGGAGGGCCGCCACACGCCCGAGCTTGCCCTCTGCCACTTTCTCCTGCATCGGCGGGTCGGAAAGTTGCAGATCGGCGACTGGTCGACGCGGCGGCCGGATTTGGCGTTTCCGGCCACCGGTGGCTGCGCCAAGCCATCGATTGGTCGGCGAGCAGTCCGCCCAGCCTTGGCAAAGCCCCAACGCCCTATGCAGGTATGAGTTCGTCCTATAGCCACCGGCGCCGCAGTCGGTTTGCCGGCAAGGATTCGCCGGCCATCCGTCGGGCTCGGTGCTCGCACAGCGGCTCGCCGGCTCGCATATGCCGCTAGTACAGTGCAACGGCTACACGCGGACAATGGTGCGGCTAACTTCTGGCACGCCGAAGCACGCCGGATGGGTGTTCTTCAAAGCGAAAACGACGAGGTATGTGTTGTTTCCATTCGTCTTTGTCACTGTATTCTTCGGTTCAATTGCGATAGCTCATTTTGAACATCGTCATGTGTGTAGGAAGATGGGTGCTCATTTTGGTTTTGGGGAGGAGAATACATTGATTTATTGATATAAAGAAACTTAATAGATGTTTGTGCACTCCTTAGTAAAATTGAGGCTAAAGATGCGGCTGCATGTGCAATTAGAGAAGAAAGTAGAGGAAAAGCATCGTCTACTTCTTTAGAACCAAAGAAGAATGAAGAATGCAAGATTAAGAATCCACACATCAACAACGAATGCATGGAGAAGATATTGTTCCAACTAGTAGGAGCAGTTATGGAAGTTGGATATCTTCTAAAACTAGACGATGCCCCGCACGTTGTTGCGGTAATATTTTGCAATATATTTCTAAGATATTAATAATTTTATGGAAATAAGAATATTCGAAGAAATAATATGTGAGCTAAAACTAAAAATACATATTGTTATTTGTGTTTGATTATTGTATTTTTATAAAATATTTATTAAATATATCATGCATGTTTGCATGTTGAAGTGAATCTTTTCCTATGACTCATTGAATGTTGAAGTGGATCTTTTCTAATGCATGTTGCTTGATGAGGTGTCATGCTTGCATGTTGAGAGAAATGGATTAGTGGGGGCTAGCTATTTAGATATAGAAGATGCATAATTGTGGTTCTTGTTTTCTTTGATCTTACTATTCTAGCAAAGTTTAGATGAATTACTATGTATCCAATGCCGTTGAAGAAAATAAAAAAGCAAAGAAATGTATTTTTATGTGTGAAACTAACATGCAAATTCCGGATTGGTGAGCCGGCGGGGGCGGCGCCTGAGCAGACCCCGCAAAGCCGACCCGTAAACCGTTTTGCGAGGTCTGACTCAGCCGCCGCCCGTGCCGGCCTGCAAAGCCGTTTTTCCGCGAACTGTAAACGCGTTTTACGGGTCGGTGTTATACGGGGCATGCTAGAGATGCTCTAAGTATAGCCAAAGTAAACACACGAGAAGAAATTATGTTGATGAGTCAAACGAAAGATAATGGTGATTAATGAATCCAAATTTGTTGAACATGGGTTTATTATGAGAAACATTCTACTATGTGGCTTGATCTTGCATTCCAAAGAACTCCAAACACTACCATAAACCCAAAACCTCAATTAAACACCAATGCCACATGACATGTAATTTTATGACCATCGAATATATATTTGCCTCACACTGGAGGCAGAAGTGAACAAAGTTGCCAGGGGTGCAACTGGTCGAATTCGAGAAGGATGCTTCACGCTACACTCATAGTACACACGTTTAATAAAAAAATGTAACTAATTCTGGTATTGTTAGTCCCAGAACCAAACATTCCGTAAATTTGTACAAAGAGACCCAATATTTAGAGCATGCATCGCATTTTCCATAGGATTTCCCAAATCTCACTTCAGGTTGTTTTCACAATGTTTTAGCAACAAAACTTGTTCTATACGATAGCACATGAAATCATATCTAGTTCTCAATTTTTGCTCTTCAGAAAACACATGAATGATTCGGCATATGAGAATTTTGTTTCTATACAAAAAAAATGCATCGGGCGACAGGAGCTGCTACACAGAGGGGTCATGACCTTTACATTATAAGGACTAATGTGTAACAATTTAAATTAAAGGAGTACATGAATTTGAACAAACAAATTACAGTGTTCATTTTTTGTTGTTGATAAAATCCCTGCAATGGTAACCCTCAAAATCGGAAAGCTCCCCTCCGACGTGGGTCCCACATGTCATCTTTTCATCTCACCTTCTCCGACGCCGCCGCGCCGCCCTCGTTGCCCTTGACGCGCCGTATCTGCGAGCTCCCCCGCCACCGCCGACGAGTATGCAAACCGAGCAGCCTCAGGTCGACGCCGGCCGCCTTGCCCGACCTCAGCTCTCTCAATCGGCTCCGGGGAGGGGAGCACTTCGGATGGGAGGTGCCACGACCAGGAACAGGTAGCACTGCGAGTCTGCGAGTACGCGGCTTCATCAAATTCAGTCAAGTAGCATTCTCTTAATAATCCGATTCAATTTGTATTTACGGATTGCGGTCAATCAAAATTCGGTTCCACGACCACGAGGTACGCGGCTTCCTGCAATTCAGTCCAGTCGCATTCCACGAGCAGGTAATTACAGGTTGCGGTCAATCAATATTCGCCCAGTAAATCTCTATTCAGGACTGAATAGTGTTGGTCTTCATTCAGTTTTTCTTTTTTAACTGCTCAATGACACATGCTTGTGTAGAGCAGAATGTTAGAAGGTCTTGCACGCGGTCCTTGCGGAATCAGCTCCACAACCTGGCCGAGCACGGGCTACACGGCAAGCCTCTCAATCACTTTCTTTTGAACTGTCAACGGCATCAGGGCATCGGGACTGTCGGTCCTCAAGACTCTTCATTCAGTCACTGACGAACAGTACACGCGGTGCTTCAGACTTCAGATTCTTCCTCGGTCAATGATGGTACATGCCTGTGTGGAATCAACTCCATAATCTGGCCGAGCATGGGCTACACAGCAGGCCTTGCAATCACTATCTTTAGAACAATCAACGGCATCAGCGGACGGACTATATATCCATGCATGTAATGTGTCATGTGTGTGCTTTGGAGCTTCACTTACGAACTATAGACCTGCACAACATGAGCCTTCTCCTTGCTTGGGAGCTCCTGCTATTCCTCCTTGCCTTGACACAGCTTTCTTGTGCCTCAAATTCTACGCATCCATCACTGGATCGGCAAGCAGAGGCACTTCTCCGCTGGAAATCTAGCCTAAGCAATTGTCACTATTTGGACTCATGGAGAAAGGAAACCAGCCCCTGTAACTGGAAAGGTATTACCTGCAACACTGTGGTGTCTCGTGGCCATGACCATTGACCAGGGTGATGCTGTCCTAGTTGTGTCCAGCATTTCGCTTGATGGCTATTACCTTGAAGGCAGGTTGGATAGTCTCCACTTTGCAGGCTTGCCTCATCTTGTCCATTTGGAACTCAGCGGCAACTCTCTCTGGGGCTCAATCCTGTCAAGCATTGATGCTCTTGCCGAGCTCACTCACTTGGATCTATCCTTCAATGGCTTGAATGAATCTATCCCAACATCCCTAGGTAATTATACTAAACTAACCCCCATCAATCTCTCTTGTTACAATTTGTTTCTACCATGCCTAGTACAGTAAGAAGACTAGAGAATTTAATGAGCCTCTCCACTTTGCAGGCTTGCCTCGTCTTGTCTGTCTGGACCTCAGTTACAACAATCTCTCAGGCTCAATCCCATCAATTATTGGTTCACTTGCCGGGCTCACTCACTTGGATCTATCCAACAATGGCCTGAGCGGATCTATCCCAACATCCCTAGGTGATTGTACTAAACTAATCTCCATCGATCTCTCTTACTACAGTTTGTTTCTGCCATGCTAACGACAGTAAGAACACTAGAGAATTTAATGAACCTCTCCACTTTGTAGAGTTGCCTCGTCTTCTGTATCTGGACCTTAAAGGCAACTCTCTCCGGGGCTCAATCCCTTCAAACATTGGCGCTCTTGTCGAGCTCACATATTTGGATCTATCTATCAACGATCTTGATGGAGCTATCCTACCTTCCATAGGTAATTGCACTAAACTAACCTCTCTGGATATATCATGCCATTTGCACCTACAAGCTTGCTAGCTGATTTAAAGATGGTCAAATTTAAGTTGTAACAACTTTATTGACCCAATATCTTGTAAATATAAATATTTATTAAAATTTTACACCTTAAGTTTAACAGCTTATCTGGTCATCATATTGTCTTGATACACAATTTAAAGGTGATAATTTTTCAGGCTTGCCACATCTTGTCTATCTGAACCTCAATGACAATGATCTATCAGGCCCAATCCCATCAAGGATTGCTGCTCTAGCCAAGCTTACATTATTGGATATATCCATCAATGGCCTGAACGGATCGATCCCACCAACTTCCCTCTGCTTATGATACAATTTGAGCCTCCTCATTTGGGAAATTTGGCCAGATTAAACTTTGTAGACCTTAAATTTAATAGCTTATATTTCATATTGGACCTCAGCGGTAACTCTCTATCAGGCTCAATCCCATCAAGCATTGGTGCTCTTGCCGAGCTTAAATTCTTGGATATATCCTCCAATAGACCTGACGGATCTATTCCATCATCCATAGGTAGTAGTAATAAACTAACCTTCCTCAATGTATCATAAGCACCTGGTTGGAGACAACCCTTCAGCAATGGGCTTTACTTGACCCCACCTCCTAAATTTGCAAAATGTGTCATATTAAATTTTTGTACATCCTAAGTTTGACATTATATCTGCTCATACTGTCTTGCTCCATGATTTGAAGGATGATCAATTTTGCAGGCTTGCCTCATCTTGACTATCTTGACCTCAGCAGCAACACTCTCTCAGGCCGAATCCCTTCAAACATTGGTTCTCTTGCTAACCTATCGTTTTTTAATCTTTCCAAAAATAGCATACATGGATACATCCCACCATCTATTTGTAATCTTACGAAATTAACCACCCTTGATCTCTCTTACAATTTGTTGTCTGGAGGATTCATGACTTGTACACTAGGCACACTAGACAACTTAACGGAGCTCTATTTAAGCCACAACATTTTAACTGGCCCAATACCGCCTAGATTTTCAAGTCTCACGAGTTTGAAATTGTTGGATTTTTCCAACAATCAAATCATAGGTTCCATTGGAAGCATAGGGAACATAATGAATTTACAATACTTGGATCTTTCTAACAATCAAATAAGTGGTTCTATCCCTTCAACCTTCTCAAATTTGAAAATGGAAAATGGAAACTAAACTATGCCATGGAAAATGAATTTTCCGTGCAAAGAAAATGAAAACTCCGTTAGGCAACATTGTTTGGAATTCCAATATGCACTCTTGTGCACAATATGAGATCATTTGAACAAACTATGCCATGAATGTGGCCATAAGATTGATCATTTGGCTTGAAAGCCATGAATCTTCACGCATGATAGCTCGTTTCTGAGAACATTTTTTAAAAATAATTGCCGTATTACAAGTTTATTATTTTTCCTGGAAACTTTGTCACATATAATGACACAATGCGAAGGTTTTCCAATTTTTTGAATTTTTTTTGAATTTTTTATACCTGTTTCAAAATGCGGTCAAAACGGCGGGCATGACCGTTCCTAGCTAGTGGTTGAATCTTGGAAAACTTTTGGTGCTTCTCTAAATAAATAGATACTTATGTATCTAGAAATGATTTTCAAAAAAAGTAAAGAGCAAACTATAAGGCAGCTGTAGTTCAAATTTGATCCGCTTCCAGCTGGATCAGCGGAAATTTGTCTTTTTACCAGAGGTGGATAAAATCTTTTGACACCCAACTATTTGGTCATTTGTGCATTAAATATGGCCTAATAGTTTATAAAATTGATTTCATCCAATTTTTCAATAAATATATTGTAGGTCCTTCACAAAAAAAAACCTTCATCGCGGGTGCCTCCCATCTCGTGCACCCCCTGCCCCGCTGGTTGTACCCCCATCTTCTCTACGCGGATCCGCCTCCGAGGTAGCCCTGTTTTCTTCAGATCTCTACCAAAGGACTGGGCTTATGCTTGTAGTGTGTACGATGATGAGCACCTGGTGGAAGTTAGAACCTTACATTTTGTAGTATATTTCAGATGCATAGATAGATTCTTCGATGCTTCCTAGGCCTATACTGTTATGTTTGGCTTGAATATCTCTAGTTTGTATTTTAGCTCCTGGGTGCTAATTTTAGCTGCTGAACCATTGGCAGTGGTTTGTGGTGGTCTGCATGTGCTAGCGATACTAAGCATCCTATCTAAATTTAACCTTAGGTTGTACATTTGTTGATTTTTGAGTTTGGCTTCGTATTTTTCTATATGCATTTAGCCTCCACTGAATCTTTGAGTTCCTGTTTCATTGTGTCAACGCAACCTTAATCCAGATACCATCGTTCCCAGAGAATCCAAATTTCAGTTAGTTCATGTCAACGTGGCCTTATCAGCATGATTCGACCATGAATCCATGATATTATCTAGTGCAGCCAATGGGTTACTCGTGGTACCGATTGCTCTTATGAAATGGACAGTGCCACGTGCAAATGAACTGAAACATTTTATTTTATTTTATTTTGTGGGTACTTTGAGTCTTGACCATCCCAGGTCTGAACCCTGCAACACAGCACAGCACTGGTATAGTGCATGCATCCTGTTAATGCGGAAGGTTTCATATATAGACCGATAATCCACGTGACTTTGACTGAATTGTTAAGTTAGTATATTATACTTGACCGTCTCCGTCTGGCGCCCACACTCCCTCACACTACGCATCTTCATCCACTGGGATGGACACGCGCTACGCATTTTACGTAGTATACATCTATGGTGAGCCAGTCAGTAATGGTGGCCGAGTCATTGATACTCACCTAGCAGCCACTTGTTAGCCACTTGATTCAGAGTTTCAAACCATATAACCCCAAGTCTACTTTCATCATAGAAATGAAAGATAAACCGATGAGGTCGATGGAGTGAGCAAGTAACCATGTGGTATCTCTTCTGTTCTGTTTTGTTTCTTCTTGCTTAAGACATGCTTCCTCTTGCTTAAGACATGCTGGATCTTCGCTTATACTTCAAAAAATTGAACGAATCATGCATGCATGTAAACAGAAATCATGATGTAAATTTTCTAATCTGAATTCTGAATTTGAATCAGAGTTGATTGTTAACTCTGAATCTTTCAGACCTCATGGGTTACTCCCAAGTAAGTGTGAAGCCACAGTACGTGTTTAAAAATCTTACAGGTGCCAAGTTAACTTGAATCAGAGCAGAAAGCTAACAGCAACCTTACAACAAAGTTTTTTAAATAATACTGCCGATCTGTTGTCTTTCTACTGGTACTCGACTACTGGCAGAGAAAAATGTGCATAAAGGCCCTGTTCATGTGATTGACCAAATTTCCCACAAGTTTTAATGCTCGCAGATTTTAGTTGGCTCCGTTCATTCTTTTCAAAATGTGCATACATGCCCTGCTCACATGTCCTTTTCCCTGCTGCCTCGATTAGGATGATTACCTTAGTTTTTTTACGCTATTTTATACAGCATCAGAACAACCTAGTATTCTAAGGATGCCTCACTTTGAAAGGTATTCCATCATCCGGAGGACTCTGCATCATATATGATATTGATTAGTTAGATGGACTCTGCATCATCCTAGAACACCACGGTCTCTGTTAGTGGTATGCATGCATTAGAAACACAATATGTCTGTATGTAATCTAACTTGCAGTGTGTGTGTGCCATGCAGGGAGATGGTGATCAGGTGAACAAAATATGCCTGGAAGACCTCTGGCACAATGGCGGTGTGCAAGCAACGTCTTGTTGCATTCTACTGGTACTGTCTGTCGTCTCGTGTCAGCGTCTCATTATCGTGTACAATCTAAATGAGTAATTCGGAGTCACTTGTGTTTGATTTCAGTTCATAATTTTATTATACTAGTAAGCTTACACGTGAAAATTCACGTATATAGAAAAAAATTCAATCATAGTAGCCAAAATTATTACCAACGAATTTGTAATTGAAGTTAAGTTTCAAAAAAGCTAGTATAATTAAGAAAATTACTTTGTAATGTACCTAAGTATTTATGTACAGATTCAAGGAATTTAAATTCACAGCTTCATTCTCTTTGAGCTGTTGTTGGTCGTTCTTCAAACTTATGAATACCAATGAGCTACGTATACATACATTTACACCTTTTCTCTCTCTAAATCCCATTGATGGAACAACGTAACAGAAAACACATCGGTCCTTTTGAGTAAATCAATGTGTCTAGAAGCATATATATATGCCAGTGGGTTAAAATGCGCATTACCATAACCTTAATATCATCATAAGTAACATGAGTACAAAAATAATATAAGCTTAAATGAACTCGTACATAATGAAAAGGCAAGGAGATATGCCATGTCCAGTTGTCCACAAGGATCAACATGCTCATTGGGGAAAAAAGAAACCCACTCTGCCCTTTACAAAAAAAGTCATGCCACCTGAGATACAACACCGTTAATATTTCCTCCTCAAGCATATGGGTGGCCTGCCTACACAAATCATCAAGATTGGTACTGCTTTGCCAGTAACCTTGTGGCAATATCTGGTGAGTATGGTTTTCTTGAACACCAAGGGGCATGGATCTCCAATACGTTGCGATAGATGTGATCTATCTTGTGCCTCATTTGAATGAAAGGAATATAAAAATTGTCAATAAAACTATGTAGGAGTGAAATTCAGCACAACCAAAAAGTGTTAATCACTCACACAATTAAGCAATACTGAAAACTTTTACTTGGATTGGGTTGAAAACTTTTACTTGGATTGGGTTTCTCTATTAGCTGCAAACCTTAAGATTACATAAGATCCTTACATTACAAACAAGGGGAGATTTTCAACAAGCTATTGACAATTGATCTGTAACGTTAGCAAGGTAGATCTCGATCCCAAAGCCATGCCATTGAGACATGTATTGACATATACTTGGTGAAGAGAACTCTGCTGTCATATGTAAATTTACCTGTCCTCCCAATCTATCAAATGGCATCTAAAGTGTGCAAGAATATTATCCCCAGAGCTATAATATTACTGGCATGCTAAATAAAAAGGCAGTGCTCTTGCATGTTGTTGGCCTTGCTGCATGGATGGAAGCATGTCTATCTTCTAATTTATTTGCAATATTTAAAATTTAAATTTACACAGATAGGTTAGAACATCATTCCTATAGGACATGAGGTGTTGCAAAGGCACAAGGATTCACAACAGTGATTATATGAGGAGTAAAAAAGCATTTAGGCTACATCTAGAGCTATCTATGTATGTCCAAATTTTCATCCAGCAATGGTGAGTACAAAGATACACATAATATGAATCAATTGTACTCCCTCCGTCCCATAATATAAGATCGTATTACATCCAATTTTTGAGCAAAATGAGTGCAATAAGATATTATATTATGGGACGGAGGGAGTACTTCCATTTGGACGCTGAAGATAACTGCCAAATACTTAAAAAGAAATTTGGAATAGGGGGAACCCGTTCAGTCAAGTCCAGAATTCAGCAAGAACTGCACAATGTTCACAAATGTACTGGATCACACTTCACTGAAGCCTGCTCCTTGACTGATTTATGTGCACATAGCCACGTAGTGAAATGCATCTGGAAGCAGCAGAAATGTTAAACAAAATAGACGAAGGAGCAGAAGCCCCGATCTTTTCCCAGAAATAGAATGAGAGTATGTAGATTCAGAATTTTAGATTAAGGAACATTGACCAGAGGAAGGATCAGCAGTACAGAACCAAAGTAATGAATAACTTATGGTAAATTTGTAAGGGTCATTTGAAACCGAAGTATTGCACCTGATCTACTTCTGACGAATACCACAAAATCATGAAAGCTCCTCAACAGCACCGTAAACCAACTGATAGAGAAGCAAAGGAGATGACCAATCGTTCAGGAGGCAGGTAGCAATGATGGCTCACATGGATTTTGTATTTTGCATTGAAGGGGATGAATTTGCTCATCACCATAGTTAAAGGTAGTTTCAGATGATCATGATTTCTGTATTCATTAACATGGCATACAGAAATTAGCAAAATCAATGAAAATGGAAGAAATTAGCAAAATCAATGTTATTGGTGGACAGAGATTTTTCTTTAAGATGTAGATCTCAAAGTAAAAGGGCAGCCCCAGTGCATGTAGCTCCCGCTTGTGCAGGGTCTGGGGAAGGGTCTGACCACTTTGGGTCTATTGTACGCAGCCTTTCCCTACATTTCTGTAAGATGTAGATCTCAAAGTAAACAAAGTAAATAATCATGTCCAACAAACGATAGACAGGCTACTCATTACATGAACCAGGTGTAGAGAGCTACTTGTAGAAACAAGTAATAATGACAAAGTGCAACCAATTCTTATATCTTTATGTAACTATGCGTCAATAGGCTCAATATACCTCACTTGTAGCTGAAGTGAAGATCGATTCTGGATCAATGCAAGCTTCCGGGTATCTGCACAGTAGCAATATCATAAGCTTCTGGGTTGTTGCACTTGCTCCCTTGATATAGTTGAAGCAAGAAAAAATATTCAGTAAACTGAAATGAAAAAATTTTATAAGTAGAGAACCATCATCATCGTCAATAGGTCAGAAAGAGAAGCGCCCTCACCGCCCAACCACTTTGTGGTCGCTGCAGCGAACGAAGTGAGTAATATGGTCGTGTTGTACCTCAGGCAGTAGGGGGACAGTGTTGAGGGAGTGGAGGTGCTCAGGTGGTCTCCTTGCATCATTATCTTCCGTCTAAAATTGATGCAGTTGGGCTCAAATAGATCGGCGCGGTGTCACGCTCGGCAGCAATACCTCTGTATATCAGCAACCTCGACGGTGGTACAGAAAGAAAAGAAGCAGAAGCATCAATTTTTTTTGTGGAAGGATCATATACTGGGAAATCCCGTTAACATGAGAAAATACTTGTGTATTAGTACAACATGATAGTATTGTAAGTTTGTAACTCCTTGTATAATGAATATTTCAGAGATTTTTCTTTAAGATGTAGATCTCAAAAGTAAACAAAGTAAATAATCATGTCCAACAAACCATAGATAGACTACTCGTTACAGGAACCAGATGTAGAGAGCTACTTGTAGAAACAAGTAATAATGACAAAGTGCAACCAATTCTTCTATCTTTATGTAACTATGCATCAATAGGCTCAATATACCTCACTTGTAGCTGAAGTGAAGATCGATTCTGGATATGCAAGCTTCCGGGTATCTCCACAGTAACAATATCATAAGCTTCTGGGTTGTTTCACTTGCTCCCTTGATATAGTTCAAGCAAGAAAAATATTCAGTAAACTGAAATGAAAACATTTTTAAAAGTAGAGGGGCTTGGTGCCAAGCATTTCAAATAAAACTAACATCTCTAGGACCGTCTTCTCAAAAAATAGAAATGGAAGACCAGGTAAATTTTGCAACAGTCTCTACTTTTATGAAGAGTCAACTGACTATCATAATTTTTGGAAGGGCTATGACTATCACACTCATGAACAAAAAGATACAATACATCATTGGGAAAATGGCATACTAAGTGCATATTGCGAGAAAAGATATATATAGAGTGGCTAAACTCTCCCACACTCACCTTATCTTATAACCTGAAGGCACATATCAGCATACCCAAGCTTCTTTTTAGACTTATTCCATTCATAGTTGGTAGCTGCTTACCCATTGTTCTAGAAAATTCACTGATAACAGGAACAACAATGATTACATTGCATCAAAGAAACAAAAAAAAATGCAGCCAAGTAATTCTGGCATGGTACTACCTCACTATTCAACATGCTTTTGTATCAATCTACACTTGTGCCCCGCCCCACTAAAAATCCTTTGTAAACCACCACTTAAATCTAGGGTTGGGATAAAGATGAAATGTCGAATATAATCCCCCAACAGCAATATACACATGTGAATTCTAGCTGCAAAATTGAGTTGACTGGTGATGTAATCGGATTTTTGGATGAGTCAAGTTTCTTAAACATGTTTATGGTACAACACTTTTGACAAATGTATCCATCTACCATTACCAAACTTAAGACCTCAAAACAAGGTTTTGCTAAGAGAAACAAGATCTGAATTTCGTAATATGAGAATAGAAATTTGCAAGAGAAAGAAGCCGAAAACTTACAAATAGAAGGGGAAGGGCCGGTAGCTGGAGGAGCAGTACTACGGAGAGTCGGAGCAGCTGAGGAGGCCGTGCTCATGGTGGTATTCCGTGCAGCGGCGACCACCGGCGGTTGGTGAGCAGCATGGGCATCCATGCATGATGTGCTCCACTGCTCCTCCCCACGGCGTAGTGCCCAATTGGTCATTAGAGATTATATACACAGGAAGGTGAAAAAGGAGAGATGTTGAAGGAAAGGAATAGTCACGGGATTTGAGGAGATGATTAGGAAATTGTTTTGGAAGACTATTAGGAAGCTTACAATGACGTCTGAAGCTTCCTTTTGCTTTTGCTATTTGGGCCAGCCAAATCTCACGCAAAACTGATAAGAACCGGGCATGTGTTAGTTAATATCCAGAACCTGTTTATTTGGTGGTCGGGTGCCGCGGCGCGGCGGCTCCTGCGGCGACCCGCGGCGAAGGGTGCGGCGGCTCGGCGGCTCCCGCGGCGTAGGGGTGCGGTGGCTCAGCGGCTCCCGCGGCGACGGCGGGGCAGCGAACGGCGCGGGGAGGATGGGCGTGCGGAGGGCCCGCTCGTGGTGTGGTGTCCGTTGGGAGGGGAAGGGGGGAGGGGTCGTGCGGGCGTTGCGAGGAGGAGGAGAGGGGAGAGGTCGTGCGGGCGTGCGTTTTGGGAGTGGTTTTTTTTTTCAGCGGCGGTGCAGGTTAGCGAGGATGGATGGATCAATGGCTTAATGCGTGGCTTGGTGTGTTAAACACGGGAGGATTATGGGCCATCGGATATTGTAGATGAACGGATAAAATTGCTTGGATCTGCCCTTCTCTTTCTTTTATAGGGGTAGTAGATGCTCTTGATCTTGTTCGGTTCCATACTAGGGAGCTTCTTCTCCTCTCATGTTGTTGTTGTCGATTTGGTACTAGCTAGAATGATTCCTTGAGCTTGATAATGACAGACTGTACACTGTCTTGCTCCAGTGTTACATAATTGTTATCACAGTACACACATACCTCGTTGTTGTCCATGGATATTGTTCTCTGCTGCCAGCATTGACTGGTTGTAGTTGTTTCGACAGATCACATCACATTCACATGGGCGCATGTGTAGCACTGACTGGTTGTACACACATAATGTTGGCTGATTGTCCACACATAATGTTGACTGGTTGTACACACATAATGTTGGCTGTTATGTATTGATTTTAGTGTCGAAAATGACTCAAACCTGAAGTACTTAAAATAGATTGTCGTTCCTTTTTGTTTGTTTTGATACCCATATACCAATAAATCAGGGGGAAATTATTGCCTGGATAGGTGTTTTCTTTTATGAAGTTAGTGGATGTTTGATCAAGTCCCCCTTTCCGTTGTATGAAACGTTTCTCCTGTTGTACTTAAAAAGCTTTCCGCTGATGGCAGGAAGAAGAAGGCTGTTCACAAGAAGATGGCAGGAAGAAGCAGGTTGATTCAATTCGATCCTCAAGGTTAGGGGTGGGCAGAAAAACCGACGAACTGAACACCGAACCGAAACCGAGACCGAATAAACCGAATTTTTGGTTTTTTAAATTGATACAGACAATTTCGGTTTTTAGTTCCAATAGCTGAACAAAGTTCGGTCTGTTCGGTTGTTTTCTCGGTTAGCCGAACTAGTATGCAGGAGTACTAAGCTAGCGTGGAATTTCTCGCAGTCTCTGTACGCGAACCACGTCCGGTTGTTTTCCCGTACCCAGCCCAACTAGCTACGCTACTGTCTACTGGACCTAGCTAGATAGCCCACTAGCCCAAATGAGATGGCTTTCGTGGATTGTGGAATGACCACCTGCCTGAAGCTAGCGTGTGTGACTTAATCGATTGGGACACACTTCCTTTAGTCCCACCTCGCTTGGTCAATCAGGAAAGGTAGACAGGCTCAGCTATATAAGTGCGTGCCGCTGCTTGCCTGGGGATAGAGCGCATTTGCTCAATCAACGGGGCCTTCGGTATAAACCGGAAACCGCACCGAAATAATCGGTTAACCGATTTTTTGGTTAGCTTTTTTTTGTACTCATTTTCGGTTTTTGATTCTGTGAACCGAATATTTTAATAAACCGAATGGTAGAAACTGAATTTTTGGTTTATACCGAACGCCCACCCCTACTCAAGGTAGCCCTTCCCTTCCCCTTCTCTCTTCGATTCGATCAGATCTGTGTACAAAGTTCACTAGTTTGGATGCATCATAGAATTTGTGGTGATGTTGTCTAGATTGCAGCAAGAAAAAATACTAGTGTTGAGGTTGTTAAGTGTTTTGTTACGTTGAAATCTGAACCATTTATTGAATAGTAGGAGGATGGCTAACTTACTATGATTATCTCTTGTTGCTATGTTTGTCTTTTCCATATCCAAATCATGTTTATGAATTGGTGTGCTTGAAAACCAAGGAATGCTTCTATTCCTTGTCGGTGTGCTTGAAAACCAAGAAATCTGAACCAGCTCGTTATTTGTTTGGTGGTTGGTTTGCATACATGTTCTTTTTCTGCAGAAATATGGTGTGGTTCCTTGCAGAGTAAATATGCTGTTAGATTTATTTTTATTTTGTTCCTAATCATTTTGTTCTATAATATGCAGATGCTGGCCTTTCATGTTTCTTCACGAGCATCAGGACAAGGAAGTTGGAAGAAGCATAGTTCTAGCTCATTGGAGCTAGTTCTGGGAGCAATGAAACCCTTTAGGCTGATCCTATTTGTATGTGTGTTATATGATGTAGCAGAACTTGTAGGGCTCATGTGATAGACTCGTGTGGTAGACTGTACACTTGTAGAGCTGTTATCTAATTGTAAACTTGATGCTGATCACATTTGTATGTATATTATATGATGTAGCAGATTGCTTCTTGCTGTTATTTGAAGTATTGCATTGGTTTTCTGTATTGGTATATTGAAATCTGAAGAACATGACCTTGACAAAACAAAGAAAAACAAAGGCTACAGCCCAAAAACAAAGGTGCATAAAAAAAGAAAAACAAAGGCTACAGCCCAAAAACAAAGGTGCATAAAAAAAGAAAAACAAAGGCTACAGCCCAAAAAATAAGAAGGCTATAATGTTGGGCCTGGCCCATGTAGCTGATCAAAATTAATAGGGAAAAATATATAAAAGGCTGAATTGTTGGGCTCGGCCCATGTAAAACACCGAATTGGATCGGTCCCGATTCTTGTGCCACATCAGCTTGCCACGCTGGATGCCTACGTGGCCTGAGGAGGTTGCTAGTGACCAAAAATTTGGTCGTGGAACCAATGACCTTTTACATATCACAAAGAAGGTCACTAATTTCAGTTTACGACCGCCAGCTTTTGACCTTTTGTTTTTGGTTACAAAAAGGTCGCAAATGAAAAACTATGACCTCTCAATGGCCAATAGTGAGGGTCACAAGTTGACATATTTCTTGTAGTGACACCGATAGCAACTCCGTCTTCGGATGATCTCCCTCGACGGCCTCGTGGAGCCCTTGCGCTTCCTCCGCCATGACCCCGTGCTCCTCCGATGGGTCCTTCGGCGGGGCCTCCTTTGCCGGCTCAGGCGGAGCCGGCCTCGTCCTCCAGGCTTCGGATCCCTCTAGTCTGGTCGGCTCAGGCGGAGCTGGCCTCACCCCTCCGAGTTTCGGCGCCCACCCTCGTTGGCCTAGCCCAAGAGGCGTCTCGGCCGGTGTAACGCCCCGAGACCGATGTGCCAGGTGTCCTCCAGTTATTCACTATTGTTGCCTTGTCTTTGCTTACGTGTCAAGCATTGCATATCATGCCATCATGTGCATTTCATTTGCATACATGTTCGTCTCATGCATCCGAGCATTTTCCCCGTTGTCTGATTTGCAATCCGGCGCTCCTATGTCACCCGGTGTCCCTTTCTACCTCTTTTTGTGTGCGGGTGTTAAACGTTTTTGGATTGGACCGAGACTTGTCATGCGGCCTTGGTTTACTACCAGCAGAGCTCCTGTCAAGTTTCGTCGCATTCGGAGCCCGTTTGACTTCCCAACCGCCATCCGTAGCGGCACCGTTGTCGGTTTATTCGTCGGACGTTTTCAGTCTCCGGAAACCCGTGCGGGACTACCCTCTCTTCTCTTCCCACAGCCCACCTAGGTCCAGCCTACCTCTCCTCACATCCGGAACCGCCCGATCGCGATCGGAGGGTCAAGAAGCCCCCCTCCTAACCCTAATCCTAGCCCCTTTTCCTATTTAAACCAACTCCCCTTCCATTTTGGGCAGCTACCTACCCCTCCCCCTAAAATTCCGTGCCCCCAATCATCTCCCAGCCGCCTCCCACCTCCTCTCCTCGAATTCCGGCGCCGGCAAGCCCTTCGCCGCCACTTGTCATGCCTCCATTGGCCCCGCCGCTGTGGACTGCGCCCTCCTCCAACCCCAGGGCGCCACGCGTCGCCTCCAGCGCCCCAGCGCCGCCGCGGCCCGCCAGGCCCGCGGGAGGCCCGCCTCAGGCCGCAACGGGCCAGAGCCGCCCGCGCGCGTGCCCCGCTTGCCTTCTCCGCCGTCCAGCGCTGCGCGCCTCCGCTCTGCGTCCGCCGTTCGCCGCCGCAGTACCCTCGCCAGCGCCGACCCCGCCGCCCCGGCCACCGAACGGCCCGCGCCGCCGCCGGACCCCAGATCCAGCCGCCGCACTGGAGCTGCGCCTCTCCGAGCTCCGTCGACGCCGGGAACGAGATCCTCGGGGCCGGATCCACCCAGATCTGCCCGTTTCCGACGCCTCCCGCGCATTCCCGTCGTCCTTGGCCTTCGCCGGCCCTGCCAGAGCCACCGCCGCCGCCATGACCGTGCTTGGGAGCGAGCATAGGAGCTGCTCCTCCCGTGCGCCTCTCCTGGACCCGCGTGGGCCACCTCCTCCCTGGCCCAGCTCGCCGGCGGCCCAGCCCATCTTCTCGTCGGCCTGGCCGACCTCCTCCTCTACTAGGCTTGGCCCATGGTGAGCCCCGCTGCTAAACCCCGCCCGTGCGTTGTTTTGCTATATGATGCTCACATATGTTTTCTCACTAAGTCCCCCCAGATTTCAGTATTTTTTGAGCATATTCATCGCATTATAACTCTGCATCCGTAGCTCCGATTCGTGCGTGTAGCATACCAAAATGTTCGTCTCGACGAGTACATCATTTCATCTCATTGCATCATTTTCATTTGAGCTCATCTTGATGCCCGAAATGCTGTTGGAAAAGGGCTATGTGATGAATTTGTCAGATCTGTTTCAGCAAATGACATTTTGTCATTTTTGCCATGATTAATGTGTGCATGCTATGATCCTAAGCTCTACATGTGTTTTGTTATATGCCATGCCATCTTTACAAAGATGCTTGTCATGTATTTTAGTGATATTTGTGGTGACTAGCACAAGCTTGCAAAGTAGCGTAATCGGTAATGCTGATTTCAGGGACTTAGAATTTCACTAAGTCCTTGTCCTGATTTTGTTGATATGCCATATGTTCATGTTGTTTCCTAGTGACCCGTGCATCTTTTGAGGATAATCATTAAGGATGTTTTGTTAACATTGTGGTGCTCTATCCATCCATGTCTTTGTTTGCATTTATGGAGCACCCTAGCTTGAGTCAATCGAGCTCTACTTTTGCTATAAAATGATCCTGGCAGATTGTTGACATGTTTAGCGATTTTGCCGAGAATGTTGCTATTGATCCGTGCATGCTATGATGTTGTTCTTGCCATGTCTTCTTGATGGGTGTATGCTTAGTTTGTCATGGCATGCTCTGTAGTGAGTGCATCGAGCTCGTAAACATGCCTACTCGTTAACTGTTTTTGCATGCTCCAGTTTTTCACTAAGTCTGAATCTGTTTATGTTTTTGCTATGTTCACATGCTTACAATTGTATTTTCTGATCCCTTTTGGCTCAAGGTCACTAAGGGACTTTTGTTAAGTGCTTTGAGTAGCTTCATGCCATGCCTTGCTTTGCCATGTTAAGTTCCTGTAGCATATAGTTTGCATACTCCAAAGTGTGCTTCCTGATGATAAATTCCAGACTTGTGTTAATTTCACTAAGTCTGAAACCTGTTATCATTTGCACTTTTGCCATGCTTGTTTGAACCTGTTAATGGATGAATTAGCCGTAGCTCACTGTTTATCTTTTGTCAAGCATCTTGAGTGGATCCCTGCCATGTATTTTGTTGCCATGTTTGAGTGCTGTAGCATATTTATCTTGGTGCATTTACATGGTCACTTGTTGATTATCGCAGACCGGTGCCATATTTGTTTTGTTTGCCATTTCCAAACCGTGCATCCGATTCCGGTGATCTTTATATCGATTTCAACCGAAATCACCTCACCTTTCCAGTAGCACTCTTGGATTTCCAACTTGAGGCCAGGTTCAATCATTCCTTTCCAAATCATGCATATGCATCTCATACCGCATCCCGCATATCATACCATGTTCATGTGTTGGTTGTTTACTATGTTGTGTGCTTCTTTCCGGTGTTGCTTCTTCGGGTTGGTTCCGGTAACGTCGTGATTGTGAGGACCCATTAGACTACGCCTGTTTGTCTTGTTCATGGACTCGTTCTTCTTCCTTGCAGGATTTTAGGCAAGATGACCATACCCTCGAAATCACTTCTATCTTTGCTTGCTAGTTGCTCGCTCTTTTGCTATGCCTACGCTGCGATACCTACCACTTTCTTATCATGCCTCCCATATTGTTGAATCAAGCCTCTAACCCACCTTGTCCTAGCAAACCGTTGTTTGGCTATGTTACCGCTTTGCTCAGCCCCTCTTATAGCGTTGTTAGTTGCAGGTGAAGATTGGAGCTTGTTCCATGTTTGGAACATGGATATTTTGTTGGGATATCACAATATCTCTTATTTAATTAATGCATCTATATACTTGGTAAAGAGTGGAAGGCTCGGCCTTATGCCTAGTGTTTTGTTCCACTCTTGCCGCTCTAGTTTCCGTCATATCGGTGTTATGTTCCCAGATTTTGCGTTCCTTACGCGGTTGGGTTATAATGGGAACCCATTGACAGTTCGCCTTGAATAAAACTCCTCCAGCAATGCCCAACATTGGTTTTACCATTCGCCACCAGTTTGCAAGTGCTGATGTTTTCGAGCAGGTGACGCAACCAAGCTCAAGGAGGAGTTCTATGAAGATCTTGTCCTTTATGTTGTTTCGTTCTAGTTGATCAGTAGTGGAGCCCAGTCGGGACGATCGGGGATCTGTGTAGCATTTGGGGTAGTCTTCTTGTATTTTGGGTTCCATAGTCGGACCTTGAGTGTATTTGGATGAATGTAATGCTTTATTCATGTATTGTGTGAAGTGGCGAGTGTAAGCCAGCTATGTATCTCTTTCCCTCATGTATTACATGGGTTGTGTGAAGATTACCTCACTTGCGACATTGCTTTCAATGCGGTTATGCCTCTAAGTCATGCTTCGACGCGTGGAAGATATAGCCGCATCGAGGCGGTTACAAGTTTGTATCAGAGCCTTCCCCGACCTTAGGAGCCCCCTGCTTGATCGAATCGTTGGCATTGTTGAGTCTAGAAAAATGTTTTGAGTCATTTAGGAATTATATATATATCGGAGACTTAGGAATTCTTTTTACTCCTCAGTCCCTTCGTTGCGCTGGTGAGGCATCCTGACGTAGAGTTTTGACTCTTCTCTTCTCAAATTTCACTGAATTTTTTTTAGGATCATGCGGGTATCTTGGAATCGTTCCGATGGTTTTGTGACGAGAACATTGTTCTTTGTGCCTCCTGTCATTTAGGGGTTGTGGCAGTGTCCCGGGGAGTTGAGCTCCGAGGTGTTGTCATCACAATTTTATCGTTGCAGTTCTGGAATACCTGAGTTTAGTTTCGCCGACATCGAAAATCTCTTTTATGCAGTTGTTGGTGAGATAACCTCGACGCCACCCAGTACTGGGGCGGGAGTTCGGGAGTATTGCCATAACTCGTATAACGGATGCTTTTCGAAGGTTGAGGTAAACGATTTCCGAAGGTTTCTTGGTTATGTGTTGAAGGATGGATACAGCTGGATGTAGGATTTGTTAGTTTGGGTGAGATATTATGCTTCCCTTGTATCCCCAACACCTGATTGCATAACCGGAAACTTTCGGGAGTTTATAAGTGGGAATTCAAGTAGCTCTTAGGATATCTTTCTGACAGATGTATGATATGAAATTGGGGTTCGACGTCTAGTGGTCCGCCTATCCACGGTTGGTTTTACAGTGGTCTCGTTGTGTCTTAAAGAGTCCTTGGCTATGCCGACTCGGGGACGCTTTGTATGTCATGTGCACTGCCTTGTACATGATGGTGTTGTACGATCGAGCCCGTGTAGGCCCCACCATGAAAATTTCGGTCGAAATCTCTATCATATGTTTGTTCTGGCTTATTCCGCAAGCCAATCCTTTGTTTTTGTTTTTGAGTTGTGGTATTTGAGTTGCTTCAAAGTCAAATATTGATTCCATACCTGTTCCTAAGCGGTGTTCTCATACTCCGATGTGAATACTAATCCTTCTTGATCATCGAGATTGTGTTGTCAATCCTTTTTAAACTGGTGTGCTTCTCTTCAAGTGGATCCAATCTTATCAACGTTAGCAAGATCAATTATCAGTTCTTCTCAACGGTGTTTGTTTCATCCGTCTCCAAGTTGCCTTTGTTTTTCCCGCCCACCCACCCTTTTTCTTCAAGGATTCGGATTTCTTAATCAAGTATCCATTTTATTCATGTGAAGTCTCTCCATTCTTTTCCTTCATGTTCTCACCGGTGATTCTCATGAAGATACTAACGGAGCCTCAAGTTCGTCATTCCTCATTCTTTTTCTTCTCCAGTGGATTCAATTCAAGCTTTGGTATTGAGCATAGTCTTTTCTTTTGCCCAATGCTTTTCTTATGCCTGTGCACCTCATAATCATTCCCCGCTTGCTATTCAATTGTTCCGAAGTGCTCAAGATATCTCGAAGATTCGTGTTTCAACTCTGTTTTCGTTCCAGCTTTTGCGAGGATGTTACCTCATTCAAGCCATTTAATTCAACCGGTGCATTCTCTCTTTTAAATCGTTCTACGGTGTTTCTTTTGAGTGGGCCCTAACCCATAGGTTTTTTCCCAAGATCTTACCTGACTCTTCTAATCTTTCCGGAGTTATTCTCAAATTCTTTTCTGAAGTTTGACGTAAGAATGATTTATCATCAGTCAAATGTCTTTCTCCAAGATCGATTAAATTCTTTTCATCGTTGGCTCGACATTCCTTTTTCATCCCGGAGTATCTCAACAATTTGGTGGTGTTTCTCATCGTCATTCTCAGATTTTGAAGACCGAAGAAGAGTTTCTCTTAAATCCTGCTCCATTCTTGTTGTCACCCTCTCATAATTGTTTTCGTCTGTGAGAATTCTTTTCACCCATCCGGAGCTTTTTAGGAGCCGTTTTAGTTTGATTCTCCGAAGGCCATCATCTCAGAATTATTCTTTCCAGTTTTCAGCTATTGCTCTCCAAATCTTACCGGTGCATCAATAAAATATCCTCTAATCAGGTCATGATCTCTTTGTTCTCATGTATCTAAATCCTAGCAAGCATCTTCGTGCATTTGCTAATTCTCCCTAGTGTTTCTTTATTTTTTCTTCATTCATTTTCAATTCTTAAGGTTATTCGTTCAAGAGTTCTCTTCCTTGGTTACCATATCAATCTATTCGTTCTTCCAAATTCTTACGGTGGTTCTTCCAAGATTTTGTCTTCCTTCATTCATCATATCAATTCATTCGTTGTTTCGATTCCACCGGTGGTTCGTTGAAGACCTTCTCAAGTTGGCACCATATTCTCTCTTAATCTTTTCTACGAGAATAAGTAATATGCCAGATCCGTTGATTGTCATCAATTTAATTGGTGGAGGATAAGCATAATGTAATTCTTATTCTTGTTTCATCGAGTGAACTCAATTCCTTATTCCGGAGCCTCATCAAAATTCTAGGTTTCACTCGTTTCATCTTTTCTTTTCCGGAGTTCCGAGGTTTTTCGTTTTATCTCGTCGCGAAGACCCATCTAATCATCACAAGGATTCGCCTTGTGTTTTCAACTGCTCTTTCCTTTCGTTTGGTCATTCTTTTATAACCGGAGTTCTTCACGGAGGATCAAAATGATGGTTCATCAAGGTTTTAATTTCCTTTTCGAAGTGTTCATCAAGATTCTTTTCAGAGGAGCTCAAGCATTCTTCATCTTGCAATCCGGAGTGCAATTCTTTCTTCCATATCATTG
The DNA here is from genome assembly GCF_018294505.1 of Triticum aestivum. Classification (NCBI taxonomy): domain Eukaryota; kingdom Viridiplantae; phylum Streptophyta; class Magnoliopsida; order Poales; family Poaceae; genus Triticum; species Triticum aestivum. The sequence goes on from NC_057794.1 coordinate 32,720,944, forward strand.
GAGGTGGTATTATGTCATTCTTGATAATTTGGAGTTCATGTCTCATGATTCACATGTTGTTAAGAATGAGGTATTTTAAATCCATCAATCTCGTCATGGAGTTATCTGGGGTTATATTTCACCTAAAGCTTTCCCTAAGGATTAATGATATTAATGGTGATAATATATGATTCCAAGTTCTTCATCTATCCTCCCAGTGAAATAGCTTTCTCGTCTCCTTGTTCATACCAATCCAATTCTTTTTCCCGTGAGCGGCAGGTTGTCACCTCATAATTTGAGATGTATTCCATAAGACCATATCAAGCGTATTCTTTTCATTGTTGGTGTTCCAACAACTCCGCTCGACCCGTCTCCTAAGGATGCCTTCTCAAGCTCTTTTGTGGCATAAGATGGCATTTTCTTCTCCATTCTTTTATTTCAATTATCTATCTTCTATTCTTTTGTTCCGGAGCCATTGTGATGTTGCTCTTTTCTCTCATCATCTTGGATCGTGTTCTTTTTGTGCTAATACATTTAACCGGAGTGTGTGCCCGTTGCTCAAGTTCTGTCATTTTATCAAGCCTTGCATATCTTTCCAACTGGAGTGCTGTTTGAAGTTGTTCTCCCTTGTTTCTCTTTTCTAACGGAGTGTTTTCAACTTTGTTCTTCTCCGTTGTTTCATTTATTTCAATTTGTTCAACCTTCTCAAGGTTCTCAAGTTTCTTTGGTTTCACTCGTTTGTCAAAGAAGCAACTTAGTTTTACCTCTTCTCTTTCTCTTCCGTTTGTCCCTCCGGTGCCATCCTAGATCTCGGGACGAGATCCTCTCGTAGTGGTGGAGTGTTGTAACGCCCCGAGACTGATGTGCCAGGTGTCCTCCAGTTATTCGCTTTTGTTGCCTTGTATTTGCTTGCGTGTCATGCATTGCATATCATGTCATCATGTGCATTTCATTTGCATACATGTTCATCTCATGCATCCGAGCATTTTCCCCGTTGTCCGATTTGCAATCCGGCGCTCCTATGTCACCCGGTGTCCCTTTCTACCTCTTTTTGTGTGCGGGTGTTAAACGTTTTTGGATTGGACCGAGACTTGTCATGCGGCCTTGGTTTACTACTGGCAGGGCGCCTGCCAAGTTTCGTCGCATTCGGAGCCCGTTTGACTGCCCAACCGCCATCCGTAGCGGCACCATTGTCGGTTTATTCGTCGGACGTTTTCAGTCTCCAGAAAACCCGTGTCGGACTGCCCTCTCTTCTCTTCCCACAGCCCACCTAGGTCCAGCCTACCTCTCCTCACATCCGGAACTGCCCGATCGCGATCGAAGGGTCAAGAACCCCCTTCCTAACCCTAATCCTAGCCCCTTTTCCTATTTAAACCAACTCCCCTTCCATTTTGGGCAGCTACCTACCCCTCCCCCTAAAATTCCGTGCCCCCAATCATCTCCCAGCCGCCTCCCACCTCCTCTCATCGAATTCCGGCGCCGGCAAGCCCTCCACCGCCACTTGCCGCGCCTCCATTGGCCCCGCCGCCGTTGACCGCGCCCTCCTCCAACCCCAGGGCGCCACGCGTCACCTCCAGCGCCCCAGCGCTGCCGCGGCCCGCCAGGCCCGCGGGAGGCCCGCCTCGGGCTGCAACGGGCCAGAGCCGCCCGCGCGCGTGCCCCGCTGGCCTTCTCCGCCATCCAGCTCTGCGCGCCTCCGCTCTGCATCCGCCGTTCGCCACCGTAGTACCCTCGCCAGCACCGACCCCGCCGCCTCGCCGGTGCGCCGCCCCGGCCATCGAACGGCCCGCGCCGCCGTCGGACCCTAGATCCAGCCGCCGCCATGGAGCTGCGCCTCTCCGAGCTCCGTCGACGCCGGGAACGAGATCCTCGGGGCCGGATCCACCCGGATCTGCCCGTTTCCGGCGCCTCCCGCGCATCCCCGTCGTCCCTGGCCTTCGCCGACCCTGCCAGAGCCACCGCCGCCGCCATGACCGTGCTCGGGAGCGAGCATTGGAGCTGCTCCTCCCGTGCACCGCTCCTGGACCCGCGTGGGCCACCTCCTCCCTGGCCCAGCTTGCCGGCGGCCCAGCCCATCTTCTCGCCGGCCTGGCCGACCTCCTCCTCTACTGGACTTGGCCCATGGTGAGCCCCGCTGCTAAACCCCGCCCGTGCGTTGTTTTGCTATATGATGCTCACCTGTGTTTTTTTCACTAAGTCCCCCCAGATTTCAGTATTTTTGAGCATATTCATCGCATCATAACTCTGCATCAGTAGATCCGATTCGTGCGTGTAGCATATCAAAATGTTTGTCTCGACGAGTACACCATTTCTTCTCATTGCATCATTTTCATTTGAGCTCATCTTGATGCCCGAAATGCTGTTGGAAGAGGGCTATGTGATGAATTTGTCAGATCTGTTTCAGCAAATGGCATTTTGTCATTTTTGCCATGATTAATGTGTGCATTCTATGATCCTGAGCTCTACATGTGTTTTGTTATATGCCATGCCATCTTTACATAGGTACCTGCCATGTATTTTTGTGATATTTGTGGTGACTAGAACAAGCTTGCAAAGTAGCGTAATCGGTAATGCTGATTTCAGGGACTTTGAATTTCACTAAGTCCTTATCCTGATTTTTTTGATATGCCATATGTTCATGTTGTTTCCTAGTGATCCGTGCCTCTTTTGAGGATGATCATTAAGGATGTTTTGTTAACATTGTGGTGATCTATCAATCCATGTCTTTGTTTGCATTTATGGAGCACCCTAGCTTGAGTCAATCGAGCTCTACTTTTGCTATAAAATGACCCTAGCAGATTGTTGACATGTTTAGCGATTTTGCCGAGGATGTTGCTATTGATCCGTGCATGCTAGGATGTTGTTCTTGCCATATCTAGCTTCTATGCCATGTCTTCTTGATGGGTGTATGCTTAGTTTGTCATGGCATGCTCTGTAGTGAGTGCATCGAGCTCGTAAACATGCCTACTCATTAAATGTTTTTGCATGCTCCAGTTTTTCACTAAGTCTGAATCTGTTTATGTTTTTGCTATGTTCACATGCTTGCAATTGTATTTTCTGATCTCTTTTGGCTCAAGGTCACTAAGGGACTTTTATTAAGTGCTTTGAGTAGCTTCATGCCATGCCTTGCTTTGCCATGTTAAGTTCCTGTAGCATATAGTTTTCATGCTCCAAAGTGTGCTTCCTGATGATAAATTCCAGACTTGTGTTAATTTCACTAAGTCTGAAACCTGTTATCATTTGCACTTTTGCCATGCTTGTTTGAACCTGTTAATGGATGAATTAGCCGTAGCTCAATGTTTATCTTTTGTCAAGCATCTTGAGTGGATCCCTGCCATGTATTTTGTTGCCATGTTTGAGTGTTGTAGCATATTTATCTTGGTGCATTTACATGGTCACTTGCTGATTATCGCAGACCGGTGCCATATTTGTTTTGCTTGCCATTTCCAAACCGTGCATCCGATTCCGGTGATCTTTATATCGATTTCAACCGAAATCACCTCACCTTTCCAGTGGCACTCTTGGATTTCCAAGTTGAGGCCAGGTTCAATCATTCCTTTCCAAATCATGCATATGCATCTCATACCGCATTCCGTGTATCATACCATGTTCATGTGTTGGTTGTTTACTATGTTGTGTGCTTCTTTCCGGTGTTGCTTCTTCGGGTTGGTTCCGGTAACGTCGTGATTGTGAGGACCCGTTCGACTACGTCCGTTTGTCTTCTTCATGGACTCGTTCTTTTTCCTTGCGGGATTTCAGGCAAGATGACCATACCCTCGAAATCACTTCTATCTTTGCTTGCTAGTTTCTCGCTCTTTTGCTATGCCTACGCCGTGATACCTACCACTTGCTTGTCATGCCTCCCATATTGTTGAACCAAGCCTCTAACCCACCTTGTCCTAGCAAACCGTTGTTTGGCTATGTTACCGCTTTGCTCAACCCCTCTTATAGCGTTGTTAGTTGCAAGTGAAGATTGGAGCTTGTTCCATGTTTGTAACATGGATATTTTGTTGGGATATCACAATATCTCTTATTTAATTAATGCATCTATATACTTGGTAAAGGGTGGAAGGCTCGGCCTTATGCCTGGTGTTTTGTTCCACTCTTGCCACCCTAGTTTCCGTCATATCGGTGTTATGTTCCTGGATTTTGCGTTCCTTACACGGTTGGGTTATAATGGGAACCCCTTGACAGTTCGCCTTGAATAAAACTCCTCCAGCAATGCCCAACATTGGTTTTACCATTCGCCACCTAGCCTTTTCTTTCCCTTGGGTAGGCCTGCCCAAGGGTCATCTTTTTTTAACCCCCTGGGCCAGTGCTCCTCTGAGTGTTGGTCCGACCGAGTAGACTACGGGGCCACCTCGGGGCAACTTGAGGGTTGGTTTTACTCGTAGGATGTCTCATCTGAGTGTGCCCTAAGAACGAGATATGTGCAGCTCCTATCGGGATTTGTTGGCACATTCGGGCGGTGTCGCTGGACTTGTTTTACCATTGTCGAGGATGTCTTGTAACCTGGATGCCGAGTCTGATCGGATTGTCTTGGGAGAAGGAATATCCTTCGTTGACCGTGAGAGCTTGTGATGGGCTAAGTTGGGACACCCCTGCAGGGATTTGCACTTTCGAAAGCCGTGCCCGCGGTTATGGGCAGATGGGAATTTGTTAATATCCGATTGTAGAAAACCTGAAGTTGATCTTAATTAAAATACATCAACCGCGTGTGTAACCGTGATGGTTTCTTCTCGGCGGAGTCCGAGAAGTGAACACGGTGTTGGAGTAATGTTTGACGTAGGTTGTTTTAGGATCACTTCTTGATCATAGTTGTTCGACCGTGCTTTTTCCTTCTCTTCTCGCTCTCATTTGCGTATGTTAGCCACCATATATGCTAGTCGCTTGCTGCAGCTCCACCTCATACCTTTTACCCTTCCTATAAGCTTAAATAGTCTTGATCGTGAGGGTGTGAGATTGCTGAGTCCCCGTGACTCACAGATACTTCCAAAACCAGTTTGCAGGTGCCGATGTTTTCGAGCAGGTGACACAACCAAGCTCAAGGAGGAGCTCTATGAAGATCTTGTCCTTTATATTGTTTCTTTCTAGTTGATCAGTAGTGGAGCCCAGTCGGGACGATCGGGGATCTGTGTAGCATTTGGGGTAGTCTTCTTGTATTTTGGGTTCCATAGTTGGACATTGACTGTATTTGGATGAATGTAATGCTTTACTCATGTATTGTGTGAAGTGGCGAGTGTAAGCCAGCTATGTATCTCTTTCCCTTATGTATTACATGGGTTGTGTGAAGATTACCTCACTTGTGACATTGCTTTCAATGAGGTTATCCCTCTAAGTCGTGCTTCGACACGTGGGAGATATAGCCGCATCGAGGGCGTTACAGCCGGGCCCTCTCGCACTTCGCCCGCACCCACGTTGGAGGCGGCCTTGCCCATCCCCGCGTCTCATGCGGCCTCGCCTACCGCCTCATCCATCTCGGCCGCGGTGTCATCTTCACCACCCGCGGCCTCGTCCGCGGTCCTGTTGCCGTCGCGCGCGGTCATCCCCGCGGCCACCTCTTCGCCACCCGCGGCCTCACCCGCGGTCTTGACGCCGCCGTCTGCGGTCTCGGTTGAGTCCTCGACCGCTGCTTCACCAGCGGTTTCTCCCGCGGCCACTCCTTCGTCCTCTTCCATGGTTGTGCCTCCACCTCGACGCCGAGCTCGGCCCCCGCCTCTGCCGCCTCATCATTCCATGATGACGTGTGCTAAAGACGGGATCCATCATCCGAACCCTCGCTACCACAATCTCAGCGTCACGGTCATCTCTCCAGTACTGCGCTCGGTGCGTTCTGCACTGAGTGATCCGCATTGGCTAGCGGCTATGCGTGCTGAGTATGATGCTCTCGTCGCCAACCGGACCTGGACGTTGTTCCTCACCCCCTGGTGCCAACATTATCACTGGCAAGTGGGTTTTTCGGCATGAGCTTCTTCCTGATGGCTCTCTGGATAGGTACAAGGCCTGCTCGGTTGTTCGCGGTTTTGCACAACGTGCCGGTGTTGACTTCTCAGAGACCTTCTCCCCGGTCGTCAAACCCGCCACGATTCGTGTTGTTCTTCAGCTCGCCGCATCTCACCACTGGCCTGTTCATTAGCTCGACATCAACAACGCTTTCCTCTATGGCCATCTTCAGGAGCGCGTCCTCTGTCAGCAGCCTACTGGTTTTGTCGATCCCTCTCGGCCTGATGATGTTTGCCTGCTATCGCGGTCTCTCTACGGTCTGAAGCAGGTGCCCCGTGCGTGGTATCAACGCATTGCAGCATTCCTCACTGCTCTCGGTTTTCGCAGCACCACCTCCGACACATCGTTGTATGTGCTTTATCGAGCTGATCATGTCACCATGCTTCTTCTATATGTTGACGATATTGTTATCACCGCCTCTCGGGCGGACTTACTTCGTGACATCATCGGTCGTCTTGGTTCTGAGTTTCTACTTAAGGACTTGGGTGCTCTACACTTCTTCCTCGGCATCAATGTGCGACGTGACACTTCTGGGTTTTTTCTTCATCAAGGATAGTATGCTCTTGATCTCTTGGATCATGCTGGTATGACCGATTGCAAACCTGCTGCCACTCCTGCCGAGGCCAAGCCGAAGCTCTCTGCCACTGTTGGACAACCTGCCACGGATTCCGCCCTCTACCGCAGTATTGTTGGTGCTCTTCAGTACCTCACGCTCACCCAACCAGACATTCAGTTCGCCGTGCAGCAGGTTTGCCTGCACATGCACTGGCCTCGTGATGTTCACTGGTCTTTGGTCAAGCGCATTCTCCGGTACATTCGTGGCACACCGACATTCGGTCTTCGTCTTCGCGCCTCCACTGAGCTCTTTGCTTACACTGATGCGGATTGGGCCGGATGCCCCGACACTCGACGATCTACGTCGGGATATTGTGTCTTCTTCGGTGACTCTCTCATCTCATGGTCCTCTAAGCGGCAGCCCACTGTCTCCCGCTCGAGTGCTGAGTACCGTGCCGTTGCCAACGTTGTTGCCGAGACATGTTGGTTACGACAACTACTTGGTGAACTTCGGGTCTCCATCCCGAAAGCTACGGTGCTTTTCTGTGATAATGTTTCAGCCATCTATCTCGCGTCGAATCCGGTGCAACATAAGTGCACCAATCACATTGAGCTTAATGTTCACTTCGTTTGCGAGAAGGTTCAGTTGGGTCAGCTTCGTGTTCTTCATGTACCGACCACCCAATAGTTTGCCGACATTATGACCAAGGGGCTTCCAACCGCTGCATTCTAGGAGTTCCGTTCCAGTCTTTGCATCGCCGACGCCGACACTTCGACTGTGGGGGGTGTTGAATGTGACATATTGTATTGCTTATTCTATCTTCTCTAGCCTTGTATAGTTGACTCCTAGAGATATGGTAGGATTAGTTTCCTTGTCACGGAAGACATCCTGTGTATATATTGTGACCGACTCCCTAGAATACAATTGAGTTGCACCAAATATTCTCTCTACATTTACCACGAGCGCAAGACCGACTCCCGTGATGTAAATTTAATTACGTAGCTAAATACCTATGAGTTGCCACAAGCATTATGATGATATACATTTTATCATATGAGCCCTTTGATGCGTTGAGTCGGCATAACATCTTAAGATTTTATTTTATTTTATTCGAAAAAACTTCATATCTACTCCCTTGGTTCCTAAATATAAGAATTTTTAGATATTTCAAATGGACTACAACATACGAATATATGTAGACTTATTTTAGAGTGTAGATTCACTCATTTTGCCCCGTATGTAGTCACTTGTTGGAATCTCTAGAAAGACTTATATTTTGGAACGAAGAGAGTATTCATCAACTATCAAGTAGTACAAAGAACACCAAAAGTAAAAATTACATTCAGGTTCGTAGACCATCTAGCGACGACTGAAAACACTGGAACGAATTGAAGGCGCCGCCATTATTGCCCCTCCTATGCCGAAGTCGGTTAAATCTTGTTGTAGTAGACATCAAGAAGTAGTCATGTGTAACATCCCAAATTTTCAATTTGGAATGTTATACACTAGATCATCATTGCATATCATATTTTATTGCATTTTGGTTGATCCTAAAAAATTCTACGCAACTCAGGGACCCTCGGAGAGAGTTGGGGATTTCGTTATTTTCATATTTGAGTTTTTCTCAAATTTTTAAAAATAGGATCATTTGATTTTATTTATTTTATCTTCAATTATTTCTATTACAAAAATATGAGAGAGGGAATAAAATGACTTTCCCAAAATAAAGAAATATTGAGGATTTAATAATAAAAAATCAAATAAGATTTTATTTTGGTTTTATTTGCTATTTTAAAAAATGTGCGTTTTTCAAAAATGCATTTAGGCCCCAAATAAATGTTCATCCTGTGCGGCTTGATTTTAGAAGCCGGTGAAAATTTATTTCGGGATTTTTGGAGTCCGTTTAGTATTTCTTTGGTTTTTTTATTTCTGAGCGTAATTATTTAAAAAAAAGAGTCAGAACCGACTCTGGGCCGTAACCGGCCAGGACTCCGCCTAGCCGGGCCTTTTTATAGCGCCGCCGAGGCCCGAGGCCAGCCCAGCCGCGCCCCGCCCCCGAAACCCTAACCCTAGGCCCCCGCCCCGCGCCGCCGCCGCCGCGCCGCCCCGCGCCACCGCCGGACCTCGCCTCGCCGCCGTCGGAGGTAGCTTTTCTCGCCGCCATTTTTTTTAGAAAACCGACCGGTTTTCCGTCGGTTTTGTGCGTTTTTTTAGTTTCGGTTTTTTTAAATAGATCGATTTTCCGGTTTATTTAATTAGCGAGCGTTCGCCCGTTCGTTCGTTTAACGAACGTTCGTCGTTTTTCTTTTTCTCGGATTAAATCCGCGATTTTTCTGATCGCGATTCCTGATCCGATTTTTGTTTTAGTCTAACTTTTCGCTCGTTTATCGGAATCAGGTGATTCAAGCGCCTGGAGTTTCATCTGAAACCCTCTTTCCGTTTAACCAACTTAAACAAGTTTTTGCCACTGTAAAATTGCCCTAGATCCAGAATAGTAAACGAGGCCTGTTTCTTTTACCGTTTGTCTTTCATTGCTTCGTTCGATTTGATTCTTTTTGCCAACTGGAGTTCTTAAGTTGAACTTTCTGGTTAGATCTATTATTCGAGGTTTACCTGTGCATTAGTTGAGTACTTATTGTATGCTTGTTTGTTTGCGATAGAGTACCCAGAGTGCATCTCTTGCTACTTCGAATCGCTAGGTTTTGCGGATCATCAACAAGGCAAGTATCACTTTGGTCATATCCCTTTCATACCCAGTTTTTATGCATTTAGTTTCACCCTCAAGCATTGCATGTGTAGGATTGATAACATGTGGGTATTGGGAAGTAGTTGATGAGGTAGGAACCTATTACCCTGCATTCAAACCTTTGGGAGTTACTTCTACGTTACTTATTATGCCATGCTATGCTAGTAGACGTGGATTGAGTGAGTGAAATCCATGACAGATGTGAGATTGTTAATTTAATGGTTTACTTAAGGTGGCAACTTAAATACACATCTGGGTGGATTGAGGCACCTGGGTATTCCAGCGATTGCCTGTTTTTCTTTATGGACCGCCACCCAGGCTCAAAGGGATCATGCGATTATTCATGCTAGAAACTTTCGTGTGAAGCCACAAGCTACTATGGGCTCTAGCATAGTTGAGTAGGTTGTGCGAACTCTTACAGTGGTAGACTAGAAGATGTAGGGGAAAGTAGGTGTAACGGTCTACCCGATCGTAAGGTGCTAGCGCTTCTGAAAGACTATGTCTCGGTCATCCGCTTCTCAAACACTATGTAGTGCGAGAAATCAAACGAAGGCGATCGAGTATTGTGGGGAAAAGTGTGCAAACCTCTGCAGAGTGTATAAACTAATCATGGTTAGCCGTGTCCCCGGTTATGGACATCTTGAGTATCTAGTACCTGGATTATCATGTGAATCTCATCATGTTACTCTAAAGTTAATTGTTGGGTTTTGATTAATGATGATGCTTAATTGGGATTGAGAATGCTGTCAACCATTCTCAATGTTTAACAACTACCTTGATAGTTAAATAAAATTTATTCCTTTGCAGTAGGGAAAAATTGGCTTTACGCAAAATTGTAACCATAGAGCTTTCCTCCAGCCAAATATGCATATAGTATAACTTTATTCTTTCATTACTCTCTATGTGTTACATTGCCATCTTATTCCATGTGCTGACCCGTTTCGGGCTGCAAAGTTAGTGTTGCAGACTTTTCAGACGATGATTAAGGTGCCTTTAGGTCGTGGTTCTATACTCAGTGATGCCGTTGGAGTTGATGGACTCACTTATCTTCCAAGCCTTCCGCTGTTATTGTTATTAGATGGCCTTAAGCCATATTTATTGTAATAAGTGTTCTTTTGAGACACTCGATGTAATAAGTGTGTGATTGCTACTCTGTTATAAATCCTTCAAGTACTGTGTGGTGTCAGCATTACTGATCCAGGGATGACACCTGAGCACAGAGATTGGACCATTTGAGGTCTGGTCTCTACAAGATGGTATCAGAGCACACGCTGACTGTAGGACACGACCACTAAGCTAAAAGACCTAGATCACTACTCACTCTCTTCTCTTTCCGACTTCTCATCTGTTCTACTCTTTTAGGATGGCGGATGCAAGGAACAAGTTCACGCAACCGGATGAAGATACACCCTTTGGACGTCACTTGAAGGAAGTCACTAGATACATGAACATAGGAGTACCAAGCTTCACCGGAACCTACAACGCCACTCTACCTGAAGAAGAGCGCTGGAGGATTCAAGTTCAAGTTTCAAGAAGGACGTTCATGAAAGAGCATGGCAGCTCACATCGCCATGGGACGCATTGGAGAAGTTTACCACAATGATCTCAAGGATACTATCTACCAGATTTGTAGGTGTCGGGACCCCGACTCAATGCCACATCGATCTAGCATGTAACGCCTCATATCACTTTGTGGCCTCACGCACGGTATCCCCACGGGTGTCGCCTTACCTTTGCCCGGGACCGTTTGCGCTTTTTGGCACACGTATATGATGGTGTCGCTAGCATCCATATGATAAAGAGCCCGGGCTGACATGGCTAGTCGTAAACCCAAAGTGGCACTAACTTACAGGGACAGGCATCCATGACCCAGCATCGAACGTGTCGATCATCAGCGAGTGAATCCAGGCTGTAGCACAGGGCTAACAGGACTCTGGTGAACCGGGCTGTAGCGGGCTAACAGGACTCCGGTATTCATCGCGTGACATTTCCCCGAAGGGACAGACACAGGATCGAAGAAGGACACATGCCGGCCAGCCTAAGTGTTCCGGAGCAGTAGCATGCTACCAGGGCTCAGTGGAAGCACTAGGAGACATTTCCCGGTAAGAGAGGCTACTAAGAATAAACAACTAGATAGTCAGATCCCACACATAGCAATACACATTACACGTACGCATAACATGCAAGTATGTGCTGTACAACATGGCATCACAGCATAACTCAACAATCATATAGATAAAGGCTCAGAAGAGCCATCATAGCATTTATTGCAAACAGGGGTCACAAGACCCGTCATACAGAGCATACAAGCAACAAGCGGAAGCATTACATGTCTGGGTACAGACATCTATAAATGAAAAAGGCTGGAAGCCTGACTATCTACAACATCCGATCAAGATCGTAGCTGAGGTACTAGCTACTAGTCGAAGTCCACAAGAACACTAGTAAGACCGAAGTCTCCGCTGCAAAAACATAAATAAAGCAACATGAGTACAAAGGTACCCAGCAAGACTTACATCAGATCCTATCATACATGCATCTGTATCAAGAGGTAATGTGGGGTTTAGTTGCAGCAAGCCAGCTTTGACTCTGTGGCTATCCTGTTCTACGACTACCAGAACTCTTGAGGTGAAACAACGTACACGAGTCCACTAATCACCACACAATACACTACTATGGATTCATCCTCGTCTCCCTACGAGAAGGCCATCCATAGCACTCACACTTGTCTTGAGCATTTTATAGTATCCACTTCAAGTTGTCTATGTACCATGTAAGCATCCAAGAAGTCCATAACCGCGGACCCGGCTATTCGAATAGATCATGTTAACCCTGCAGGGGTGTACTTCTTCACACACGCTCTCGCCACTTACCGCCATGTACACGTCATGTATCTCGGCAACCTTCAAGCGGAAGCCTGGCGAGGGTGTCGGCCACGACCTGACTAACCACACAAGACTCTAGTCCAGGTTTATCGCCTATTCGGGTTCCATCCGCAAGGAGATCCGGCCGGGGTGTCGCTCACGGCCCCAAATGATGTGAGCAGGGTTCCCGAGCCCACCAACCGGGTGCCACTCGGTACACCGTGCCACGTGTGCCTAGTCTGTCCCAAGCCCACCCTGCCGGGTGCCACCTGGTAGAAAAATAGCACTACCTACAAACACCAGAAACTAGTTGCGACTCCTGGACAGAGATCAAGTTGGTTAATAAGCCGAGAGAGTCAATTAAGGATCCCAATGTGTGGTAGTATCGAGTCATTGGACAACATACATAGAACTCAGTGCTTAAGGACGGTTCCAGCGAGACAACCCACCATGTACTCCTACATGGCCTCTCACCGCTACCTTTACCAAATCGTGTTCACACACTTAACTCTCAGCATCAGAACATATCGTGACACTCCAATTCATTCTCAATGAATCAGACCTGACACACTCTAAGCAATAGTAGGCATAGCATGGTAGGAACACATCAGTGGCTTCAATCAACTCCTACACATGCTAGTGGGTTTCAACTATTTACTGTGGCAATGACAGGTCATGCAGAGGAATGGGTTCAACTACCGCATCACAAAGTAGCAGATGAATCGTTGTTGTCCTAATGCAATAACTGAGAGCAGGAGCGAGAGAGTAGGGTTTTATCGAAATGAACAAGGGGGTTTGCTTGCCTGGTAAATCAACAAGGGAGGCACTGCTTCACAGACAGGTACTCTGGAACGTCTCCGGAGCAGGACCTATCGAGAAGGAACGGTGCCGGCAATCAATACACAATCATATGCAACAATATGATGCATGAACATGGCATGTAGATGTGATGCTGTTTGAGCTAATGCAACTAGTAACATTTGGTTTGAAGTCCATTTGAACCAAGGTTCAAATGCATCTCCAAATTAAGCTCCTACATATGCCATAATGTGTTTTTCTCATATTCAGCATGTATAAGTTGGTTTTTCATGCATGAAACTAGTACAGATGGAAAGATTGCATTTTTCTGATAATTTTTCATATATAAATTATTTTAATCTGAGCTACGGTTGAATTGTTATGAATTTTTGATGTTTAAAGCAATTTCTGGAATTTTCTGATTTAATTTAAATCCAGAAATATATATATTGCGCCAGCATGACGTCATCACTACATCAGCGGGTCAACGCGGCTGTCCAGGGTCAAACCTGACGTGTGGGGTCCACACGTCAGTGACACTGGGGTTAACCCCGAGTCAAACCTGGCCGATTAGCTTTGACTAAGCCCTGGGGCCCACTCGTCAGCGTCAGTAGGTGGGGATTAGTGCCTAATTAGCAGAGCCACGTCAGCCCGCCGGAGTTCTGGCCGGCGGCGACCAATAGCGCGGCGGCGACTCGCCGGACTTGCGCTACAGGCGGCGTTTGGTCGCGCGAAGACCACCGGGGCGTAGCCCGTCGTCGTCCGCAACCAGGGGAGCTGGTGGGGGGTTGCGGGGGCGCCGGAGCTCACCGGAGCAAAGCTCGCGGCGGCGGCCGGAGCTCGGCAACTTGCGGCTGCGGCGTTGTGGTGCACGGCAGTGGAAGCGGAGGGCTCCTACGGCCTCCTGGCGTCACCAGGAACACGGTGACGCGCGCGGGAGTGACTGGCTTGGGCTCATGCCACCGTGGTGCCATGGCCGGCGACGAGGAACTTACGGGCGCGGTGGTTGAGCTAGCTAGACGGGGCAAACAAACACGGGGAGGAGGGGGTTCGGTGCGGGGGCTCACCGCGAGACCAGCGAGCGCGAGGGCGAGGTCGGGGATGCCCGGTAGCTCCTGAATCACCGGCGGGGACCCACGGCGGCCGGAGGCGAATTTGGCGACGGCGACGGCTCCACGGGGTGCTCCGTCTTGCGTGGCTCGATGAGGAGGTAGAGGGGGTCGCGGCGGATCTGGGGAGCGTGTCGGGAAGGCGTGGGAGAGGCGGTGGCTACGGTGATGCCCGTCGGCGGCGGCGGTGGTTCTCGGGTGAGAGAGAGAGAGCAGGGGGAGAGGAGGAGGGAGAGCGAGAGTGCGAGGGGGTCGGGGTGGCTGCGTGGCGTCGTTCCAGGCATCCAGACGAGGAGGGGAGAGGCAGGCAGGCAGGGAGGGAGGAGGTGGCGCGGCGCGGCGGTGCGCGCACGTCGGGCACGCGTCGTCCCCCTGTCGGGGAGGAAGACGACAGAGGAGGGGGGGGGCCAGGTGGGCTGGGCCGCCTGCTGGCTGGGCCGGCCTGCTGCGGCTGGGCTGCACAGGAGGGGAGCCCCAGGTAAGCCCCTCCTTCTTTTTATTTTTGTTTTCTAATTTTTCTGACATTGTTTTGATTTAATAAAATACTAAATCAATTTATTACCTTATGCCAATTTTTGCAGGAGCTAGATATATTATTCCAGAGCTCCTTTATAAATGGCATAATTTTTGGACCATATTTCATATATATAGAAATATATTTCCAATGCAAATATTTATCGAATTAATCCAAATGGCCAAAATAAATATCCATGAGCTCCTAAAAATATTGTTTTGATTTTTTATCTCTGTCCAATATTTTCAGAGAGCAACATGAGCATTTTCTTGGACCCTTTTGGAGAAATTTTTATTTGGGTCATTTTCAAAAATGATTCTGAGGGTTCCACCAATCCTCATTTCAAATTTAAATGAAATTTAAATATGATGCACAAATGGCTAGCTAGTCTAAGTCATACCAGACTAGGGATGTGACAGTAGGCGCCGAGATGAGCACTGGGAGATGATCAGCACCAGGAAGGATAGATCAGTTGCAGCTTTTATCCAGGAGTTAAACCAACACATTCGATGTCAGGGAACCAGATGTGCGCCGACATGATAGATCTGAAGAAGGCGAGGACAAGAATCAAGGAACTAGAGGAAGAACTATAGGCTACACGTGAAGATTATGAAGAGGAAATCGAAGTATTAGTGGAGAAGAATGACGATCTGATCAATAAGATTGGAATATTTATGGGAGGCCCTACACCAATAGAAGAAGACGAAGAACCCAATGAGATTCGCCCGGAAGACTACATCATCATCGATGACACCGACTCGGATCCAGATGATAGCGATGAGGACTATGTTGATGAAGCTGGAGCAGATATCATGGAGTCTGCAACCGAAGAATATTTCTAGTAGACCACCACAACAGTAGTAGTAGTCCACCATGTAAATATAGTAGTCCGAGCTTTTTTTTGCGATAGTTAGATCGATTGTATGCCCTTGTTTGATTGATTGAATGAAGTGAGTTGTTTGCTTTTGTCTCATGTGCATATGGGTAGTGTTTTCTCTTTAGACTCCCTCTATTCTTAAATCTCATCTTTTCTAAACCCTCAGATGCCTCCGAGACGTGACCCCGAATTTACCTTCCCACCGGAGCTCACCCAGTTGATCCAGCAGTAGAACACATTGATGCAGTTGCTAGTCCAGAATCAGAATTAGGGGAACAACAACAACAACCCACCACCACCACCACCTGTTGATCACTTAGCCCGTTTTCTTAGGCTGAATCCGCCGGTGTTTTCCAGTAGCACTGAGCCGATAGTAGCAGATGATTGGCTCCGCAAGACAGCTAGAGAGTTGACCACGGCAGGATGCACAGATGCAGAAAAGGTGAAGTTTGTCGCACATCAGCTTGAAGGACCCGCAACATCATGGTGGGAGAATTTCACAGCCACTTTCCCTGTCGACACTGTCACGTGGGACTAGTTTCAGCAGGCTTTTCGTACTGCCCATGTTTCAGCAGGAGCTATGGCCATGAAGAAGCGAGAGTTTCGCAACTTGCGCCAAGGAGGACGAACAGTTGGCCAGTATGTGGAGGACTTTAGTAAGCTAGCACGTTATACCCTAAATGACGTTGCTACGGATGCAGCTAAGCAGGAGAAGTTTCTGGAAGGACTGAATGATGAGTTGAGCATGCAGTTGATGGTAGCAACCTTCAACAACTACCAGGAGTTGGTAGATCGTGTTGTCATGATTGAAGGGAAGCAGCAGCAGATTGAGAGTCGCAAGAGGAAGTATGGACAAGGAAAGTACAATTCAGGAGCTCAGCAGAAGCCACGTTTTACCCCTAGACCGGGAGGACATTTTCAGCATACCCATGAAGGAGGTAGCTCGCACAACCACAATGGCACCAAGAATGGTAATGGGAATGGAGGAAGCAACGGCCAGAACCGCACCAACCCATCAACCCCAGCCAAGAAATACCTGAGCCAAGTCACTTGTTTCAAGTGCCAGAAGACTGAACATTATGCCAACGAATTTCCTGGATCACATAATGGTAATGGCAATGGAAGCTCTAGAAAGAAGCCCAACCCTTTCTGTCGTGGTTTTGTCACGGCAGATGTCCTAGAGAAAGGACTTAGTCGTGGAGCCATCGCGACGAGTTAGCTTGAAGGGGTTAAAGCGGACACAGGGACGCAAGGGAGTTTATACTAGTTCGGCCCCTTCGATGAAGGTAAAAGCCTACGTCTAGTTGTGATGGAATTGATGGGGGTTTCGATGACTAGGGAGCAAACCAGCTTCGCCTATGTCTCGAGTTGTTGTCTGTTATCCTTGAACCGCCGCCGGGTTGTCCCCTTATATACACGGGTGACTCCCGTCGGCTTACGGAGTCCCAATACCGGCTCATAGATGTGTCCGGTTTGGTCTCTACTTATTCCTAACTTACAATACAAGTTAATCACCAACGCCGGTTTATGGCTATAGGCCTTGAACCGACCATGGGCCTTGAGCCCTCCTCGTGTCTTATTGGGCTTTAACATACTTAACTACTGACGAAGTTAACCCGACCCAGATAGGCCGGTTTACGCCCAGTAGTAATATCCCCAACATTAGGCCCCAGATTGATTTGAACAGGTTCATGTCAATCCTTTAACAAAAGCTTCATCTTCCACATCTTCTCATAAATTGGTAAACCGCCATGATGTCATCTTCTCTGATTGCTGTAAACCGGAGTGAGATCACTTGTCATAACGAAGCTATCCATTATGCTTCTTTGTTTAATAGATCAGCGGAAATCGAGGCGACAACTCCGTTTCGTGGCCCCTTGATTGTCGCGCCTGACACATGTTCTTTCGCCTTATAAATAGGACCGAAGGGTCATTTCTTTTCTCCTTCCGTACCTTCTTTGTCTTCCTCGCGTCGCCAGCCTCGGAGCTCCGCCGCCGCCATCGACCTCTGCCTCAACCTTGGCCGCTGCATCGACCTGAGCGCACCAGAGCATCGCGGCAACCTTCCGCATCTTCCTCAGCTCTGGTAAATCTTCCATCCTTTCCCACGCAGATCTGACCTAGGGTTTCGCAGTTCTTCAGTGTTCATCGTCTGCCTCTTGCTCATACGATCGATCTTTAGATGGCTCCGCAAATCTTTATTCTGTGCAATGGTAGCTATTTACCCTTCGCCTTCACTTGCACATCTCAAAACCATAGATCTATATGTACGTCTTGTTCATTGATTCGGTACTGCTCCCTTTGGACCTCTGAATATTTATCTTTTTTCTGAACTTGCTTCAGATCCATCGCTGTAGAGAAATCTTATGAAATCTGTTTCTGTAAACTTACTCCTCTGCTTCAATGTTTAAACCCGGCGGTTTAACCTTGTAGGAAAAAATTGTCAAACCGGTTTATACCATTAGTCCCCTTGTTGAACCGCCAGATGTTGTTGCTTCATAAAACTCCGGTTCAGATAGATCTGTCCAGTTTAACATTGCACATACCAATATACCTTGATCAAATGTATTTTTGAACCGAGATCTTCTACCTTGTAGATTCCATCACGGCCAAGCAAGTATATGAATGCAATTGGGTTCCTTTTCGCGTCACAGAGGCTCAGCTGGACGATCT
The DNA here is from genome assembly GCF_018294505.1 of Triticum aestivum. NCBI lineage: Eukaryota > Viridiplantae > Streptophyta > Magnoliopsida > Poales > Poaceae > Triticum > Triticum aestivum. Next base: position 32,739,063 of record NC_057794.1, read on the forward strand.
AGTCTTGATCGGCGCTTTAGGCAGCAAAGATACCATTCATTGGAGGGCTCCTGGCAAAGAATGCCCTCCCACTTCTCAAGAAGGAGAAGTTGTTGTTTTTGTAGATCACTTAGCTCGGGGCTTTAAACCACCCGGTTCTAAATTTTACCGAGATGTTTTGGCCGATTTCCAACTCCATCCCCAAGATATTGGCCCCAATTCTGTTACAAATATGTGTCACTTCCAAGTGCTCTGTGAAGCGTTCTTTCAAGAGGAGCCCACAGTGGAATTGTTCCGAGACCTTTTCCATCTAAACCGCCGTACTGAGTTTACTGACGGCTCCAATACGGAGTTGGGTGGCGTGGCGATCCAGAAAAGGAAAGAGGTCACATACCCTCATGCCAAACTGCATAGCCACCCCAAAGAGTGGAATCAGACATGGTTTTACTGCAAAGATACCTCCCCTGCTGGTGAGAATCCCTTGCCCGCTTTCGTCCGGAGTGGCTCAGCAATACACACCCTTTTCCGCAAAGATTGACTGCCCAGGAGAGAAGCAAATATGCTCCTCAACTGTCGAAGCTTAGAGCCTTTATGGCCAACGGTTTAACAGGGGTTGATCTCGCTCGCTGTTGGATATCATGGAGCATACTGCCCCTTAGTCAGCGCTCCGGTTTGATGTGCGAGTATACCGGCAGTGTTGATGACCCACTACGACATTCCAGAATCCAGCTCACCGATGAAGAAATCACAGAAGCTGTGAATAAGATGCTGAATGAACCGGAACATATCTGTGCTAAAAACGGCCTGCTTCCCTTCTGTGCCACCAACAAACCGCCAGCTGTAAGACCTTGATTTTTCCTTTTGCTGAATCTATTATTGATATATCTGGTCATTGTTTAATATCAGTGTCTGTGTAATCAGGGCAATGATCCGTTTTGGAGCAAGAAATTGCCGCAGGAGAAACCGGAAAAACCAGACAAACCGGAACGAGCAACCCGGCAAAAGACTAAAGCTGTAAAGAAGACTGCCCACAGGAAAAGAACTACTGCATCTTCTAATCCGGCCCCTGATGATGATGTGGATAATCCGGACCTTGAGGTAGAGCTTGACTCACTTGGCTTATTTTTCATGCGTCTTATTGATGATGATATTTGTCAGGATGATGCCGAAGCCAGCCACGCTGATGCTGCAGAGGTAATTATTCTCTCTTCCGATTCAGAACCTTTGCCTTCGCTAAAAATCCGTCAGGCAAACCGGGAAAGTTAAATTTTCTCATCCTCTTGCTTATTTGGATCCCAAATTTCTTATGAAGACCCAACAGCATGAAGCTCGTCGCACAACCCGGCACAGCGGCCAGGTAGTTACCTCCGCCGGTTTACCGAACAGTCCGGTTCGGAAACGCCGTTCAGAGGTCTCTAATTTGCTTGTCAGTGATTGTCCTAAAGCGGGCTGCTTTCGCCAACCTCTTAATCCATCTGACTCCGATTACCAGGTTACTTCCCACTCATCCTCTGGCGAGTCATCGGCTACTCAGCTGCCACCGCTCAAAACGGTGCTTGGGTAAGCTATACTTATTATGATACTTACAGCACATTGCCTTAGAACATATGCTGTATTTGATTTTGTTATTCTTTCAGGGCCAAACCTAGGCCAAGCAAGAAGGCCCGCCTGGACAACGCGGCCGAAGAAGATGCCGTTCTTGAGCCAGGCAAGACACCTGATCTTGAAGCGGCTATTCCTGAGGATATACCCAACGATCCACCACAGCAAGACGACGATCTTATTGCTGAAAGGAGACCTACTGATGCCTCAGGTCCTGTCAATCAGCCCACAGGCTCCATCCGGATTGAGAGATCCACCGGTCCAGCAAAACCTACTGACAAGCCAATAGCCCCAGTGCAAACCGGCGATACTCAGGAAGATGAGGTTGTCATTACTGGCACTGGCCATACCGAGCCAAGCAATCCTGTTGCTTTGTCCAAACATTCTGCCAAGGAAGAATTTGCTGCCTTTGGTAAAGGCAAGTGGAATGCTGATTTGGCAACTTACGCTGCTCTGAACGCCCAAGATATCCATTCCGGCTACCTGAACCGGCTGTATGCCAGCCGTGACTATGAAGCCAGTCTGATTAATATGATGAAGGATAAATACGAGGTAACATCCATACGCTCTTTATTGCTTGTATGCTTCAATATTTACTGACTCTCCTTAGCCCCCAAGGGCCAGTTTGTAATCTTCTTTCAAATCGGGACTTACTAACATAAATCTTAATACTTTGAACTTTTGCCGGTGTAGCCCCCAAGGGCCGGTTCAACTTAGCGTAGTTAAACCGGTACTTTAAGTAATTGAGATTGCCGTATCAGCATAAATATATGAGCAAATAGCCATTAGCCCCCAAGTGCCAAGTTGAATACTTGTATTGATCTTGGGACTTTGCAAGCAATTGAAAGATGAAGATCGAATATGCATTAGCCCCCAAGTGCTAAGTGCATAACTTGTTATGTGGTTGGTACTTGAATCCTTATACCTATTTGTTGAAGCATATATCTGTATGCATGCAGGCGGAGCTGAAGATGAAAGAAAACCAAGTCGCCGATCTCCAAGAAAACCTGAAAACCCAACAGGCTGAAACCTCCAAAGCAAAAGAGGAATTGGCCAGCGCTTTAAGCGCCATGGAACAGCTTAAGGAGAGCTTCACGAAGAAGCGGGCGGATTGGGCCACTGAAAAGTCCGCTTTGATCAAACGAGCAGAGCATGCCGAGGCTGCACTAAAACCAGTGGTGGATGAACTGACCAGCATAAAGCGGCACGTGCATGCCATGACTACTGCTATCTTTGGTAAGCCAGTTTGCCTTCTGAATTGGCTCTGCCTTCTTATAGAGTCGCCGGTTTATTAACCCTTTATGGTATTTCAGGGACACGCATTGGTCACTTGGGGCCAGATGTGCGGAAGAAACTGAAAGCCGCCTATACATTGGTTGAACAATTGTATACTGGTGCCCAGCGGATCATCTGTACCGCATCTCATAACAAACCGGCGCCCACTTTGATTCAAGATACTCTGATGAAACTGTCGGTGCTTCCTGCCCGGGTTGAAGAGCTGAAGAAATCTGCTGCTCGAACCAGTGCAATCAATGCCTTAATCCGGGCAAAAGCCTGGGTGCCGGATTTTGATCCTATTGAAGCGGCTCAGGGCTATCCCAGCTTGAAGGAAGACGGGTCAGAATTTGGTGAAGCGGATCTGCGAGCAATAAACCGGGAGGTACGTCCGCTAGCTTGTCAATTGGCTGAAGAAGCAGACTTGTCTCATTATCAAGCCCAATATGACAGTCAAAATAAGCGAATAGCTGCACCAATCCATGAATCGGAAAATCTGATACCTCCAATCTGTAAGCATACTTACGCTCCCGATATTGACCCGTCATTGCTGATCCATGATGAAGCTGTTTTTCAAGCATTAATGGGAATCGACTGGACAACTGTGGATTTCCAGCCACTGGGTAGAGAAACGGAGGCTGAAGCGGCGCACGATGACCCACAACCATCAGGCCATGCTGGTGACCAAGCTTGAACCGGAAGCCGGTTTTAAAACTGCCTCTCCTTTGCAAAAAAACAATTATATTATTATGGGCACCATGTTGCCTTGTAATAGGCTAGCTGATACTTTTGATGTTGATATGCCTTCGTGCATAATTTGTTCTTCCTGTGGTGATGAAATTTTCAAAGCACTTTCTGAAATGAGAAATTCGTCAAGTACCACCGCAGTTGCACCGTCAGGCGGAATATGATGTCTGCATATGTGAAATCAAAACATCCAAAACAAAATTTTAAGTATATGATCAAATTTTTGAGATACATAATACCTGCCATTGTTGAGCGTGAAGTTGGCTTGGCCAACCTTGAAGCGGAGTTTTGCAAACCCACACTATTGAGGAGATAACAGCTCCTGTATATATATATGACTCTGGTTTATCATGTAAACCGTGCTGGGTTATAATAAACATCGTGTTACTCCATAAGAGGATGTTAACAACAAGGATCAAACCGGGCAAATAGTCTACGGATTGACGTGAACTGTGTTCCGTCAATGGATTGGTTGAAAACTTTGTCAGTTTTAAAAAGAACGCAATAAAAAGAAAAAAGAATCTAGCAAAGAAAAAATGCAAAGCAAAAAGCAATGAGAAAACCGTTTGCAAAAAAGATTTATTTGAGCTGATCAAATGGCGTTACCATGGCCGAACACGACCAAGCTCCCGTTAGGTGTAACTATGGTTCTAGTCAGCCAGGTCCCCAAATGAAACCTTGGCAGTTATGCCGACCAACTGGCATGGCGATGGTTCGGGTTCGACCAAGCCCCCAAGTGATTCTGTGGCCTTAGGCCGATCAAGAGGCATGAGTGGTTCAGACGTGACCAAGTCCCCAAGTGATCTGGTGGCTCTCGCCTATCAAGAGGTATGGTATTGGTTCGGACACGACCAATCCTCCAAATGATATAACATGATGCTTTTAGAAAAGCGAACCCAAGGGGTAAACCGGAAGCCGCTTTAGAACAACTCCGTGTAACCACACATGATGTAAAAGAACAGATACCCCGCTTTAGCTGAGGTTCCGGTTTATTATAGTTAATATATACATCGTTGTAATATGTACATAAGTAGAACCAATGGCTCAGGTATAATAAGGCCGAAGATGAGCTATGTTCCATGGCCTGTTGGTCTCCTCCTCTGATGTACATGAGTCCTTATGTTCTCGAATATCGATCAGATAGTATGACCCGTTGTGCAGATTCTTGCTGACCACGAAAGGCCCCTCCCAAGGTGGGGATAACTTATGCATATCAGTCTGATCTTGAATGATCCGAAGCACCAAATCTCCTTCCTGGAAGGTTCTGGTTCTGACTCGGCGACTGTAATAACAACGAAGATCCTGTTGGTAAATCACCGATCGAGCGGCTGCTATGTCATGCTCTTCATCCAACCGGTCCAAAGCATCTTGCCGTACCGTTTTGTTGTCCGCTTTAATATAAGCCGTCACACGAGGTGAATCATGACGGATATCACAGGGGAGAACCGCCTCCGCTCCATAAACCATGAAGAACGGTGTGTATCCTGTTGACCTGTTGGGTGTTGTATTGATGCTCCATAACACAGATGGTAATTCTTCTACCCAACAACCCGGCGTTCTCTGCAAAGGAACCATGAGCCGGGGCTTGATGCCTCTCAAGATCTCTTGATTAGCTCTTTCTGCTTGACCATTGGACTGTGGGTGTGCCACTGATGAAACGTCGAGCCAGATGTGCTCCCGTTCGCAGAACTCCTTCATGGCACCTTTGGACAAATTGGTACCATTATCTGTGATGATACTGTGTGGAAAGCCAAACCTGAAAATCACTTTTTTAATGAACTGAACCGCCGTGGCCGCATCACACTTGCTAACAGGTTCTGCCTCCACCCACTTTGTAAACTTGTCAACCGCCACCAGGAGGTGGGTCTTCTTATCTTTGGACCTTTTGAAAGGCCCAACCATATCCAGCCCCCAAGTCGCAAATGGCCAAGTAATTGGAATCATTCTCAACTCCTGAGCTGGTACATGAGCACGTCTTGAGAACTTTTGGCAACCATCACATCGTCTGACCAGATCCTCTGCATCAGCATGAGCAGTTAACCAATAGAAGCCATGGCGAAATGCTTTAGCCACCAGAGATTTTGAACCGGCGTGGTGACCACAATCTCCTCGTGGATCTCACGCAAAATTTCACGGCCTTCTTCAGGAGACACACAGCGTTGAAATGCTCCTGATACACTGCAATGATGCAACTCGCCGTTGATAATAGTCATGGACTTGGATCGCCGGATTATCTGTCTGGCCAGAGTCTCATCCTCTGGTAACTCGCCCCGGTTCTTGTACGCCAAGTAGGGAAGCGTCCAATCTGGAATAACATGAAGAGCTGCCACCAATTGAGCTTCCAGATCAGGAATAGCCAAATCCGCTTCACCAGGGATCTTGACCGACGAGTTGTGCAGCACATCCAGAAAAACATTGGGCGGAACCGGTTTGCGCTGAGAGCCCAGCCGGCTTAAAGCGTCTGCCGCTTCATTTTTCCGCCGGTCCACGTGGTCCACCTGATAGCCTTTGAAATGACCTGCAACAATATCCACCTCACGACGATATGCTGCCATGAGTGGATCCTTGGAGTCCCAAGTGCCAGACACTTGCTGAGCCACGAGGTCCGAGTCACCGAAGCACTTAACTCGACCTAGATTCATCTCCTTAGCCATCCGGAGACCATGGAGCAAGGCTTCATACTCAGCTGCATTGTTAGTACAAGGGAACATTAAGCGGAGAACATAACAAAACTTATCACCTCGTGGGGAAGTTAATACGACTCCAGCCCCCGAACCTTCCAATTGCCTGGATCCGTCAAAATGGATGGTCCAATATGTGTGATCCGCTTTTCTTCAGGTGCTTGCATTTCCGTCCAATCATTGATAAAATCAACCAGTGCTTGAGACTTAATCGCCGTCCGAGGCACATACTTCAAATCGTGCGGCCCAAGCTCTATAGCCCACTTGGCAATCCGGCCAGTTGCTTCCCGGTTCTGGATGATATCTCCCAAAGGAGCAGAACTGACCACCGTAATTGGATGCCCTTGGAAGTATTGTTTAAGCTTCCGGCTTGCCATAAAAACTCCATACACCAGCTTCTGCCAATGCGGATACCTTTGCTTGGACTCAATGAGCACCTCGCTGATATAATAGACCGGACGTTGAACCGGATGCTCCTTACCTGCCTCCTTTCGCTCCACCACAATAGCCACGCTGACCGCCCGAGCATTAGCAGCAACATATAGCAGTAACGGCTCCTTGTCAATGGGAGCGGCGAGCACAGGCGGATTGGCCAATTGCCGCTTTAAGTCCTCAAATGCTTCATCAGCAGCAGAACTCCAGACAAACTGATCCGTCTTTTTCAACATCTGATACAAAGGGATTGCCTTCTCACCAAGGCGACTGATAAACCGGCTTAGCGCGGCAATCCGGCCTGCCAGGCGCTGAACATCATTGATACACTTCGGTTTAGCGAGGGAGGTGATGGCTGTGATCTTCTCCGGATTAGCCTCAATTCCCCTATTGGACACCAAGAAGCCTAATAACTTGCCCGCCGGTACACCAAAGACGCATTTGTCCGGATTAAGCATCATCTTGTATGTCCTCAGGTTATCAAAAGTTTCCTTTAAATCACCAATCAGAGTCTCCTTCTCCCTGGATTTAACCACGATATCATCCACGTAGGCATGTACATTACGGCCAATCTGTTTGTGTAGACAATTTTGCACACAACGTTGATAAGTTGCCTGGGCACTCTTGAGCCCAAAGGGCATAGACACATAGCAGAAGGCTCCAAAGGGAGTTATGAATGCCGTTTTCTCCTGGTCCTTAACTGCCATTTTGATCTGATGATAGCCAGAATATGCATCCAAAAAACTTAAACGCTCACAACCCGCCGTAGCATCAATAATTTGATCAATACGGGGGAGGGCAAAAGGATCTGCTGGACAAGCTTTATTAAGATCTGTGTAATCCACACACATGCGCCAGGTACCGTTTTTCTTAAGGACCAGCACCGGATTGGCAAGCCACTCAGGGTGAAAAACTTCAACAATAAAACCAGCTGCTAAGAGCCTGGCTACCTCTTCTCCAATTGCCTTGCGTCTTTCTTCGTTAAACCGGCGGAGGAACTGTTTCACCGGTTTGTATTTAGGATCCACATTAAGGGTGTGCTCAGCGAGTTGCCTCGGTACACCTGGCATGTCAGAGGGCTTCCATGCAAAAATGTCCCGATTCTCACGGATGAACTCGATGAGCGCGCTTTCCTATTTCGGATCCAAATTAGCACTGATGCTGAACTGCTTGGACGAATCACCAGGTACAAAGTCAACAAGCTTAGTTTCTGCTGCCGATTTGAACTTCAGGGCCGGATCATGCTCCGTAGTTGGCTTCTTTAATGGAGTCATGTCTGCCGGATCAACATTGTCCTTATAATACTTCAGCTCCTCGGTGGCACAAACCGACTCTGCATAGGCCGCATCACCTTCCTCGCACTCCAAAGCAATTTTGCGGCTTCCGTGAACCGTTATTGTCCCCTTGTGACCCGGCATCTTGAGCTGCAAATACACATAACAGGGCCGTGCCATAAACTTGGCGTAGGCCGGTCGCCCAAATAGGGCGTGATACGGACTTTGGATTTTCACCACTTCAAACATCAATGTCTCCGACCTGGAATCATGATCATCCCCAAAGGCCACTTCCAGAGCTATCTTGCCAACAGGATATGCTGATCTGCCAGGTACTACACCGTGGAACACCGTATTAGACGGTTTAAGATTTTTATCTGTCAGTCCCATACGACGGAAGGTCTCATAGTACAAGATATTAATGCTGCTACCTCCATCCATGAGCACCTTGGTGAACTTATAACCTCCCACCTGAGGCGCCACCACCAGAGCCAACTGACCCGGATTATCGACCTGGGGTGGGTGATCCTCTCTGCTCCATATGATTGGCTGTTCAGACCAACGTAGATAACGGGGTATGGCCGGTTCAACAGAGTTGACCGCCCGCCTCTGAACCTTCCGGTCTCGCTTGTCCAAGCTAGTGGTGAAGACATGGTACTGCCCACTACTCAACTGCTTTGGGTTGCTCTGGTAACCTGACTGTTGCTGTTGTTGGTTGTAACCACCCTGGTTGTTCTGACTATTTTGACCATTATGTCCGCCCGGATTACCATTAAATCCTGAACCGGAACTTCCTCCACCGTAACCCGGCCCGGATCTTGAGCCACCGCCAGATTCGTGATCATACCGGAAATTATTAGAATTCTTGAACTCCTGCATAATAAAGCAATCCTTCCAAAGGTGGTTTGCTGGCGACTCCTTCGTCCCATGTCTTGGACAGGGCTGGCTTAGCAGATAGTTTAGGCGGTCTGGGTTAGGATTGGGTGCCCCATTATGATTTTTCGGTTTACCCCTGCGTCGCTGGCCATTGTCCTGTGCGTTAGTATTAGCCACAAAGTCCATGTTACCATCCGCTTTACGCTTGCCTCCACCACCATTGCCTGCCCAGTGGTGCTGCTGACCCTTGGAGTTGCTGTTCCTCTTTCCCTTCCCTGTCTTGTCATCATCAGATTCGGGATCCTTGGTACTATCAGAATCAGCATATTTCACCAAAGCGGCCATGAGGGTCCCCATGTCAGTGCAATGACGCTTCATCCGTCCCAACTTCAGCTTCAGGGGCCCAAACCGGCAGTTGCCTTCTAGGGTTAATACTGCGGTGTCAGCGTTGATGCGGTCTGATGAGTGCAACACTTGTGAAACCCGGCGCACCCAATGAGTTGTTGACTCTCCTTCCTCCTGGACGCATGCAGCTAAGTCCACTATCGACATAGGCTGTTTACATGTATCCTTGAAATTGCTGATAAACCGGGCTCGTAATTGGGCCCATGAACTGATAGAATTAGCCGGTAAGCTCTTTAACCAAGTACGGGCCGTTCCTTCAAGCATCATGGTGAAGTATTTCGCACACGCCGCGTCATCCACATCAAGCATCTCCATGGCCATCTCATAGCTCTCCACCCATGTCTCCGGAGGCTGATCCGCCATGTAATTTGGTACCTTGCGCGGGCCCTTGAAATCCTTGGGCAGGCGCACATTGCGTAAAGCAGGGATAAGGCAAGGCACCCCCAAAGAACTAGAAGTAACACCAAGTTCGATCGAGATGGTTGGACGAACCGGTGTGAGCTGCCAAGCCTGATGTTGTGCAGCTAACTCGGCCTCCCTGCGCGCTCGGGCCCGGTTCACCACTTCCTGAGCGTCATCAGCACCACCCGTCGGGTTATTGCCACGGGGTGCTCCACGTCGTTCGTTACTTGACACCGCCGGTTCATCCATATGTCTGCTATAGCTCCGGCTTGGACTGGGGGTCGAGTGGATTCGGTCGCGGCTGTACGAGTATGCTTCCTGTTGGACCAAGGTTGTCCTCAGAAGCTCCTTGACCCGTCGCGTCTCTACTGCCTGCGGCGAATCACCTTCAACTGGAATGGCCTCCAGCCATGCAGCAGCGGCAACGAGATTGTCCATCGGATTGGAGTAGTGACCCGGAGGTGTTAAAACAGCTTGAGGTATAACAGTGTTTTGACGAGGCGGGTCCATCTGATGAGGCTGAACCGGTGCGCTGGCCCCGGGAGCTTCAGCCCGGTTTCCCTCCATCGGATTGCCGGTTCGTACTCCTGGAGTGTTGAAAAGGTCTCTGGCCTCAAAAACCGGAGGCAAACGGGATCGTTACTTCCTCCTCATGACTTCCTGCGACGCACTCTGGTCTAACATGAGCCTGTAGGCTTGTGCGTCTAAAGCGGCCCGCTCCGTGGCCATCCTGGTGTCCTCGGCTGCCAGATCTGCCTTGGCCTGGGTGATCTGTTCCTTCAGTTTTGCAATCTCGGCGTTGTGAACACCCTGATCCGCCGGATTAGCCTCCACCATAAGTACAGCCAATGCATCAAATAGCTCTGATAAAACTTGAGCCGGTGGGCGCACAGGGCCTCCTGCCCCGGCAGCCGTTGCCGTTGCTGAACCGGAGGTCGTTGCCGCAGCGGTCGAAGAATGAAGCGCTGCTTGTGTGCCAGTCATGAATATTCCAATCCGGTTGGGAAGATCAGAGGGGTCCGGAATACTATCGCCATCGGAACAGCCCCCAATCTGGCCGTCTTGTAGCTGATAAAGAGATTCGGTTTCTCCGGTCGATGACTCGTCATCGGAACAAACGATGGTATCGCCGCGAGATTCCGATCCATCCTCATAACTTCCTCCATGGATGACTCCCACGAAGGCACGCTTCATGGACGGTTTAACCCGGGCGGATCGCGCACGCTGAGCCATCTCGACGAGCTCGGTGCAAATGTCCAGCTCGGGGCCTAGTTCACCAATCTTGCCAATGAAAACGTGAATGCCACCAAAGGGGACCCGGTACCCGTACTCAATTGAGCCAGCCTCGGGGCCCCAGCCTGCGTCGTCGATGTAGAGCTTGCCGCGATGACTCTTAGTCATCCGGCCTACGGCGTAGCCCTCGAGTCCTTCAAAGCGGCCCTCCAAGAACTTGAAACCATCGTGCGATAGCCCCACGGTGGGCGCCAACTGTCATGGTTTTGTCACGGCAGATGCCCTAGAGAAAGGACTTAGTCGTGGAGCCATCGCGACGGGTTACCTTGAAGGGGTTAAAGCGGACACAGGGACGCAAGGGAGTTTATACTAGTTCGGCCCCTTCGATGAAGGTAAAAGCCTACATCTAGTTGTGATGGAATTGATGGGGGTTTCGATGACTAGGGAGCAAACCAGCTTCGCCTATGTCTCGAGTTGTTGTCTGTTATCCTTGAACCGCCGCCGGGTTGTCCCCTTATATACAGGGGTGACTCCCGTCGGCTTACGGAGTCCCAATACCGGCTCATAGATGTGTCCGGTTTGGTCTCTACTTATTCCTAACTTACAATACAAGTTAACCACTAACGCCGGTTTACGGCTACAGGCCTTGAACCGACCATGGGCCTTGAGCCCTCCTCTTGTCTTCTTGGGCTTTAACATACTTAACTACTGACGAAGTTAACCCGGCCCAGATAGGCCGGTTTACACCTAGTAGTAATATCCCCAACACTTTCAATAGGGGACTGGTGAACCACGTTAACGTGGAGGAGGTTGAAGAGCAGCCGGATGCAATAATCGGTAAGTTTTTGGTTAAGTCATTTATTGCACTTGTTCTTTTTGATACTGGTGCATCGCACTCATACATATCAAGGGGATTCGTGGATAAGTATAACCTGCCCACCAAAGTTCTTAGAACACCTATGTTAGTAAGCTCACCAGGAGCGGAGTATATGGCTAGCCAAGGATGTTTTCAAGTGCCATTGAGTATAGGTAGGTATGTGTTTCCCGCGGATTTAATCATTTTGGAATCACAAGGTTTGGATGTAATTCTGGGTATGGATTGGCTATCGATGTATGGAGGAAACATCGATTGCGCCAGTAAGTCAATTTTGCTCACCACCCCCAAAAGGAAGAAGGATCAAGTATGTATCCCGGCATGTGCCAAAGAGGAATCAGGTAAATTGTTTAACAGGAGTTGTGTAGGAGGAAGTACCAGTGGTGAAGGATTTCCCAGATGTATTTCCAGAAGAATTGCCAAGCATGCCACCGGATAGAGATATTGAGTTTTTGATTGAGCTTTTGCCAGGCATAGGGCCAATATCTAAGAGACCATATAGGATGCCCGCAAAGGATTTGGTGGAGATTAAGAAGCAGATTAAGGAGTTACTAGATAAAGGATATATTCGCCCAAGTTCTTCGCCATGGGGATCTCCAGTACTTCTAGTGGAGAAGAAGGATGGATCGTTACGGATGGTTGTTGATTATCGAGGATTGAATGAAGTAACCATCAAGAACAAGTACCCACTACAAATGATCAATAAAGTGTTTGATCGATTGCAAGGAGCTAAGGTATTTTCCAAGATCGATCTACGATCAGGATACCACCAGTTGAAGATTCGAGAACATGATATACCTAAGACATCTTTTACCACCAGGTATGGGCTGTACGAGTATACCGTTATGTCATTTGGTCTGACTAACGCACCTGCATATTTTATGAACATGGTGAACAAGGTGTTTATGGAGGTTTTAGATAAGTTCGTTGTAGTGTTCATTGATGATATCCTGGTTTACTCGAAGAATGAAGAGGAGCATAAGGAGCATTTGCATTTGGTTCTTGGAAAGCTCAGAGAACATCAATTATATGCCAAATTTAGCAAATGTGAGTTTTGGTTGAAGGAAGTTGGATTTCTCGGACACGTTATATCTGGAGAAGGTATAGCAGTAGATCCCACTAAGGTTGATACCGTGACAAATTGGGAAGCCCCAACAACAGTTGGAGAGATCCGGAGTTTTCTTGGACTTGCAGGATACTACCGGAGATTCATTGAGAATTTCTCAAAGATTGCGAAGCCTATGACGGAGTTGTTGAAAAAGGATACTAAGTTCATATGGACTGAGGAATGTGAGGCTAGTTTCCAGGAGCTGAAGAAACGTTTGGTTACATCACCTGTGTTGATTTTGCCAGATCATACCAAAGATTATGAGGTGTATTGCGACGCTTCACGTCGAGGACTTGGAGCAGTGCTTATGCAGGAAGGAAGAGTTGTTTCCTATGCCTCACGACAGCTTAAGCCTCATGAGTTAAATTATGCTACGCATGATTTGGAGTTAGCAGCCATAGTGCATGCATTGAAAACCTGGAGACACTTTCTCATTGGAAACCATTGTGAGGTGTACACGGACCACAAGAGTTTGAAATATATTTTCACACAAAAGGAGTTGAACCTTAGACAAAGGAGATGGTTGGAGCTCATCAAGGATTATGATATGAGATTGCATTATCACCCTGGAAAGGCTAACGTAGTAGCTGACGCATTGAGTCGTAAAAGCCATGTCAACACACTAATGACGAGAGATTTACCAAGAGAGTTAGCCGAGAATCTTCCTGAGCTATGTTTGGAGATAGTTCCAAGAGGCTATGTACACTAGTAGAAAAAGGGTCAAATGTGAAGCACATTAGTGTTGGTTTGAATTTGAGTCGGCACTAATGTGACCATTAGTGCCGGTTCCAACGGCTAGGCGGGCGGGCATCATTAGTACCGGTACGTGGGCAACCTTTAGTACCGGTTCATGCCACGAACCGGTACTAATGAGGCTGTGTCAGGCTATGGTCAGGCTGGGGCCCCCACGAAGACCTTTAGTACTGGTTCATGCCCTGAACCGGTACTAGAGTTTCTTAGTAAGCTGATTTTTAGTCCCACCTCGCCAAGAGAGAGGCAGTATGAGCGGTTTATAAGCCGTGAGTGCACAGACAATGATGAAGAGTTGCAATGCTCACCTGCATGTTGATTAGCTTCAAGCCTTGCGGAATAGCATAGATTGCACTGAGCTATGTGCAGTGCAGTCTACACTATTCCGAATGGCTTCAAGCAAATTAACCAGCATTGCACCTCTTTTTTATTTTTAATAACTTATTTGAACTCCGGACTTCTTTTGTGTTCAGTATGCAGCATTCAAAGCGACATCATCAATTTCCAACATGTTCTGACATCATTTGTTGTTTTTCGGTCATTTACCTAATTGTTTAGAGAGCTAAATGACCGTGAAATTGAAAATCACTACAAAATGAATTCTGACAATGTTGAAACTTGGCATGGTATCATCATTTCACCCGCATAGCATGTGCGAAAGAGTAGAGAGGGTCACGGCAAAAACTGGACGCACTTCGTGTACAAACTGGACAAACTCTTTCGGAGTATCAGAGTTTCGGACGAGAACTCATCTGTTACACGGGCACTTCAATGTTTTTTAAACTTATTTGAACTCCGGACTTCTTTTGTGTTCAGTATGCAGCATTCAAAGCGATGTCATCAATTTCCAACATGGTCTGACATCATTTGTTGTTTTCCGGTCATTTACCTAATTGTTTAGAGAGCTAAATGACCATGAAATTGAAAATCACTACAAAATAAATTCTGAAAATGTTGAAACTTGGCATGGTATCATCATTTCACCCGCATAGCATGTGCGAAAGAGTAGAGAGGGTCACGGCAAAAACTGGACGCACTTCGTGTACAAACTAGAAGTAGAAGAAAAGAAATAATGCAGAAAAAAAACTATACAAAAAATTACTCAAAAATAAATAGAAGAAAATAAATAATGCAGAAAAGAAAAAACTATATAAAAAATTACTCAAAAATAAATAGAAGAAAATAAATAATGCAGAAAAGATAAAACTATATAAAAAATTGTTGGCGCGCTGCCTAGTGGGCCTGTCAGACCTTGGGTGTGCAAATGTAGGCCCAGAAGGTCCAGCAGACTCACATGGCTGCGTGCCCTAGTTAGGCCCAGAAGCCTGCTATATAGAGAAGCTCGAAGGAGCAGCCGCGGCTGGGTTTATAAACCAGTGCGGCTGCCCTTTGCTCGGCGAGGTGGGACTAAACATTTGTGCACCGCCGGTGGCAGCACACAACCATTAGTACCGGTTGGTGGCTCTAACCGGTACTAAAGGGGGGGGGGTCTTTAGTACCGGTTCGTGGCACAAACCGGTACTAAAGGGGTCGTTTCCTGCCCCTTGGCCTGGCGAAAATTGGCCTTTAGTACCGGTTGGTGGCTCCAACTGGTACTAAAGACCCCTCCTATATATATTTCATCGACCACTAGTACTTCTTCTCGATCCAACTTCTTCGCCGCGCCCGTCACCCATCGCGCGCCGCCCTCGCCGCCCCCGCCGCCCGTCATCGCCGTCACCCACGCCACTCGTCGTCGCCGTCACCGCCGTCGCCCTCGCCACCCGTCGTCGCCGTCACCGCCGTCGCCCCCGCGCGCCGCGCCCGTCGCGACGCCGCCTCTCGTCCCCGTTGTCGCCCGCCGCCACCTGTACGCTGCCGCCCCCCGCTCGTACACACACACACACATACACACACACACACAGACACACACACACACACACCACACACCACACACACACATACACACACACACACATTGTTTTTACTTATTTTCTATTTTCTGTTGTTTAGATTAATGATAGATAAATTACGTAGATAATAATGTTAAATGTTAATGTTAGATGAATTATATGGAAAAGATGTTAAATATTAATGTCAAATATATTTTACATGAATTAGAACAAGTTGAACTAGTTGAATTAGTATAGCTAGATATTAATTAGGCATATATATGAGATTTGAACTAGTTGAATTAATATAACTAGTTTATTTTTAGTATGAAAATTAATAGAACAAGTTTATTTTTAGTAAGGAAATTTAGGTATATGAGATTTGATGATCTAATCAAAATATTACTATATAGAACTACCTACTTTATTTTAGTAAGAAATTAATAAAACTAGTTTATTTTTAGTAAATGCTTAGTTGAATTAATAGAACTAGTAAGTGTTTAATGTTTCACCTATATATGAACATATATGTTAGATATTAGATATAAATTATATGTTAGATATATATTTGATTTAGTTATATGAGATTTCATCATCTAATTAACATTTTATTATATAGAACTAGCTACCTTATTTTTAGTAAGAAAATTAATAGAACTAGTTTAGTTGAATTAATTAGTTGAACTAGTTAGTTGAATCAGTTCAATTAATTAGGTATATTCTTCGTAAGTGCTTAGTTGAATTAGTTCAATTAATTAGTTGAACTAGTTGAATTAACAAAATTAGTTGAATTAATAGAAGTAATAAGTGTTTAATGTTTCACCTATGAACATAGGAATGTCGTCTGACGACGAACACGATTTCATTATGTGCGAATACTGCGAAGACCAGCGCGGCCTGTGCGGCAGAAATTTTCTAGTTGATGATAGACGCTTCAGCATCAAGCTGGATGAGAACTTCGAAGTGGATACAGTAAATCACAACGACAAGTCTTTTTTCGTAATTAAGCATGACTTATGCTTCATTTGCTTCACCTTTTAATTTTAATTTTTCACTATTCTAATAGCGTATCCCCTGCCATGCAAGAATTTTTGTCTTGGATAAGATAGGTTTCAGTCCTAACGAAACTATGGAGGTAAAAAAAGTTTACTTGAAAACCGAGCATGGTTATACCTTCAACGTTAAATTATACAATGCAGACACATACACCTATTTTGAATGCAAAACTTGGCAAGCACTATGCAAGGCTTATGCATTTGAGCCTGATATGGTTATCACCTTTGATATTCGTCCGGAAGACGATATTGAAGGTAATAGAGACATCTGGGTCGATGTGCAAACGCCTCCAGTTCTACCATTATGTGAGTTTCTCAACCATATTTATGTCTTTGATATGAGATTATTTGAACCAGTTGAATAATTAATAGATCTCAATTTATATTGACAGCTTACTTCCAATCAAGCAAATATGTCCGGCGCTTGGTAGACAGGACCGTCCATTGTCCCGGGGCTGAACTAAACTGCGAGGAGACAAGTCATTATGTTTCATGGCTTGAGGATCTTGATGCTGTCAAGACAAATTTCTTTCCTGCACTTAGAAATGTTAGTACTCAAAACGTCCGACCAATAGTGTTCGTACTGAACTACGGTCACATATATTTAGGAAAGATGGTAAGATTTCTACTATTTCTCCTCAGTGCATCTTTTGCATACATTATTTTTTTAAGCTAAACTTCATTGCTAAGTATGTTACTATACGATGTTCTTCAACAGGGACTCCCGATGAATGTTGTGCCTGATTGAATCGAGACTAAAGGTACCATGAATATTGCTAGCTTACGGCCAGGATATCCTACAATGCACTCTAGTGCATTCAGGATTTCTAATAGCGAGGAATGCTTAACAGTAAAAGACTGGAGCAAAATTGTGAACGATCACAGAGAAGTACTAGGGGGCAGCAATTAGAAGCGCAACCCACGATTAGGAGACAGGTTCATCTGCATGCTCCAATATAATGAATCAGCAAAGCTATACATGTTCTATGCTATTTTACCCGAGAGAGAGCAGCAGGAGTGATTAATTAGCTAGTTCATGCTCTTAGTACTTGTCCTCTCATGTTCGTGTTCTTCGTCCTGAACTTAATCTCAAAGAGTGATTTGCTTTTGTGGTGTTATGAATGCTTATAATATGATTACCATGTTGAACTCGATGATATCTTTGCTATGAAAACCGTTGGTGATGATATATATGATGCAAGAGTTTTTATATTAATTAATATGATGATGATGATGAGTTATTATATCATTTATGAAAGAAATTGCATATTAGTTTCAACTGGATGGATTCTAGCTAAGTGATCAAGTATATGCCATATCCATATTACCTCGATCACTTAAGTAGGTGATCAAGTATATATAATATGGATATGACATATACTTGATGACTTAGCTAGGATCCACATGCATCCAGTCAAACTAATCACCTAATGATTTAACAACTCATTATAATGTAAAACAATCACTAAATTAAATTGAAAACACAAAATTAAAGTAAAAATAAAAAATAAAACCAAAACACACCAAAACATTTAGTACCGGTTGGTGTGACCAACCGGTACTAATGTCCTATGCGCCCACGGAGCTGGCTCGTTCCACGTGGTTTCCCTTTAGCACCGGTTCGTGTTGAACCGGTACTAAAGGGGGGGCTTTAGTGCCTACAATTTAGTGCCGGTTAGCGAACCGGCACTAAAGGCCCTTACGAACCGGTGCTATTGCCCGGTTCTGCACTAGTGGTAGCAGCATTGGAGATTCAGTCTACCTTGATGGATAAGATCAGAGAAGCTCAAAAGACTGACAAAGAGACCGCTTCTACTAAGGAGAAAATGAGCAAAGGAAAAGCTAAGGGATTTCATGAGGATGAACACGATACCTTACGGTTTGAAGACCGTGTTTATGTGCCTAATGATTCGGAGATCAGGAAGTTAATTCTGCAAGAGGCCCATGATTCACCATATTCGATTCACCCAGGAAATACCAAGATGTATTTGGATTTGAAGGATACTTTCTGGTGGACCGGAATGAAGAAGGATATTGTGTAGTATGTAGCAGTTTGTGATGTATGCCAGAGAGTAAAGGCAGAGCATCAGAAGCCAGCAGGATTGCTACAGCCATTGCCGATACCCGAATGGAAGTGGGATAAGTTAGACATGGCTTTTATCACATGATTGCCCAGAACTCGTTCAGGCTATAACTCGATTTGGGTTGTAGTCGATCGTTTGACAAAGGTAGCACATTTCATCCCAGTGAAGACTACCTATACCAGTGCAAAGTTGGCAAAGATATACATGAACAGGATCGTATGTCTGCATGGAGTTCCAAGGAGCATTGTATCAGATAGAGGAACCCAGTTTACCTCAAAGTTCTGGAATCAGTTGCATGAAACTTTGGGTACCAGGCTAGAGTTCAGTACAGCTTTCCATCCGCAGACAGATGGACAAACCGGGAGAGTCAATCAGATTTTGGAGGATATGTTGAGAGCTTGTGCGCTAGATTACGAATCTAGTTGGGACGAGAATTTGTCATATGCAGAGTTCTCTTATAACAACAGTTATCAATCCGGTTTGAAGATGGCCCCTTTCGAAGCCTTGTACGGAAGGATGTGCAGGACCCCATTGTCGTGGGATGAAGTTGGAGACCGCCGATTGTTTGGACCGGATCTGACTAAGGAGTCTGAACAGAAAGTAAAATTGATTCGCGGTAGGCTCAAGGTAGCTCAGTCCAGGCAGAAGAGCTACGCGGATTCAAAATGCAAGGAGACAGTTTATGAAGTCGGAGACCGAGTTTATCTTCGAGTATCACCACTTCGAGGAGTTAAGCGCTTTGGAGTTAAGGGAAAGTTAGCGCCACGTTTTGTAGGCCCATACAAAGTTATGGAGCGTATGGGAGAAGTAGCCTATAAGTTGGAATTGCCCGAAGGATTGTCAGGATTTCACGACGTATTCCACGTTTCCCAGTTGAAGAAGCGCCACACAGAGATGGCTGATATACCGCTGAGAGACACAGTGCCGCTGGAAGCGATTCAGTTGGACAGTGATTTAACCTATGAGGAGAAACCAGTTAAGATTCTAGAGTATGCCAGTCAAGTCACCCGCAGCAAGGTTATCAAGTTTTGCAAAGTTCAGTGGACCACCACACGGAGGATGAAGCCACCTGGGAGCGAGAGGAAGAATTGCTGAAGGACCGCCCTCACCTATTTTCTAGCCAACCCGAATCTCGAGGGTGAGATTCATCTTAAGGGGGGTAGGTTTGTAACATCCCAAATTTTCAATTTGGAATGTTATACACTAGATGATCATTGCATATCATATTTTATTGCATTTTGGTTGATCCTAGAAAATTCTACGCAACTCAAGGACCCTCGGAGAGAGTTGGGAATTTCGTTATTTTCATATTTGAGTTTTTCTCAAATTTTGAAAATAGGATCATTTGATTTTATTTATTTTATCTTCAATTATTTCTATTACAAAAATACGAGAGAGGGAATAAAATGACTTTCCCAAAATAAAGAAATATTGAGGATTTAATAAAAAATCAAATAATATTTTATTCTGGTTTTATTTGCTATTTTATTTGAATTTAGGAAAAATGCATGTTTTTCAAAATTGCATTTAGGCCCCAAATAAATGTTCATCCTGTGCGGCTTGATTTTAGAAGCCGGGAAAAATTTATTTTGGAATTTTTGAAGTCCGTTTAGTATTCCTTTTGTTTTTTTCTGAGGGTAATTATTTTAAAAAAAGTCCGAACCGACTCTGGGCCGTAACCGGCCAGGACTCCGCCTGGCCGGGCCTTTTTATAGCGCCGCCGAGGCCCGAGGCCAGCCCAGCCGCGCCCCGCCCGCGAAACCCTAACCCTAGGCCGCCGCCTCGCGCCGCCGCTTGCCGCGCCGCCTCACCGCGCCGCCGCCGGACCTCGCCTCGCCGCCGCCGGAGGTAGCTTTTCTCGCCGCTGTTTTTTTTAGAAAACCGATCGGTTTTCCGTCGGTTTTGTTCTTTTTTTAGTTTCGTTTTTTAAATAGATCGGTTTTTTTGGTTTATTTAATTAGCGAGCGTTCGCCCGTTCGTTCGTTTAACGAATGTTCGTCGTTTTTCTTTTTCTCGGATTAAATCCGCGATTTTTCTGATCGCGAATCGTGATCCAATTTTCGTTTTAGTCTAACGTTTCGCTCGTTTATCGGAATCAGGCGATTCAAGCGCCTGGAGTTTTGTCTCGAAACCCTCTTTCCGTTTAACCAACTTAAACAAGTTTTTGCCACTTTAAAAATTTCCATAGATCCAGAATAGTAAACGAGGCCTGTTTCTTTTGCTGTTTGTCTGTCGTTGCTTCGTTCGATTTGATTCTTTTTGCCAACCGGAGTTTTTAAGTTGAACTTTCTGATTAGATATCTTATTCGAGTTTTACCTGTGCATTAGTTGAGTACTTATTGTATACTTGTTTGTTTGCGATAGAATACCCGGAGTGCGCCGCTTGCTACTTCGAATCGCTAGGTTTTGCGGATCATCAGCAAGGCAAGTAACACTTTGATCATATCCCTTTCATACCCATTTTTTATGCATTTAGTTTCACCCTCAAACATTGCATGAGTAGGATTGATAACATGTGGGTATTGGGAAGTAGTTGATGAGGTAAGAACCTATTGCCCTGCATTCAAACCTTTGGGAGTTACTTCTACGTTGCTTATTATGTCATGCTATGCTAGTAGACGTGGATTGGGTGAGTGAAATCCATGACAGATGTGAGATTCTTAATTTAATGGTTTACTTAAGGTGGCAACTTAAATACACATCTGGGTGGATTGAGGCACTTGGGTATTCCAGCGATTGCCTGTTTTTCTCTATGGACCGCCACCCAGACTCAAAGGGATCATGGGATTATTCATGCTAGAAACTTCCGTGTGCAGCCACAAGCTACTATAGGCTCTAGCATAGTTGAGTAGGTTGTGCGAACTCTTACAGTGGTAGACTAGCAAATATAGGGAAAAGTAGGTGTAACGGTCTACCCGATCGTAAGGTGCTAGCGCTTCTGAAAGACTATGTGTCGGTCATCCGCTTCTCAAACACCATGTAGTGCAAGAAATCAAACGGAGGCGATCGAGTCTTGTGGGGAAAAGTGCGCAAACCTCTGCAGAGTGTATAAACTAATCATGGTTAGGCGTGTCCCCAGTTATGGAAATCTTGAGTATCTAGTACCTGGATTATCATGTGAATCTCATCATGTTACTCTAAAGTTAATTGTTGGGTTTTGTTTAATGATGATGCTTAATTGGGATTGAGAATGCTGTCAACCATTCTCAATGTTTAACAACTACCTTGATAGTTAAATAAAATTTATGCCTTTGCAATAGGGAAAAATTGGGTTTACGCAAAACTGTAAGCATAGAGCTTTCCACCAGCCACATATGCATATAGTATAGCTTTATTCTTTCATTACTCTCTATGTGTTACATTGCCAGCTTATTCCATGTGCTGACCCATTTCGGACTGCAACGTTAATGTTGCAGACTTTTCAGACGACGATTAAGGTGCCTTTAGGTCGTGGTTCTATACTCAGTGATGCCGTTGGAGTTGATGGACTCACTTATCTTCCAAGCCTTTCGCTGTTATCGTTATTAGATAGCCTTAAGCCATATTTATTGTAATAAGTTCTCTTTTGAGACACTCGATGTAATAAGTGTGTGATTGCTACTCTGGTATAAATCCTTCAAGTACTGTGTGGTGTCAACATTACTGATCCAGGGATGACACCTGAGTACAGAGATTAGACCGTTTGAGGTCTGGTCGCTACATCATGCTAATGCCCTACAGGATCAGCGCACCAGAACAACAACTTGCCCCATGAAGAGAAGCATAGATCGGAAGGATCCAACATATAGACACACGAACGAACAAAGACAAACGGCAACCGAATCATGCGAGATTCGCCGGACACAAATCTCCACCCGCTCTCCGACGACGCGAGAAGCACCGTTGAGACGGGTTCTAGATGGGGAAAACATTATTCCATCTTCAAGGAGTCGTCATCGTCTCGTCTCTCTAAGCAGAATATAAACCCTAAAAAATCAATAAAGACATAAAAAATCGAAGCCGTGTCATCGCTAAGGGCCAGATTCACCGCACCTCCATCGCCCTAAGGCCACAGAGATGAGGCAGCCCAATGCAGGTGGGCAGGAGGCACACAAAAGCTAGCGGCTAGATGGTCTTTGCGTGAGCTGAGGCGCTGTTACGTCGAGAGTGTGCATATCTGTTCTTCCAAAGCCAAACAATACACACTTGTCATAGAGAAAATTTCATGATTATCCGAGTGCATGCAGCAAAATCCTCCTCGATCAAGCCTTAGAGCTTGATCCCCTTGATACCGTCAAGCAAACAATAATACTAACGAAAATATAATAAACAAAAGTTCATAAACAATATATCAAGAGCAAGAAAAATGGCATGCAAGAGTTGAAAAACAATCCGTTGATGCATGGTTCAAAACTAGAAAAAATATGCGAAGTAACCTGTGGTTGGATGGTTAGAGGGACCGTATTATTCTTAGCCCATCAGGGTTCAAATTCTGGTGCTCGCATTTATTTCTGGATTTATGTCAGGATTTTTGATGATGCGTAATCAATGAGAGGAGACGTTCCCGTCAAAGACGAGGTGCCTACGGTGACTTCGTAAATTTCAAAATGATATGTCGGCTCAATATTTCAGAAGTGCTTATATGGATATGATGTACGTGTTTGTATTTATAGGGGTGAGTGTATGTGCGTGTATATGAACGCTTGCGTCTGTACTGTATTAAAAAATAGAAAAAAAAACATTTGCGGACCTTGAACAAGAGCCGACGCCGAGCACTTATAGCTCCCACGTTTAGAGTGTGCATATATTCTTCCACAGCCAAACAATACGCCGAAGAAAATTTCAGACTAATCCGAATGTCATGCAGCAAAGTCCTCGATCTAGCCTTAGAGCATCTTTAATAAAAGATACAAATTTAAAGATGTGAATATAAAACATAAAAAATTTATCTTAAAAAATAATTTTTACATTTAAAAAAAAAGCAACTTCAACAAATGATGTATATTGGGAATGTAAAAAAGCAACTGCAATAGATAATAAAAAGTGAAGATGTAAAAAGCTGCCAATGATTGCACGGCTATTGTACAGCTACTGTACAGCCGCATAAATTAAAATAAAGCATCCCAGAAACAACTTAAAAAATTTACATGCCCACAAGATCAAATTATTACATAATTAATCAAATCTGCAAGATCAAATGCAACACAAAGACAACAAAATGTTGCACAATACAACAAACAAATAATGAAAATAGGCAGCTCTTTCGTCATGCCATTTTCAATACTCCTTCATCAAATCCTTCTGAAGTTGATCGTGCGCATCAGAATCTCTAATTTCATTATACACCTTATCTTTGGACATTCTAGACCGGTGTCGGCAGTACCTCTCTAGGAAAACGGGTGGTGAACCAAAATAGTTGCGCATCAACCTCTTGTGTGCCTCAACCCGTTCTCTCCAGATGAACTCACGACCATACACAGAATCGCCGTGCTTCGGCTTCTTCCTCTTATGCATCGCCACTAACATAGCAATGTCCTCGTCTTCGATAAAGTCATATTCCTCATCCGACGAGGAATCATCCATGAAAGAGGAGTTGCACAAGCTCATCTACAATGCGGAAAATCATTGTCAAACTACCTCTCCAATCTCAATAAAAACTTCAAGTTTGCTCGATTTTTTACCTTGGGGGAATTTCTCGAACACCTTGCTTGCGGGGTGGAAGAAATCGGCCGGCTGCGGATTGGGTAGCCGTTCAGCAGTGGCTTGTGCGGGCGGCGGCGGCAGCTCGACAGAGGAGACGGCCATAGCCCTACAGAAAAGAAGGCGGGACCGTGCCATGGAAGCCATTACGATAGCCGGACCTCCGGTGAAGCTTCGATTAGAAGCGGCGGCCGAAATCGAATCAGCGGATACAGGGGACAGCCGTCGCTACTCTAGCGAGGCACGCAGTCGTGGCGGGGCGGGCAGCGGCGGCATCAATTTTGGGCAAATCGGCCGACGGCGGAGCAAGCGGCAGGCTGTCGGGCGGAAAGGATATGAAGGTAGTTGGGCGGTTGGCGCTCACCCTCCATTTTTACATCTCCTAGAGGTGGAGATGCGAATTTGCATCTTGAAGTGTTGTGTTTTACATTTACATCTCCCAGACGCGGAGATGTAATTTTATTTTGCATCTACATCATCTATTGGAGAGGGGCTTTGGACCCTCGAAGATGCAAAAGTTAGCTATTTTTGCATCTAAATCATCTATTATAGATGCTTTAGAGGTTGATGTCGTCAATTGAAAGAAAATTGCGCGGAAATACTATAAAAATAGTTTATGAACAGTAATTACTACATTATATATAAGAGTCCCAAAAAAATACACATAAGAGTGTGCATATGTTGTTCCAGAGCCAAACAATACATGTTTTCCACGGAGAAAATTCCATGATTATGCAAGTGCCATGCAGCAAAATCCTCCTCGATCTGGCTTTAGAGGTTGATGCCGCCAGTTGGAGAAAAAAGACTTACATTTAGGAACGGAAGAAGTATATTATATATTAGGGGGGAAAGGCAAGTAAGAGTTGAAATATTTAAAAAAAACATGGACGCAGGGTTCAAAAACTACAAAAAAGCCGTGTGCTAATGTCTAGCACAAGCTTCCATGGGTACACTGTTTTTCCTCTTCTGGTGTGGGCACGGGCCTTGGGGATTTTTCGGCTCTGGCCTCCTTTTCTTTTTATTGGGCACTAATGCCTCTTTTCTTTTCTTTTTTTCCTTGGGTCTTTTCCTCTTTTGTCCTTGGGCTCTAAGGCCTCTTTTTCTCTCTTTTTTGGGCACTAAGGTCTTTTTTTTTTCTCAGTCTGTTGTCCCCGTGGAGGTGACACCGTGATAGCCAACGCACTATAAAAACTGGAGGCGCCGTCCGACGACGGGCGATGTGGGACAAATCGAAACTGGGAACCACGATGCGCTCGCCCGCATGGCCCAACTCGAGGCGCGCGTGAAATAAAAAGGCCCTCGTTTTACGTACGTACGGGAGAGCTTTTTGCTCCAAAAAAAAAAACGTACGGGAGAGCTAAACTAGGCCGGACCTCGCATTATCCGTTCTCTCGTGTCGTTTCAAAACATATCATTTCCGGTTCTGGCCCAACAGCACTGCACTCTAGGCCATTAGCAGAGAAACCATCTTCTTCTCATTCTTGTTGGAAGAGAGAAGTCCGCATTGTCCCCCTATACTTGAGTTGTCACAACCTCAAACTCGCTAAACCCAAAATCACCCCCATCCCTAACCCAGTTGAACTGGCTTTTAGTCCAGTTTTCTTCAAAACAACTCCACGTGACATCCAACACAGGAGATGTAGTGGTAGCAGCCGGTTGAAGGAAACATGAACATGAAGACAGGTTTAATCTGCATAAGAAGCCGCGTGTCTTATCAAAGGCTTGACCACACGAACTGCAGAAATTCATAAAACTATATAAGTACCTCTCATCTCTCTGCTACAATTCAGTGGTCTCCTGGAACACAAAGCTGCAACAATAACAAAAAATAAATACAATCATTTGCAACAAACGCACAGGTTTGCCATCCAACAAACATAAAAACACCTGCTTAAATTAAGTGTCCCAGGTTCACATTTACAGCTTCATTGAATGGTTAACTTATTGTGGTTTTAACAAGATATCTTATCATTCCAATAAATTCAATCAAATCACTTCTGCTGATGAGAAGAGGGAAATTTGTGCCATGTGGAAACACATGTCTTTTTCATAGATTTCTCCTTGCAAAAACAGTGATTCTGACGGGGTATATCCTACCTGTACTAGTTGCTAAAACCATAGCCAAAGGTGATATCAGGGAATCGCTCCATCATCAGAGAAGCAGAAGCATTTATCAATTTTAGAGCACTCTCGTTATTCGGCTTGTCAAATTAATGGGATCCGCTAGAATCTGGAAGAAAAAGAAAACTTGAACAGCAAGACAATACAGCTATCTAAATGCCATTGGAGCATGCATTTCAATAAATAGGAAACTAGGGGTCCTCACGGACCACATCTGTATGTTTGAACTTAGAAGGGCCTTGTAATAACATATTTTGTTGATAAATGAAGCGACATTTCAATTTGACAACTAGCTTGTTAATACATGCCGAAGTACCAATTTGCTCATTTTTGTTATTGTTGAGAGTATGGAATCAGTCAATTTGTTGCTTAATTATTTTGCCACTGAATTTATCTTTTCCCAAAGCCATCTGGGATAATGGTGTGGAAGCTTTCTGGGAGATTTGATCATATGCCCTTATTTTATTTTATTTTGGCAGGGGATTATATGCCCTATTTTAGTTCTCCATAGATCATATGCCCTAGTTTTCTTTGCCTTCTTGGTCATTTTCCATGTCTAATTACTTGAATAATTTCAAAATTCTGAGCCTAGTAATGCCACGTGAAATGAAGGTCTTGCCCCTTGGTAAACTTGCAATCTCTCCAAACTCTATATATCTCAACAGAACCAACCAGCCTGACATGTTCGTCCCATTCGACAGAACGAGCATAGTCTCATACAGGATGGCGACCACGATCAATTGCACAGACATTCTACTTCACTAGCTTCACTAGCAACACTAGAAGAAGAATGACGAAAAGAAAGTACACTAAAACCTGAAGCTTTGCATTTTGGGCGGCCAACTTCTCGATGCGTCGATCCAGTGCTGCAGTCTCAACCCTAATAGCATCAATTTGAGCTCTTGTAGCATCAATTTAGGCTCTTGTAGCATCATTTTCAGCCCTCGTAGCATCAATACGTCGCTGAATTTCTCGTGACACGCAGCGAGCAGATGCATTGCCCATGATGAGCACATTTATCATCCAAATTTCCTCGACCATGTCCAAGTACTTGTCCAGCCACATGAAGAAACGCCAGTCTTTCACCTGTCCAAACATACCGAAGTCAGTAAGTTGCTTGAACCAGACATCAGTCATATGATATACGACTTGGCTCTGAACATTAAAGAACAGAGAAGCACCTTCATATCCTTGCCATTCCTTGGGCATTCCACTGAATATTTGCCCGGATTCAGAGATGTCGCTGACTGCTTCACCATTCTCTTCCACATTCTGGACATCCAGTCAGAGGGAGTTCTTTTGGAGCCGACTGCTTCAGGCTCAATTCTTCTCGTCCACATTCTGGACTTCCAGTCAGAGGGAGCCTCATCATCCGTTTGGTCGGACAGGAACACTGGAACAGATACGAGTACAAAGCTAGGGTTAGCGGAGCGAGCCAAGGCTGGAGCGAAATTGAAAGGAAAAATGCAATCGGTGGGTAGAATCGGTTACCTAGTCGCCGGAGGTGCGGCACACGTGCTTGCCAGATTCGCCGCCGGGCCCGTGCTGCTGGGGCAATAGCGGCGCCTGTAGTGCCGGAGTAGCCGAGCCTCCTGCGGTTGCTTCCTGGTGGCTGGGGACTCCGCGCCTCCGGACCCGCTGGAGTCGCCGTGCAACGCCGCCGCCCGCCGGAGTGGCTGCACATCGGTGCTCACGAACAGAGGACGAGACAGGGGAGTTTTTTTTTTGTTGAGGGAGCTGGTTCGGTCGGTCGGTGGATCCGTTTGGGTCGAGCTCCGTATGAAAAGAAGACCGACTCTACGTAGCTAAATGCCCATGAGATCAAATATACTCCCTCCATTCCACCATACCTGGCCAAACGGGCCGGCCCGGCCCAGCACGGCCCAGCCTGTGCTAATCGTGCCTGGCCCGGCACGGCCCGCCGTGACACGTTTAATAGCCGGGCCGTGCTGTGCCGGCCCACGGGCGCTGCTCCTTGGCCCAGGCACGGCCTAATTAGTAAACAGGCCGGCCTGATGGCCCGTTTAGCACGCTGAGCTGCATATTTTCAGCCTATTGGACTGGTTTTTAGGCCTATTGGGCTATATTTTACATATACATTTATAAAAAAAATTCTGAAATATATATATAAAAAATAAACGGGCCGTGCCGTGCCGGCCCGCGTGCCCAGGCTCCAGGCCCAGGCACGGCCCAAGGCGTGCCGCGTGCCGGGCACGGCCTGTTTAGCCCGTGCCGTGCCTGGCCCATGGCGGTCCGTGCCAGCGTGCTCGCGGGCTGGCCTGTTTGGCCCGGCACATTTGGCCAGCTATACATTCCACAACCACAATGTAGTGCGTTCGTTTTGAGATCTAACTTTGACTGTATATTTAGCAAACGAGACCAACTGCGGCGGGAATAAAAATTATACCACTTAATTAATATTGAAATATGAATTTAGTGGTATAATTTTTGCTCCCGCCGCAATCGGACTTGTTGGTTAAATTTACGGTTAAATTTAAATCTCGGGATATGTGGACGCACTACATTGTGGAACGGAGAGAGTAGTATGATAATATATATTTTTTATTCTATAAGCACCTTTGAGATGGGTCAGCGCAACATCTTAAGATTTTTTTTAAATTTTTTTGAGAAAATCTTCAGATCTATTCATCAACTATTAAGGGAGTATAAAGCACATCAAAAGTAAAAATCGCATTCATGTCCGGAGACCACCTAGCGACGACTACAAACACTGAAACGAGTGGAAGACGCGTCACCGTCATTGCTCTCCCATATCGGAGTTGGTCAAACCTTGTTGTAGCAAACAGTCAAGAAGTCATCGTGTTAATGCCCTACAGGATTAGCGTACCAGAACAACACCCCGTCACCGATGAAGAGAAGCGTAGATCGAAATGATCTAACCTGTAGACACACGAACGAACAAAAACAAACGCCAACCAAATCCCGTGAGATTTGCCGGAGACAAACCTCCATCTGTCCTCCAACAATGCAAAAAAGCACCACCGACACGGGGTCTTGGCAGGGAAAACCTTATTCCATCTTTAAGAATACCGCCCGACCTATTGTCAAAACTAAATTTGGCAATCTCATGAGCCGCCATGTTAGCGTGGCAATTGATCTTGAAATTATGCATAAGCTTCATAATGCTTCATGCTTCCCTCTTAATATCAACAAAAGGAGACCTGTCAAGAAAATCATCTGCAAGAAAGGAGACCACAAAAGAGATATCAAATTCTACAATAACGGGTTTAATGAGACTGATACCAACATAGAACCCAGCAAGGCACGCACGAATCTCCACTTCATCAACACACGTGCATGGCAATAAAATCCCAAGAAGAAAGGATGACTTGGCCCGTATGATCTCTGGCAACCACCCCATGCTGGCAGCGTTCATGCTCTCCACAAAGCTGGCATCAAACCCATTAACCGTGGCGTAAAGGACGCACCCTCGCAACGTCCACATTGGCAGGAAGCACTGTTTCATCGGGTGAACTGTTATGAGAGCCAATCGGGAGAGAGAGATGCGCCTGGCCAATCGGCTTCATCGGACCAGTTCCTAGTGTAGTGCGTCGCCAGCTGGAAGGCACCGGTTGGTTGTATGCATGGGGCGTTGGAGGCGTCGTGCACACCCGAGTTGAGTGCGTGTAGGTGGGATGTGCCTCTGGCTTGTGCTGAGCGATGTTAGCGTGGCGTATTGGCATTGTTTATTATTTGTCTCCTTTGGGCGCTGTCGTCTCTTTCGCCTTCGCACACACGTCTCCTCCTCTCTTCCTTTCCCACTCGTGCACGCCGCCTCCTCCCATTCCTTCTCCCCTTGTCTCAACGCTCCTCAATCTCCCACCATGACCGCTCGAGAATGACGGCGATGAGGAGGCCCGACCCTTGGCGGTGATGTCAGATCTCTTCGTTTCACGAGGCTAGCCATCCCGTCTGTGTTGCGACGCCGCCGGTATGGAAGGCCGGGCTCCGGCAGCCAACGCGGCGTCGTGTGCGCCCGCGGGGGCTCTGGGGACCGTGCGGCAGGGGACCGCGTAGCGTCTGGTCGTGGGTTCTGGTGACGCCAAGCCGTAGATCTGAGCCGCTGTCTCCACTTCCTCCTTCCTGACTTCAAGGTATGATCAGCTAGGTCATTTATTCTCACCAGGCGCAGCACCAGTTTGTCTTGGTTGCTAAAATCAATCAATCCCTCCAAGGTATGGAGGGGACGGGGCCTTCCCAATTCTGGGTATTTAGATCTGCCCTACTCATGGCAGCATATTGTATGGTGTCATATAGGTTACCAATTGTTGTTGTGAGATGAGCCAACTTGTAGATTTTTCAAAAGGGATCCTAAATTCTCTAAGTACAGGTTCAGAAAGACAACAAGATAACACATGGACAACTTGATTCAGTGTTCTGTAAGTTGCTGCATGATGCTAACTTGGGAAATCTCTCTATTGGCCATGAAAGCATCCATTTGCATATTGCAGCTGGGTGATTGTTGAAACAATATCCTTTTTTTGATGATTTTTATTCTTAGCTGCTTTGGCAGGGATCCTCCATATCAAGGGAAGAGCGGGGTAGTGTGGGCGAGGGAAGTCCTTGTGTACCAGGTGAAGCTCATTCTTCCTCTCATTCTCCCCCTTTTGATTATGCATGCCGCACTTCCATGTCTCTTCAACCCTTTTATTTCTCTTAACATTTTCCTAAATGTCATAATTGTCACAATTGTGCAGGTTTCTGAACGAAACACAAAAGTAAACAAGATGCAGGAAAATTTTGGTGAAGAACATTTTTCCATAGCTTGTGAACATGTTGGTCCTCCGATTTTGATTTTTCATTATCTGTGGTCCATGCATGCTTTTGATATTCAATCACTTTATTTGTTTACATCCTACTAGATTCTAATTTCAGAATTGGTATTCTATTTAGCTCTAAGACCTTGCCTTTATTTTGTATGAAGTTTACTAATACATTAAATTGCATGCATGTTAGATATTCGATGGGTGCTACTGTTTCTGATTACATGCAATTCCACTTGGTTGCACTTTTTATTATGTTTTTGTACAGATCCTTTGAAGGTAGTGCTGTTGCTGAATCTTGATGCTATGGATATTGTCTGCTTTCAACCCCACCATGTACTACTTACCAGATATGGAGGCTATGTAATATTTGTCCTCTATTGTCTTTCAGTAATTCCTTCTTCCTGAAATTTACCTACAAACTTTATGACTTGGCTGCAGTATATGTTGCCTTTGGGTTATGGGACTTGCCGGCGCAACCTATCATTTGATAAAATATATCAATGTGGGGGAATATACTTGTGCTGGATTGTTTGAGCCATCAGATAAGCCCATGTTGTTGTAAATTTTGCTCGTCTGTCTATTGATGAGAGTAGGAAATAGTCGTGGGTCTCCTCCTCTTTCATGTTATATCACTTCTTCTTTACGCTTCCACGGCGTAATTCCTTATTTGTGCGCCAACGCCATTATTTTGCCTGATCTCCTATGTTGAAGTATGGTGGCTTTACTTTTCTTGTTCCATGTGATACCATTACTTGAGATGTCCATGGTTAATTATCTTAATAAGAGTCAGCAAACACAAAACACATCCAGTGTGCCCATTAACGCCATCCAAATAATAATATGACTAATCTGCACATGTAGTTTCAAAATGGGAACGATCCAGTAAAAAAATTAAACAAGCAAAAGTTCAAAACAATTGCATGGAACTACACATAAAACACCAATATGCCTGGTGGGGGCACCGTTCGCAAAGAAAGAAGGAAAAAGCCTAATTCTTCGAGAAGGTTAGTTGAATCATTATAGATGGTTCATGATAAAACAATCATACAAATGCTACAAAAGACAACTCAAATTCTAGAAACCATATATTGATTGCTTGGTGTGCCTCTTTTTCAGTTTTTCTAGAATTAAGAATTTTGCTGCAACTATTGGTAGAGAAGTCAATATCATGAGATCTTATAATTGAATGGTTCAAATAGTTTTGACTATGACAATTATATGATAAATAATCAGTGAAGAAGTGAACAAATCAAGTAAGGTACCTTTCTCATCTTTGATAGAATTCTGTTTCCTCTCTGAAAACAAAACTGCAGAGCAAATAGAAATGTAAGAAACATAGATTGTTATCTACTCCATTCACAATGGTATTTGCATACAATTATTTTGATGTAAAATCTGTGTGCATTTTTATAATTTAACTTTCATGAGAAGATGTTATACGGGTTATACCTGTACTCATCACTAAACACCATAAGCAAAGACTATGTCAGGAAATTTCTCAAGCATAGAGCTGGCACAAGCGTCCATCAATCTTAAAGCACTCTTATCCTTTGCTTTCTTGAAGAGGTGTATCTTCGAGAATCTAACAAAAAGAGAACTGAAATTAGTGGACACTGGACAAAACAACTAAGACGAACTATTTATAGTCTGAAGAAACAATAATTCCCAAGCGAAAATACATTGGTACATGAACTAGAATAAGATATTAAGAACTTTGACATGGCCAAATGATTGATGAAGTTGCTTAACCACTTCTCTCCTTTTTTTCCTTTTTGAAGGAAGAAATGAACTGTACTGGTGAAAATGGCAGCCATCAATGCGGACGATGATCCAGTTGGACTATTGGAGGCCGAGAGGTGGCGGTCGAACTCGAACTCCCTTTTCACATACTTGCACTCACTATTGGCCATCACACACAAGATACCTGTTCTTGGAGCTACACCTACATAAAATTGTAGCAACTTGGTGAAATCTGCATTTCATGCTTGCCACTAGCATTTTTGGATTTTACAGATTTGCCATCGGAAATGAGCTAATTTCTCTGATGACGTTGTAAATGCCTTTTATTTTTCATTATAGCAAGAGGCAATGTTGAACATGACAAAATAACCCCATTTCTCTTGCTGTGAAGATTTAACAGAAATTATTTTTTGTTCTCTATTGAGGCAAATTTCATTGAACACCAGTTGCTCAAGAAGCAATTCTACTGTAGACATCAGGTAACAATGAGACACCGCAGTTAGGAATTGCACGCTCAAAAGTCACCGATGGCGATACCAAGAAATATGGATAAACTCGGGCAGTGTTGGAATTTAATTTGATAGAGTTTAGTATGAATGTGATAAATTATTTTCTCGAATATGCACGAGTGTGCATATCATATATTAAAGAAGAAAGGCGAAGAGTGCCTCCACCATAATTTACAGGGTTGTTGTTACATGCTAATCCTCATCACTCACCCACCTCTCTACCCTAGCGAAGAAGGGCATCACATTCCCTCGAAATAACCCAGCGGAGGACCAAATGGAACCCTCAGAACACACCTTTCCCAGTAACTGCTCAACCGAAGGCTGCGCGCCCTCGAAGACAATGGCATTCTTATGCTTCCACAACTCCCACCAAGTAAGCGCGATGATGGTGTGAAGATCCTCCATACTAACGTTGTTCGATCCATGCTTGTCGACGGCCCCCTCCACCAGCGAGTCTTGGGCAGTAGGAATCCAACTCGGTGTCCCCAACGCAACGAAGATCGCTGCCCAAACTGTCCGAGCAAAAACACACGTGAGTAGAACATGATTGATCGTTTCCTCCTCTTGATCACAAAAAGGACATGCGGCCTGGTGAGGTAGGCCTCTGCGTGCAAGGCGATCCGAGGTCCAGCATCTGTTCTTCATGGCCAGCCATGTGAAAAACCTGCAGTGCATAGGAGCACGTGATTTCCATGTCAGGTCCGCCATTGGGATCACCTCCCGGCCCCAAAAAGCAGCCGCATAAGCCGGTTTCATGGAGAACTGCCCATTTGTCTCCCACGACCATGCTATCTCATCCGACTCCTCATCAGAAAGTTCCCAACCATTGACCACCTGCCATAGTGCTAGAAACTCATGCAAGGTCTTAGGTCCAAAGTTGGGGCTGATGTCCATCGCCCAAGAGCCGTCTTCCATGGTTGTACTAACCATCCTCAACTTGCGAGTGCGGGGTGGCACCAAATCATAGACCCGCGGTGCTAACTCCTGTATTCTTTGCCCATGTAGCCATCGGTCCTCCCAGAAGAGTGTTGTTCGTCCCGACCACACATTGCTCCTCATGGCTGCCTGGCATAGCATGTGTGCTTCTTCCGCAACTTTGATTTTGAATTCCTTCCAGGGTCTTGAGCCATCAATCCTCGTGAGCCATGACCAGCGAGCTTGCATGGTGATATTCATCCATCTTAGATTTGGCAGCCTCAATCCACCTGCCCACTTCGGCGTACAAACCATGTCCCATGCAACAACACAATTGCCACCGTTTGCCTTAGCTCTTCGGCACCATAAGAAGCCACGACAAATCTTGTTCATTGCCGCGATAGTTTTCGCAGGTAGGTCCAAAGCCATCATAGCATGGATCGGCATCACACACAGGACAGACTACACAAGAGTTATTCGTCCACTCTTGGGCATCATAGCTGCCTTTCATTTCGGTAGCTGATTTGCCATGTGATCCACCAAAAATTGCAGCTGCGTTGTGGATTGCTTTCTTAGCGATAGTGGTAGCCCAAGATACTTGATCGGAAACGATCCCAAGGGGCATTGCAACTCATTGCATGCCATTGCAATCTCCTCCTTGGAGCACCTGATAGGTAGGGCCACGAATTTGCTCATGTTGATTTTCAGCCCTGCTGCCTCCCCAAAGATCTCAAACAGAGACTTGCACACCTCAAGGTCCATTGGATTTGTCTTGACAAATAGCACCACGTCGTCAGCAAAGATAGATAGGCGTTTCTTCATGCCAACATGCGCCAGGGGTGATAACACACCTCTAGCCATAGCCACCTCGAACAACCTTTGAAGGGGCTCCATTGTTAGAATGAAGAGCATTGGGGAGATCGAGTCACCCTGCCTCAGCCCTTTACAATTGTAGATCGTGTCTCCCGGGTCACCATTCACCATGATCTTGGTGGTCGATGTTGCAAGTATCCCGCATATCCAAGACCTCCACCTCGGCCCGAAGCCCATTTGATTCAAGACCTCAATAAGGAAAGTCCACTAGACGGAGTCAAATGCTTTGGATATATCAAGTTTTAGCAGCATAGTTGAACTCCTCAAAGCATGCAATCGGCGTGCCATGCTCTGCACAAGCATGAAGTTATCATGCAGTGATCTGCCCTTAACAAACGCGCTCTGGTGGTTCCCAACCAGCTTGGGAAGATCCTCCACCAACCGACAAGCCAAAACTTTTTCAAAGATCTTAATGGCCCCATGGACAAGGTTTATAGGCCGGAAATCACTCACCTACAAAGCCCTAGCCTTCTTGGGAAAAAGTGAGACGAGGGACTTGTTGATTGCAGCCAAACCTCTCATGTACCCCTTGTAAAAGGTGTTCATCGCTCTCATGAAGTCCACCTTAATTATGTCCCAGCAAGTTGCATAAAATCGACCGGTGAACCCATCCGGTCTCGGAGCTTTGTCCATGGGCATGCTCTTGATTACTTTCTCCACTTCCTCATCCTTGAAAGGGCTCTCCAAGTGCTCTAAGTCCAGGTGCGGCAAGCCCAACATATCGAGATTGAGAGCATGTGACCTCGCCTCCGCAGTACCAAAAGCCGCACCAAAGTATGTGTCCACCGCCGATGCCACCTCATCCTGCCTAGAGTATAAGTTGCCGTTGTGCTCCACTACTCTTATGATATTCTTTATCTGTCTATGACTAGCTTGTTGGTGGAAGAGCCGAGTGTTTCCGTCACCCTCACGTAGTTGCAACAGCCTTGATCGTTGCCTCGCTATCGTCCTCTCCAGAGAGCTCAAACCCAACAGCTTTTTCTTTAGGCATTTCCTCAGCGCCCTCTCGGCGTCAGATAGCGCTCTTGTCTCCATGGCAATGTCGAGCTGTTTGATAACTTCAAGCGCAATCGCTATTTGCAGTTTCACATTTTCGATCAAATGGTCACTCCACCTTTGGAGGCTCACAGCAGTTGTCCTCAACTTGTTATGCAGCGTGAGATAGTCATTGGTGGCCACAGGTGTGGTGGACCAAGCCAGCTTGACTACATCCATGAAACCCTGGGCTCGAATCCAGAATGACTCAAACTTGAAATGACTCTTCATATTGATACTCACATTCATATCTAGCACCAAGGGGCAATGGTCAGACACAACCGTGCCCAGCATCGAAAGGAAACTTGCTGGATAGGCCTCGTCCCAGTCGTTTGAGGCAAACACATGATCAATCTTCTCCAAGGTGGCCACTCTTCGTTCATTTGACCAGGTGTATCTTCTGCCGTTCAAATAAATCTCTTTTAGTTCCAAGGCATTAAGCTTAGCCCGAAACCTCCCCATCATCCTTTGGTTGATCAAGGCATTATTCTTATCATCCTCGCAAGTGATGAGATTAAAGTCTCCGCCCATGAGCCAAGGCCCCGCATGCAGGTCTCAAATACCCACTAAATCTTGCATGAACTCTACCTTCTCTTCCTCCTCTTGTGGCCCATATACACATGTGAGCCACCAGGGCTGGTCGTCCTTAGGGCATTTGACAAGCATAGTTAAGGTATGGTTGGTATAGTGCGGGTTAGAGAGTTAAGTCATCGTGGCATCCCAGGCCACCAAGATCCCACCATGCATTCCGGCTGCATGCAAATAGAAAAACTTCTCAAATTTATCACCGAGGCATTGCCGTACAACGATTAGCGATACATCATGCAATTTAGTTTCTTGGAGACACACAACGGCAGGACAAGCCTGATTCACCACCTGGAAAACCGCGTTCCGACGGGCAGGCGCATTTAGCCCTCGGATATTCCACACCATCATCCTCAAAGGTTGCACGTTCATCGCAAGCACCAACCGAGCCACCAGCGTGTGCACTAGCGCACCTCCACCCCCTCTAGGGGCATAGCCGGCGATTCCCACCTGAATAAGGCGAGCACAGCGGCTATGTGCATGTCCGAAAGCGGGCGGGAAAACAGGTCCATGTACATCCTAAGAGCTTCTTCCGAGATGACCTCCCCTTCATGCGCCAAACAGAGCTTCCTAATGAGCACCTGTTGTTGCTTGGATGCCCCTTGCTTCGCCAGCCTCGCACTCCTCCTTGGTGTGACATCCAATCTTCTTTTCTTCCTCGGGTTGCGCATTTACACCGCAGATGCGTGGGTGATCGGGAGCGGCAAGATAGGGGAGAGAGTTCTGCACATCTCAGCACACATGCTCTCAAAATCACCTTGCAACAGCACGCCACCACCAGACCGCGGCGTGGCCTGGACCAGCCCATCATGAGCAGTAGCTACTGTTACATGGTCTGGCGTGTCCTGGAACTGCCCATCTTCAGGTTCATCTGTAGTAGTTGGCGCATGCACTGGCACACACCCCTGTTCCATGCTACGTACCATGCATGTTGCATGGGTGCAACTCTCGTCCGATAGGCACACTTGGAAAGTTTCCATAGTTTCCACTTGTTGCGCCAAGGAGGTGTGTCTCTCGTCCGATAAGAAGCAGTTGTGGACATTTATTGTCACATCCATCCAGCAGTGGAAGGTTCCCTTCAAAGAGGCCGAGGTGGAGGAAAATCGGATCGCTTTGGGGCTATGGTTCTCACAAATCTGAGAACACCTCTACATTTATCGTGGGGTTGAACGCTGCGGAAGATAGCCCGGAGGATCCTTGGGGACTAGACTAACTAGTAACAAATTGCACCCAAAGTACAGTCTAGATGTAGCTTCAAACTGAAGAGAAACAAGCCCTCCAAGCTGCACAACCTACACATAGCTTTTGTCGACAACATTGTGGCTGTGGGCAAAGCAAAACAGTCAAATGCCACCAGGGACTATGTGGTTTCGCTTCAATACAAAATGGAGCTGCGAAGGCTCCTCCCTGATTTGTCTAATGTTATTTTTTAATACAAAATGAACCAGTAACAAATTTCAACCAAACTATTGGCCAATTGACGGTTCTGGAATAGGAAATGAGGGTACTAGTATACAGGGAAGCAGAATTGGAGTAGGAAATGAACAATAGGACTCCAAAATATGACATGTCAGTTTACCGAAGTAGCCATCTCAGGCGGTAGAAGATTCATCTGTTTTCGTCTACTGCTTTTTTTTGCGGGGATGTTTTCGTCTACTGCTTTTTCAAAAAGGGGCGCTTTATTACTTAAAAGGTTTAAGCATTACACGCGTCCTTTGCATACTACGATGCACACAGCCAAATAAAGTCTTCTCACACAAACGAAAAATAAAAAGGCGAAATACAAAGAAACATGTAGAGTATGTATGACGCCTAAAACGGAGGTGGGCCAATCCTAAGATTATGCTGCCACCCATGTTGGGTAAAAGTAACCCTCGCAGTATCCTCCAATCGTGTACACACCTCCATAAACAGGTCTCGATTCTCCACACGTTATAGAGAGGACCATAAACGAAGAGTCCCGGTACATCTGTAGATAACCTGCATCAGAGAAGTACTTTTATCATTAAAAACCTTATCATTCCTACATAGCCAAAGCGACCAAATAACGGCAAGCGCTCCCACCCTAAGAAGAGTTCTAAACCTGTGATCAATCCCATGTAACCAGTTGCCAAATACATTAGCAACACTACAAGGAGGATACAAGCCAGAAGCTATCTGGATGACTGACCATATAGAACGAGCCAATTTGCATTGGAAGAACAAATGTTTTATTGTCTCATCATGGTGACAAAAGATACATTGCGGACTACCATGCCAATTTCTCTTAATAAGGTTGTGTTTAGTAAGAATGACTCCGCGACGAAGATACCATGTAAAGATTTTATTCTTAAGAGGTATCTTCATCCTCCAGATCTTCTTGTTATTATCAACCGGCACATCAGACTGGATTAACACTCTATACATTGACTCCATAGAGAATTGGCCATTCTTATGGAGGTTCCATCGGAAAACATCAGACCCATGTGACAATTGCACCGTGGACAACCGCTGGAGCAGGACGTTCCACGATTGTAGTCTGGGTCTAATTAAATCTCTTCTGAATGTCACATTTGGCGGAAATGATTCCATTACCGTGGCAATAGTATCACCCTTGTGATGCACAATGTTGTATAGAGCTGGATATTGTCCCCGGAGTGTGGTATCTCCTAGCCACTTGTCCTCCCAGAATCTAATTTCTGAGCCGTGCTTAATCGAGAAGGATCCATAGCCAAAGAAATATTTCTTCATAGCCATTAGACCCGCCCAAATATGGGAATCCCCAGGCTTCTAGTATACCTGGGATACCGCCTTGGAACCCACATATTTCCTCCTTAGGAGGGTTTGCCATACACCATCTTCCGTCAGTAATTTAAACAACCATTTACCGAGGAGGGCCCTATTCTTAACCTCAAGGTCATGAATGCCCAACCCGCCTTGGTCTTTGGGACGGCAAACCACACTCCATTTGGCCAGTCGATATTTCCTTCTCTCGCTATCTCCTTGCCAAAAGAATCTTGGTCGAAAATAATCCAATCCATGTAAGACTCCTTTCGGCAACTGGAAGAAGGAAATCATATATAGTACCATATTACATAGTACTGAATTTATGAGGACCAATCTTCCACCCAGAGACAGCAGTTTACCTTTCCAATTGCTAAGTCTTTTTTGCAGTCTCTCCTCGACGTGTTTCCATTCAGCATTTGTGCTCCGATAATGTATCGGTATCCCGAAATATGTGATCGGAAATTCGGCCAACCTACATCTGAATAGTTCAGCATAAAGGTGGGCCTCGTTTTGAGCGTCGCCAAAGCAAAACAATTCACTTTTATGAAAATTGATCTTGAGACCCGAGAGTTGCCCGAATGCTGACAAAATCAGTTTCATATTTCTCGCTTTCTCGAGGTCATGATCCATGAAGAGAATCATATCGTTGGCATATTGAAGTATAGAGAGACCACCATCAACTAGGTGATTTACTATCCTAGCAATTTGGCCATCAACATTGGCACGCTCAATCATGAACGCTAGCATATCTGCCACTATATTAATTATTAAATAGCATGGGCGATAATGAGTCACCTTGTCTCAATCCCTTCTTCGTTTGGAAATAGTGCCCAACGTCATCATTGACCTTAATGGCAACGCTACCTTGATACGTCCATTTTGCATCATGCTTTTATATCGATATTTATTGCACTATGGACTGTTATTACACATTATGTCACAATACTTATGCCTATTCTCTCTTATTTTACAAGGTTTACATAAAGAGGGAGAATGTCAGTAGCTGGGATTCTGGGCTAGAAAAGGAGCAAATATTAGAGACATATTCAGAATATATAAAAAATACCGAGCGCAAGAAGTTCACCAGGGGGACACACCCTGCCCACAAGGGTGGGGGGCGCGCCCCCTAACTCGTGGGCCCCCTGGTGGCCCTCCGATGGCCACCTTCTTCTATATGGAGTCTTTCGATGAGGAAAAAATTAGAAGCCATCTTTCCGGACAAGACTCCGCCGCCACGAGGCGGAACCTTGGCGGAACCAATCTAGGGCTCCGGCGGAGCTGTTTTGCCGGGGAAACTTCCCTCCGCGAAGGGGAAATCATCACCATCGTCATCATCAACGATCCTCTCATCGGGAGAGGGCAATCTCCATCAACATCTTCACCAGCACCATCTCCTCTCAAAACCCTAGTTCATCTCTTGTATCCAATTCTTGTCTCCAAGTCCGGGATTGGTACCTGTGGGTTGCTAGTAGTGTTGATTACTCCTTGTAGTTGATGCTAGTTGGTTTATTTGGTGGAAGATCATATGTTCGGATCCTTTATGCATATTAATACCCCTCTGATTATGAACATGAATATGCTTTGTGAGTAGTTACGTTTGTTTCTGAGGACATGGGAGAAGTCTTGCTATTAGTAGTCAGGTGAATTTGGTATTCGTTCGATATTTTGATGAGATGTATGTTGTCTCTCCTCTAGTGGTGTTATGTGAACGTCGACTACATGACACATCACCATTGTTTGGGCCTAGAGGAAGGCATTGGGAAGTAATAAGTAGATGATGGGTTGCTAGAGTGACAGAAGCTTAAACCCTAGTTTATGCGTTGCTTCGTAAGGGGCTGATTTGGATCCATATGTTTCATGCTATGGTTAGGTTTACCTTAATACTTTTGTTGTAGTTGCGGATGCTTGCAATAGAGGTTAATCATAAGTGAGATGCTTTTCCAAGTAAGGACAGTACCCAAGCACCGGTCCACCCACATACCAAATTATCAAAGTACCGAACGCGAATCATATGAACGTGATGAAAACTAGCTTGACGATATTCCCATGTGTCCTCGAGAGCGTTTTTCTCTATATAAGAGTTTGTCCAGGCTTGTCCTTTGCTACAAAAAGGATTAGGCCACCTTGCTGCACTTTATTTACTTTTGTTACTTGTTACTCGTTACAAATTATCCTATCACAAAACTATCTGTTACCTAATTTCAGTGCTTGCAGAGAATACCTTGCTGAAAACCGCTTATTATTTCCTTCTGCTCCTCGTTGGGTTCGACACTCTTACTTATCGAAAGGACTACGATAGATCCCCTATACTTGTGGGTCATCAAGACTCTTTTCTGGCGCCATTGCCGGGGAGTGAAGCGCCTTTGGTAGGTGGAATTTGGTAAGGAAAAATTTATATAGTGTTCTGAAATTTATTGTCACTTGTTACTATGGAAAGTAATCCTCTGAGGGGCTTGTTCGGGGTATCTTCACCCCGACCAGTAGAGCAAAGAGTTGCTCCTCAACATACTGAACCTACTGAAAATGAAAATGTCTGCTTTGAAATTCCTTTGGGTATGATAGAAAACTGCTAGCTAATCCTTTTGCAGGAGATGGAACAAAGCATCCTGATGAGCACCTAATATATGTGGATGAAGTTTGTGGATTATTTAAGCTTGCAGGTGTGCCCGGAGATGTTATTAAGAAGAAGGTCTTCCCTTTATCTTTGACAGGAGATGCATTGACATGGTATAGGCTATGTGATGATACGGGGTCATGGAACTACAAACGACTGAAATTGGAATTTCATCAGAAGTTTTATCCTATGCATCTTGTTCATCGTGATCACAATTATATATATAATTTCTGGCCTCCGAAGGAGAAAGCATCGCTCAAGCTTGGGGGAGGCTTAAATGATTGTTATATTCATGCCCCAATCATGAGCTCTCAAGAGAAATGATTATTCAAAATTTATATGCTCGGCTTTCTGATAGTAATCGGACCATGCTCGATACTTCTTGTGCTGGCTCTTTTATGATGAAGACTATTGAGTTCAAATGGGATTTATTGGAAAGAATTAAACGCAACTCTGAAGATTGGGAGCTCGACAAAGGTAAGGAGTCAGGTATGATACCTAAGTATGATTGTGTTAAATCTTTTATGGATACCGATGTTTTCCGTAAGTTTAGCACTAAATATGGACTTGGCTCTGAGATAGTAGCCTCTTTCTGTGAATCTTTTGCTGCTCATATCGATCTCCCTAAGGAG
The DNA here is from genome assembly GCF_018294505.1 of Triticum aestivum. Classification (NCBI taxonomy): domain Eukaryota; kingdom Viridiplantae; phylum Streptophyta; class Magnoliopsida; order Poales; family Poaceae; genus Triticum; species Triticum aestivum. The sequence continues at coordinate 32,781,967 of NC_057794.1, forward strand.
AAGTGGTTTAAATATCATCCTCCCATAGAAGTAAAAGTAGATGCACCTATTAAAGTTGAAGAAAAGACCGTCACCTATAATGATCCTATTGTTCCTACTGCTTATGTTGAGAAACCACCTTTTCCTGTTAGGATAAAAGATCATGCTAAAGCTTCAACTGTGGTTCGTAAAGGCAATATTAGAACCTATACACCTCCTGAGCAAATTAAAGTTGAACCTAATATTGCAATTGTTAAAGATCTCTTGTCTGATAATATTGATGGGCATGTTATTCATTTCCGTGATGAAACTGCTAGAATTGCCAAACCTTGTGCTAAAGATAAACATAGACCTTTGGTAGGCATGCCTGTTATTTCTGTTAAAATAGGAGATCATTGTTATCATGGCTTGTGTGATATGGGTGCTAGTGCTAGTGCAATACCTTTTGACTTATACAAAGAAATTATGCATGACATTGCACCCGCTGAGTTAGAAGATATTGATGTCACAATTAAATTTGCCAATAGAGATACTATTTAACCAATGGGAATTGTTAGAGATGTTGAAGTCTTGTGTGGGAAAATTAAATATCCTGCTGATTTTCTTGTTCTTGGCTCCCCACAAGATAGCTTTTGTCCCATTATATTTGGTAGACCCTTCTTGAACACAGTTAATGCTAAGATAGATTGCAGAAAGGATGTTGTTACTATTGGTTTAGGTGATATGTCTCATGAATTTAATTTCTATAAATTTCGTAGACAACACCGTGAAGAGGAATTGCCTAGTAAGGATGAAATTATTGGTCTTGCTTCTATTGCAGTACCTCCTAGTGATCCTTTAGAATAATATTTGCTAGACCATGAAAATGATATGTTTATGAATGAAAGAAGGGAAATAGATGAAGTATTCTTTAATCAGGAACCCATCCCGAAACACAATTTGCCTGTTGAAATCCTAGGGGATCCTCCTCCACCTAAGGGCGATCTCGTGTTTGAGCTCAAACCGTTATCTGATACTTATGCTTACCTTGATGAGAAAAAAGATATATCCTGTTATTATTAGTGCTAACATTTCAGAGCATGAAGGAGAGAGATTATTGAAAACTCTGAAGAAGCACCGTGCTGCTATTGGATATACTCCCGATGATCTTAAGGGCATTAGTCCCACACTATGTCAACACAAAATAAATTTGGAGGAAGATGCCAAACCAGTTTGTGATCATCAACGATGGCTGAATCCTAAGATGAAGGAAGTGGTAAGAAAGGAAATACTAAAGCTTCTTGAGGCAGGTATAATTTATCCCGTTGCTGATAGTCGGTGGGTAAGTCCTGTCCATTGTGTCCCTAAAAAGGGAGGTATTACTGTCGTTCCTAATGATAAAGATGAGCTGATCCCACAAAGAATTATTACAGTTTATAGGATGGTAATTGATTTCCGCAAATTAAATAAAGCTACTAAAAAGATCATTACCCCTTACCTTTTATCGATCAAATGCTAGAAAGATTATCCAAACATACACATTTTTTCTTTCTAGATGGTTATTCTGGTTTCTCTCAAATACCTGTGTCAGCCAATGATCAATCAAAAACCACTTTTACTTTCCCTTTTGGTACTTTGGTTATAGACGTATGCCTTTTGGTTTATGTAATGCACCGGCTACCTTTCAAAGATGCATGATGGCTATATTCTCTGACTTTTGTGAAAAGATTTGTGAGGTTTTCATGGACGATTTTTCCGTCTATGGATCCTCTTTTGATGATTGCTTAAGCAACCTTGTGTTGGGGAACGTAGCAATAATTCAAAATTTTCCTATGTGTCACCAAGATCAATCTAGGAGATACTAGCAACGAGAGAGAGGGAGTGCATCTTCATACCCTTGAAGATATCTAAGCGGAAGCGTTCAAGAGAACGGGGTTGATGGAGTCGTACTCGTCGTGATCCAAATCACCGATGATCCTAGCGCCGAACGGACGGCACCTCCGCGTTCAACACACGTATGGAATGGAGACGTCTCCCGCGCCTTGATCTAGCAAGGAGGAGGGAGAGGTTGAGGAAGAGAGTCCAACAGCAGCACAACGGCGTGGTGGTGATGGAGTGGCAGTTCTCCGGCAGGGCTTCGCCAAGCTCACGCGGAGGAGGAGAGGTATTGGAGGGGAGGGGCTACGCCAGGTGCAAGGGTATGGCCGCCCTCCCACCCCTCCACTATTTATAGGTGGGGAGAGAGGGGGCATGCCCCCCAGATCCCATCTAGGATTGGGGGCGGCGGCCAAGGGGGGGAGGAGTGCCTCCCAAGTCAAGTGGAGGCCCTCCCCCTTAGGGTTTCCCCTCTCCCATGCGCATGGGCCTTGGGGGGGGGGGCTGGTGCCCCTGGCCCATTAAGGCTAGGGAGCCCCCTACATCCCATGCTGCTGTATTGGACGTGGTGGAACATTTTCCGGACCTCCGGACCCCTCCGGAATCCTCCGGAACCTTTCGGAACCTTCCCGATACAATACCGGAAAAACCGAACTTTTCCTGGAACCCGAACAATAACTTTCCATATATAAATCTTTACCTCCGGACCATTCCGGAACTCCTCGTGACGTCCGGGATCTCATCCGGGACTCCGAAAAACATTCGGTAATCACATACAAGTCTTCCTATAATAACCCTAGCGTCATCAAACCTTAAGTGTGTAGACCCTACGGGTTCGGGAACCATGCAGACATGACCGAGACATCTCTCTGGTCAATAACCAACAGCGGGATCTGGATACCCATGTTGGCTCCCACATGTTCCATGATGATCTCATCGGATGAACCACGATGTCAAGGATTCAGTCAATCCCGTATACAATTCCCTTTGTCTATCGGTACGATACTTGCCCGAGATTCGATCGTCGGTATCTCGATACCTCGTTCAATCTCGTTATCGGCAAGTCTCTTTACTCGTTCCGTAACACATCATCCCGTGATCAACTCCTTGGTCACATTGTGCACATTATGATGATGTCCTACCAAGTGGGCCCAGAGATACCTCTCCGTTACACGGAGTGACAAATCCCAGTCTCGATTCGTGCCAACCCAACAGACACTTTAGGAGATACCCGCAGTGCACCTTTATAGCCACCCAGTTACGTTGTGACGTTTGGTACACCCAAATCATTCCTACGGTATCCGGGAGTTGCACAATCTCATGGTCTAAGGAAATGATACTTGACATTAGAAAATCTTTAGCATACGAACTACACGATCTTGTGCTAGGCTTAGGATTGGGTCTTGTCCATCACATCATTCTCCTAATGATGTGATCCCGTCATCAACGACATCCGATGTCCATGGTCAGGAAACCGTAACCATTTATCGATCAACGAGCTAGTCAACTAGAGGCTTACTAGGGACATGGTGTTGTCTATGTATCCACACATGTATCTGAGTTTCCTATCAATACAATTCTAGCATGGATAATAAACGATTATCATGAACAAGGAAATATAATAATAACTAATTTATTATTGCCTCTAGGGCATATTTCCAATAGTCTCCCACTTGCACTAGAGTCAATAATCCAGTTCACATTGCTATGTGATTAACACTCAAGGTCACATCCCCATGTGACTAACACCCAAAGAGTTTACTAGAGTCAATAATCTAGTTCACATTACCATGTGATTAACACTCAGTGAGTTCTGGGTTTGATCATGTTATGCTTGTGAGAGATGTTATAGTCAACGGGTCTGAACCTTTCAGATCCGTGTGTGCTTTACAAATCTCTATGTCATCTTGTATATGCAGCTACCACGCTCTATTTGGAGCTATTCCAAATAACTGTTCTACTATACGAATCCGGTTTACTACTCAGAATCATCCAGATTAGTGTCAAAGATTGCATCGGCGTAACCTTTTACGACGAACTCTTTTACCACCTCCATAATCGAGAAAATTCCTTAGTCCACTAGTTACTAAGGATAACCTTGACCGTTGTCCTATGATCCATTCATAGATCACACTTGTACCCCTTGACTGACTCGTGGCTTGGCACACTTCAGGTGCAGTACACAACACATCATACTTTAGAGCCTACGTCTAAAGCATAGGGGACGACCTTCGTCCTTTCTCTCTATTCTGCCGTGGTCAGGTCTTGAGTTTTACTCAATACTCATACCTTATAACACAGCCAAGAACTCCTTCTTTGCCGATCTATTTTTGAACTCCTTCAAAATTCTGTCATGGTATGTGTTCGTTTGAAAGTACTATTAAGCGATTTTGATCTATCCTTATAGATCTTGATGCTCAATGTTCAAGTAGCTTAATCCAGGTTTTCCATTGAAAAACACTTTTCAAATAACCCTATATGCTTTCCAGAAACTCTATATCATTTTTGATCAACAATAGTCAACAACATATACTCATCAGAAATTCTATAGTGCTCCCACTCACTTCTTTGGAAATACAAGTTTCTCATAAACTTTGTATAAACCCAAAATCTTTGATCATCTCATCAAAGCGTACATTCCAACTCCGAGATGCTTACTCCAGTCCTTAGAAGGATTGCTGGAGCTTCACATACTTGTTAGCATCTTTCAGGATTGTCAAAAAAACTTCTGGTTTTATCACATACAACCTTTCCTCAAGAAAAACGTCGAGGAACCAATGTTTTGACATCCTATCTGCAAGATTTCATAAATAATGCAGTAACTGCTAACATAATTCCAACAGACTCTTAGCATCGCTATGAGTGAGAAAGTCTCATCGTAGTCAACTCCTTTGAACTTGTCGAAAAACATCTTAACGACAAGTCGAGCTTTCTTAATGGTGACATTTACCATCATTGTCCATCTTCCTTTTAAAATCCATCTGCACCCAACAGCCTTACGACCATCAAGTAGTTCTTCCAAAGTCTATACTTTGTTTTTATACATGGATCCTCTCTCGGATTTTATGGCCTCGAGCCATTCGTCGGAATCCAGGCCCACCATCGCTTCTCCATAGCTCGTAGTTTCATTGTTGTCTAGCAACATGACTTCCAAGACAGGATTACGTACCACTCTGAAGTAGTATGCATCCTTGTCGACCTATGAGGTTTGGTAGTGACTTGATCCGAAGTTTCATGATCACTATCATAAGCTTCCACTTCAATCGGTGTAGGTGCCACAGGAACAACTTCCTGTGCCCTGCTCCACACTAGTTGAAGTGACAGTTCAATAACCTCATCAAGTCTCCACCATCCTCCCACTCAATTCTTTCGAGAGAAACTTTTCCTCGAGAAAGGACCCGTTTCTAGAAACAATCACTTTTGTTTCCGGATCTGAAATAGGAGGTATACCCAACTGTTTTGGGTATTCTATGAAGATGCATTTATCCACTTTGGGTTCGAGCTTATCAGCCTGAAACTTTTTCACATAAGCATCGCAGCCCCAAACTTTCAAGAAACGACAGCTTAGGGTTTTTCTAAACCATAGTTCATACGGTGTCGTCTCAACGGAATTGTGTGGTGCCCTATTTATAGTGAGTGCGGTTGTCTCTAATACGTAACCCATAAACGATAGTGGTAATTCGATAAGAGACATCATGGTATGCACCCTATCCAATAGGGTGCAGTTGTGATGTTCGGACACACCATCACACTATGGTGGTCCAGGCGGTATTAGTCATGAAACAATTTCCATAATGTCTTAATTGTGTGCCAAACTCGTAACTCAGATATTCATCTCTGTGATCATATCATAGACATTTTATCCTCTTGTCACGACGATCTTCAACTTCACTCTGAAATTACTTGGACCTTTCAATAATTCAGACTTGTGTTTCATCAAGTAAATATACTCAGCATCTACTCGAATCATCTGTGAAGTAAGAACATAATGATATCCACTGCATGCCTCAGCACTCATTGGACTACACACATCAAAATGTATTACTTCCAACAAGTTGCTTTCTTGTTCCATCTTACTGAAAAGGAGGCCTTTCAGTCATCTTGCCCACGTGGTATGATTTGCATGTCTCAAGTGATTCAAAATCAAGTGAGTCCAAACGATCCATCTGCATGGACTTTCTTCATGCATATCTACCAATAGACACGGTCCGCATGTCTCAATCTTTTCAAAACGAGTGAGACCAAAGATCCATCAACATGGAGCTTCTTCATGTGTTTTATACCAACATGACTTAAATGGCAGTGCCACAAGTACGTGGTACTATCATTACTATCTTATATCTTTTGGCATGAACATGTGTATCACTACATTCGAGATTCAATAAACCATTCATTTTAGGTGCAAGACCATTGAAGGTATTATTCAAATAAACAGAGTAACCATTATTCTCCTTAAATGAATAACCGTGTGGCGATAAACATAATCCAATCATGTCTATGCTCAACGCAAACACCAAATAACAATTATTTCGGTTTAACACCAATCTCGATGGTAGAGGGAGCATGCGATGTTTGATCACATCAACCTTGGAAACACTTCCAACACATATCGTCATCTAACCTTTAGCTAGTCTCCGCAACCTTTTATTTCGAGTTACTAAGGCTTAGCAATCGAACCAGTATTTATTTCCCTGGTGCTACTAGGCGTACTAGTAAAGTACACAATAATATGACGTATATCCAAAATACTTCTGTCAACCTTGCCAGCCTTCTCATCTACCAAGTATCTAGGGTAGTTCTGCTTCAGTGACCGTTCCCCTCATTATAGAAGCACTTAGTCTTGGGTTTGGTTCAACCTTGGGTTTCTTCACTAGAGCAGCAACTGATTTGCCATCTCATGAAGTATCCCTTCTTTCCCTTGCCCTTCTTGAAACTAGTGTTTTAACCATCAACAATTGATGCTCCTACTTGATTTCTACTTTCGCGGTGTCAAACATCGCGAGTTGCTCAAGGACCATCATGTCTATCCCTGATATGTTATAGTTCATCATGAAGCTCCAATAGCTTGGTGGCAGTCACTATGGAGAACCATCACTTTCTCATCTGGAAGATTAACTCCCACTCAATTCAAGCGATTGCAGTACTCAGACAATCTAAGCACATGCTCAACGATTGAGTTTTTCTCCCTTAGTTTGCAGGCTTAAGAAACTTGTGAGAGGTCTCATACCTCTTGACATGGGCACTAGTCTGAAATTCCAATTTCAGTCTTTGGAACATCTCATATGTTCTGCGACGTTTCAAAAACGTCTTTGGTGCCACAATTCTAAACTGTTAGCATTACACACTGAACTATCACATAGTCATCAAAACGTGTATGTCAGATGTTTCCCAACATCTACAGATGACGCTCGAGGTTCAACACACTGAGCGGTGCATTAAGGACATAGCCCTTCTGTGCAGCAATGAGGACAATCCTCAGTTCACGGACCCAGTCCGCATAATTGCTACTGTCAACTCTCAACTAAATTTTCTCTAGGAACATATCTAAAACAGTAGAACCAAAGCGTGAGCTACGACATAATTTGCAAAGACCTTTTGACTATGTTCATGATAATTAAGTTCATCTAATCAAATTATTCAATGAACTCCCACTTAGATAGACATCCCTCTAGTCACCTAAGTGATACATGATCCGAGTCAACTAGGCCGTGTCCGATCATCACGTGAGACGGACTAGTCATCATTGGTGAACATCTTCATGTTGATCGTATCCACTATACGACTCATGTTCGACCTTTTGGTCTTCCGTGTTCCGAGGCCATGTCTATACATGCTAGGCTCGTCAAGTTAACCTAAGTGTATTGCGTGTGTAAATCTGGCTTACACCCGTTGTATGCGAACGTTAGAACCTATCACACCCAATCATCATGTGGTGCTTCGGAACAACGGACCTTAGCAACAGTGCACAGTTAGGGGGAACACTTTCTTGAAATTATTGCGAGGGATCATCTTATTTATGCTACCGTCGTTCTAAGCAAATAAGATGTAAACATGACAAACATCACATGCAAATCATAAAGTGACATGATATGGCCAATATCATCTTGCGCCTTTGATCTCCATCTTCGAGGTGTGGCATGAACACCATCGTCACCGGCATGACACCATGATCTCCATCATCGTGTCTTCATGAAGTTGCCTCGCCAACTATTACTTCTACTACTATGGCTAACGGTTAGCAATAAAGTAAAGTAATTTACATGGCATTTTCATTGACACGCAGGTCATAAATAAATTAAGACAACTCCTATGGCTCATGCCGGTTGTCATACTCAACGACATGCAAGTCGTGATTCCTATTACAAGAACATGATCAATCTCATACATCACATATATCATTCATCACATCCTTTTGGCCATATCACATCACATAGCATACCCTGCAAAAACAAGTTAGACGTCCTCTAATTGTTGTTGCATGTTTTACGTGGCTGCTATGGGTTTCTAGCAAGAACGTTCTTACCTATGCAAAACCACAACGATGATATGCCAATTGCTATTTACCCTTCATAAGGACCCTTTTCATCGAATCCGATCCAACTAAAGTAGGAGAGACAGACACCCGCTAGCCACCTTATGCAACTAGTGCATGTCAGTTGGTGGAACCTGTCTCACGTACACTACAAAAAAAAGACACATCCGTGACATTTTGGGCCGAACGAAATTTTTTTCTGTCATACATATGACACTTCTATGACGATAATTGTGACAAAACCCGGTATCATCATAGATGTGGTGGGATCCTACTTCTATGACAAAAAATCATGACAGAAAATGGGCTTTTCGTCCTGGGCGGGCCGGAGACGTAGCTCTATGACATTCTTTGGGCCGTCCATGACGGAAAAAACCGTGGTAGAAGCGAGGGGGAGGAAAATTTCGGGGAGTTCCCGGTTACGGTGGGAGGTCGGGGGCCGAGCGATGCGCGTTTCTCTCGTACACGTACGCGCGTGTGTGCGAGGTGTTGGCTCTAACTGAACCCGAGTGAGGCGTTGGGCTCTAACTGAACCCGAGCGATTGCACTGCAGGCTACACGTTACTAAACCCGAGCGATCGATCGATGGCTGTTAACTGAACCTGATCGAGCGATTCCTTGGCTACTGCTGCTAACTAAAGTCGATCGATGTGATGAACAGTGAGCGTTGCGGGGGGGTGTTGGATGAACAGTGAGAGGTGGCATTGCCTCTGAATGAACAGGACCCCGTGGTGTGGTGGAGGGTAGGATGAACAGTAGACGGTGGAGGGGTGCCCGTGGAGGGGTGGATGAACAGGACCCCGTGGTGTGGAGGGCAGGATGAACAATAGACGGTGGAGGGGTGCCCGTGGAGGGGTGGTTGAACAGGATCCCGTGGTGTGGAGGGCTGGATGAACAGTAGACGGTGGAGGGGTGGTTGAATAGTAGCCGGTGGAGTAGCGCGCGGTGGAGGCTGGATGAACAGGAGCCCGTGGAGGCTGGAGGAGGTCGACGGTGGATGAACAATAGCTCGTGGAGGCTAGAGGGGGTCGACGGTGGAGATGAACAATATCCCGTGGAGTCCCGTTTTGCGGTACGCCACACCCCTCCCGATGAACAGGACCCCCGTTTCGACCGTAGCGCTCCAACACAAGTCCGTTTCCTCCGTTTTGCGGTACGCCACACCCCTCCCGATCAACAGGACCCCCGTTTCGACCGTAGGAGGTCCGTTTCCTCCGTTTTGTGGTACGCCACACCCCTCCCGATCAACAGGACCCCCGTTTCGACCGTAGGAGGTCCGTTTCCTCCGTTTTGCGGTACGCCACACCCCTCTGATCAATAGGACCCCCGTTTCGACTGTAGGAGGTTTGTTCCCTCCTTTGTGCGGTACGCTAGGCCTCGTTTCCATCGCCTCTTCCATCCAAGCCCTCCCGATGGACACAACCATGCATTCCGTTCCGACCCATGAACACGACGACAACGCTGTTTCTCCGTTCTGACCCAGCCATGTACATGAGCCCTTGCCGTACGTATGCGCGAGTAGGCGTTCGAGACCCCGCCCGTATGTACACATCCGCCTCTACTACGACACGTGTGCGCCTCTACATCCACCAGTATATATGTACATACACGTTCGCGACCAGAATGACAACGCTACATACGCTTCGACCAGGTTGGTCCCGACTGTCAGGCACTTCCTTGCGTGCGAAGGTGTAGCTGGTGGGTCCCAGCAGTCAGGGGGGAAACGTTTTTTTTCGCGAAATACGATGGCCCGTCTGGTGGGTCCCTGCTGTCAGGTGGAGGAATCATTCTTTTTTGCATAATAAGGAGGCACTTCCTTGCTACCGCCGTGGACCCAGCTGTCAGCCTCTCCACGTACAGTCCACGTTCGATGGAAGTCGTTCCATGACCACGTTGACCACGCCGCGCCGAGAGCACCAGGGCGGTGGATGACGGCGAGGCCTAGGAAGGGGACGACGGGGTGCCAGGGAAGACGCGGCAGTGGAAGCCCGCGCATGCATAGAGGAGTATGAGGGTGCACTGGTTCGGCTGCGGTGTGACGCTGCCGTCGTCGCAGGGCCTGGCCAGCGGTGGGAATAGTAGGGGGCGGTGAGGCCTCCGCGGCAGCACAGCCAGCCACGGGAGGCAGGAGCATGCGGCACGACCGGCGCTGCTTTGGGTGGCTGGAGCAAGAAGACCAGAGGTTGAAGATGCACTACGGCCGTTGGATGGACATCGTACGGTCAGTGGATCTAGAATCGTTCATTTTGACTAAAGTTGACAAAGGCCCCCATCCCAGTCAACTTAGTAGGCCCACAACTCAGCCTCCCACCATGGTGGGTCCTGGCTAGCAGGGGAAGTATTCATTTTTTGTGCGTAATAAGGAGGAACTTCTGGTGGGTCCGAGCTGACAACGGGGGGAACGTTTTTTTTGTGGAATACGCTGGCCCGTTCTGTGGGTCCGAGCAGTTAGGGGGGAATGTTTTTTCGGGAAATAAGGAGGCCCGTCCGGTGGGTCCCTGCTGTAAGGTGGAGGAATAATTATTTTGCGCGTAATAAGGAGGCACTTCCTTGCGGCCGCCTGGACCCAGCTGTCAGCCTCTCCATGTACAGTACTCTTCCGATGAAAGTCGGTCGTTGACCACGTTGACCACGCCGCGCCGAGAGCACCAGGGCGGTGGTCTGGATGATGGCGAGGCCTAGGAAGGGGACGACGCGGAGCCGGGGAAGACGCAGCAGTGGAAGCCCGCGCGGAAAGGAGTACAAGGGTTCACTGGTTCGGCTGCGGTGTGAGGCTGCCGTCGCCGCAGAATAACAGGGGGTGTGGGTGAGTAGAGGGATGGCCTGGCCAGCGGTGGGAGTAGTAGGGGGCGGTGAGGCCTCCGCCGCATCGCAGCCGGCCACGGGAGGCAGGAGCACGAGGCACGACCGGCGCTGGTTTGGGCGGCTGGAGCAAGAAGACCAGAGGTTGAAGAAGCACTACGGCCGTTGGATGGACATCGTACGGTCACTGGAGCTAGAATCGTGCATATTGACTAAGTTGACAAAGCCCTCCGTCCCCGTCAACTTAGTAGGCCCACAAGTCAGCCTGCCACTATACTGGGTCCCAGCTAACAGGGGGAGTATTCATTTTTTTGTGCGTAATAAGGAGGCACTTCCTTGCGTGCGAAGATATAGCTGGTGGGTCCGAGCTGTTAGCGGCGGTAACGTTTTTTCGCGAAATACAGAGGCCCTTTCGGTGGGTCCCTGATGTCAGGTGGAGGAATCATTATTTTGCGCGTAATAAGGAGGCATTTCCTTGCGTGCGGCCGTGGACCCAGCTGTCGGCCTCTCCACCTAAAGTCCACTTCAGATGCATGTCGGTCGTTGACCACGTTGACCAGGCCGCGCCGAGAGCACCAGGGCGGTGGACGACGGCGAGGCCTAGGAAGGGAACGACACGGAGGCAGGGAAGACTCGGCAGTTGTTTCCCACGCGGAGGGGAGTACGACTGTACGAGGGTTTACTGGTTCGTCTGCCGTCGCTGGAGAATAACAGCAGGTGTGGGTGAGTAGAGGGATGGCTAGGCTAGCGATGGTAGTACAGTGGGGCGGTGAGGCCTGCGCGGCAGCAGAGCCGACCGTGGGGAGGAGGGAGTAGGCAGTCCCGCCGGCGCCTGTTTGAGCGGCTGGAGCAGGAAGAGCAGAGATTGAAGAAGCACGACGGCCGTTGGATGGCCATCCAACAGTCACTGCTTGTGCGTCAACCTTTTTTTAGGAAAGCCTCAAATCTGTGGGAAACAGCATACAACCCATCTGCCATTATTTCTAATAATTCACAGCCCATTTGCTAATTATTAAGGTTTTTTTGGAGCCCATATTCTTTTTGTTAGCATTACAGCCCATATTGTGGCCACGGTTAAAAAATTATACGAAATTTTGCATATTTCGGTGCGGTCCGAACTGTTTTTAATCCTGAAATTTCGACTCACATTCAAACTGATTTTAAAAATAAATGTGTATCAATATAAAATCCAAAAAATTCTCCACGCATAAAAATTAATGTAATTTAAAATCTCAAAATGAAAAAAGGGATATTTGAAACTAATTTCTGGTTTGATGTGTTTTAAAAATGTACATCCCATTTCTCATTACTGATGGGCCGTTTTCTCGGCCAGCCGAATGAAAGCTCTCCTCGTCTTGAAAGATTTGCAACCCAACAGGCCTGACAAAGCGACTTGCTTGGCAAATCACAAAAAAAAACGGGGTGTGGCCGTGGACCCAGCTGTCAGCCTCTCCACATACAGTACTCTTTCGATGGAAGTCGTTCCTTGACCATGCCCGCGCGGAGAGCACCATGGCGGTGGACGACGGCGAGGCCTAGGAAGGGGACGATGCGCCAGCGGAAGCCCACGCGGAGAGGAGTACGAGGGTTCGCTGGTTCGGCTGCGGTGTGAGGCTGCCATCGCCGCAGGGCCTGGCCAGCGGTGGGAATAGTAGGGGGCGGTGAGGCCTCCGCGGCAGCACAGCCGGCCACGGGAGGCAGGAGCATGCGGCACGATCGGCGCTGCTTTGGGCGGCTGGGGCAAGAAGACCAGAGGTTGAAGAAGCACTACGGCCGTTGGATGGACATCGTTGACCACGCCGCGCCGAGAGCACCAGGGCGGTGGACGACGGCGAGGCCTACGAAGGGAACGACACGGAGCCGGGGAAGACACGGCAGTGGCTGCCCACGCGGTGGAGAGTACGAGGGTTGACTGGTTCGGCTGCCGTCGCCGGAAAATAACAGGAGGTGTGGGTGAGTAGAGGGATAGACAGGCCAGGGATGCGAGTATGATGGGGCCGTGAGGCCTTCCCGGCAGCACTGCCGGCCACGGGAGGCGGGAGCAGGCGGTTCCGACGGCGCTGGTTTGGGCGGCTGGGGCAGGAGGATCAGAGACTGAAGAAGCACGATTGCCGTTAGATTGACATCTAACGGTCTGACGCTGGTAGAGTCGATTGTTGACTAAGTTTCTTTTTTGAGAAACCTTGTGTACGCATGAACTTAGTAGGCCCACAAGTCAGCCTCCAAATCTGTGGCAGACAACATAAAGCCCATTTGCTATTTTTTATAATTTGCAGCCCATTTGCTAATTCTTAAGTAATTTATTACAGCCCATTTTCTGCCTAGGACCACGGTCAAAAAGTCCAACCTTATTTTGCATATTTCGGTGGAGTCCGAACTGTTGTAATCCCGAAATGATAAACATGTTTTAAGAACTTATTGATTTGCCAAAAAAATGTTTTGTTTTTGTAAGCAAATAAGACGTGGGACAAATTTAGTTGGTTTAAGGGAAAACCAGTGGTAAAAAATCAGCGCTGGGTGGGAAAAAACAACAAAAATAAGGATGTAAATATGAAAAGGGAATTTTATGTGTTTTCAATATAATGATACGTGTATACGAACTAGTAAAACTATAGGTAGAGCTTAGAAAACGGATGTAGGACATGCGTTTCAAGAGGAAAATAGAACTGGGCTGTGTGTTTGATTCAGTAAAAAAACTGCCTGCGGATGTTGTAAGACAAAATATAACTAAAGTTGGCGGGCCAGAGGCCAGTAGATACCTGCTGGATCTTTGTGCCCCGTTGTCGTCATGGGCTGGGCCTGTTAAAAACAAAACAACCCTGGCAATCTACAGCCCAGTTGAAACTTGCTCGACCTGAAAAAACAATATACGTGCTCAATAAACGAGAGAATTCTGCAAGTACAGACTGATAACTGGGATGCAGCACGGATATTGTTTTTTATCGTGATAATAAGTGCATGCACTTGTTTCGAAAAAATTGGAGAACTGGGAATTCGAACGGCGGGTGCTTATGCTACCCATCAAATAAAAATCAGGTGCCTGAAAATTCGTTTCGAAAAAAATGATTCAGCTTTATATCCACGTCGACCCTCGGCATGATGGTTGGAAGCAAATGCAAGTTCATACCAAAAGATCGTTAACAACAATACCAACTTGCGGACGACAAGGTAGTACAACTACCAATACCAAACTAACTTATAATCTTTTTACTCCTGGCCCTAGTGTTCGTCTGGTAGAAAATCTTGCAGAGGACCAGCTCCCGCTCCTTCTCTTGCTCCAGGTCCCCGAGGTGGTACTGGTGCATCACCCAGTTGGTCCTCTGCTGGTCGAAGTTCTTGTTGGTGTGCAGCACCAGAACCTTTTTTGATGCCCGTCTGCCGGCCGTTGACCATCACCGGCAAGGTATTGCCGGTCTTGTGCCACATCGCGTGCATGCCGCACTCCGACTGTATCTTGCGACGCGTCCACGCGCCCCTTTTGAACGCCCTGGAATTGCGCTGGAAGAAATGCTTCCTTAGGCCACTCAGTGTGATACCTGCAGTATTGTGGAATACAGGTTTTAGTGTACCTAGTTGGCATTTTCATAACATCTTTGGCATGTTGCAGTCACTTGTTTCACTTTTTATTAACTGTCAAATTGTAATTGCTTCACCAGGTCTGCGTGTAAAAAGAAAAATAGAGCTATAAACAAAGGAATATGTTTGTGCAAGTAGACGGTCGATCGGTGTCTTACCTGGAAGTTTCTCAGGTTGGGTGTAACATATGCCGTGCTCGCTGTCGATGGTTGGTATGAACAAATCGATGAGAGACTGGAAATCTCGCGCTGTCAGCACTCACTTTGGCCTCAAGTTTCTCAGGTTGGGCCAATCCTTCTTCGACTTGCATCGGTAATTCCAGAATACCCGAACACGCCGCCGGGATTCTTGTGTCACCTCACGCACAGCGTGTTGTCACGTCAATTCAATGTGTGGACATGATGAATAATTTGACCGACGTATACTAGTACTGCTACTGTACTACTTACTAGTCGTATTTAGTGTCACAATTTATACATAGGTTTAACTAACAAGTACGCACTTGAAGCCTAACTGATATATGTATATATATATATGGCTTCTGCACAGCATCTCCATCATCATTATCAGTACATCCTACGCAGGTGAGTTAGGATGCACTTGATCCCAGGAAGGTATCTATCCTTCAAACCAGAGGAGTGCTTCAAACTAACAACAGTACATAATATCCAACAAAAGAGGGTCGTGCTACAGCAGCAGAATACATGGCTCAGTCTAGATATCAGCACGAATCAAGTTGTGCATATTTGCTGTTGGCATGAACCACATCGCCGCATGTCGGGTTTGCAAAAGCCATCCATCGCATGGAAGCTTGATGCCTTTCACACACTGAAGATTATCTGGCAACAAGCTGTGTCGACGAATCTCTGGATATGGTGATTCATGAAACCCATGGTATGATGTGTAAACACAGCCCCCCCTCGCGAATGGAAGTTGCATAGCACAGTAATCATCGCCGGTGATATGATCGATGATTGGTTGGATGATCGGATAATTGAGCCCGAGGAACAAGGAGTGGTTGCCGAGGCTGTAAACCCGCCTCCAGTTGAATACGCCTGGCCCAACGGAGCTGGGATCTTTCTCGAACACGAAGCAGCCATAGCCATCAATGTCACGAACGCCCCACGCATTGTACTGCATGTGGTTTGATGTAATGGTTTGGTCAATTTGGTACGTGCGAATGAGCATCAAATGACCGCCGTCAGCTGAACGAGCGATAAACCACCACCCATCGGCTGGTATGATTCCAGGTCCTGGAATCATGAAGGCCAGCGCATTTGCGTCTGCTGCAACAATTCAAATTGGAGACCAAAAGGACAAAAATAAACAATCATGTTCAGAGTATGTGTGGAATTAAGATTATTATAACAGTGACACATATCATAGACAGAGAATTGCAATGCCGTGGTCATAATCATACCCCAAGTTAAAAAAATAAGCCAATGGCTTTCATATTCTAGCAATATGTCATGGTTCAAACATCATGTAACAATGAGAGGAAAACAGCTATGACAGCGCCTACTCATATTCTACCATAGCACTTACTACTACTGTTCTCATATCAACTCTAAGCAATAACATGCGTTGTTATAAAAATCTTGTAAACGAGAGTAACATATAGCAATCATGATGTTATGCTCATAATATGTATTCTAACAATCATTAGATGCCAATTGTTCTCATATCAACTCTAACAATAACATGTGTGGTCATAAAAATCTAGGAAATGAGAGGAACATATAGCAATGATGTGGTTATAGACATGCTATGCATTCTAAATTTGTAACAAATGAACAGGCAGTCGTATTCATAAGGTAAAGATGAGATGAGATAGAACAATTACACGACGATAGATTCCACCAGTATAGGTAGCCAATCTGTGCGTCGACCGCGTAAACGATGCCATCGTGCACTATAGCATCAGACAGAAATGTTTCCTCAACAGGATTGATGATGAGCCATAACCATGTATGGCGACCGGATTCCAGATAGACTAATCCCTTGTTGAACAAGGCAATGAGCTTGTAATCCATGTAGTCTTCTGATGGTGTGGGCACTTCGCAGATTACAACTTTCTGCAAACAGAGGTCGAGCCAAAAGCTTGACGCGTCTCGTGCGTAGTAGGCAGGAGTGTCCGGCGGGCCGCGAGGCTCGATGGCGGCGGTATCCAAAGATGGAAGGGTGATCTCTCGCTGGGTGTAGATATCCACGAGACGCCATGGACTACCAGATTGGTGGATGAGGACGACCCAGTTGGCCTTCATGCCCGCCCAGTAGTGGCCGCGCATGAAGGGCAGGTGGACGGGTAGTGGTAGCATGTCGAGGGGCACCACGGCAACCTCCGTAGGATCGTCAAGTCGGTGTCTGGGCCACCTGCGAGGATCGGGCATCAGCAAGCAGGGTGTCTTGAAAAGAGCCGGCCGGTTGCAGACGAGTAGACGGTACAAAGACACCGAGCATGCGGCCAGACGGACGGTGCTGAGTAGGTCCATACGACTACAGATCTGCTCCAAGAGAACATCGGGAGGGAATTCCAATCGCGGCTCTGCGTGTCAGTCGGTTCTGCCATTGGGGTTTTCGGTGCCTGCGAGCCAGCGGGGAAGTGGATTCGGGCGGGCGAGCGAAGAAGCTTCTCCTCGTGTGGCCGAGCAGTGAGCGGGGGGATATGGTACGCGCGAGCTACCAAGGAAGATGGCGCGGGCGGGCGAGCAGTGAGCGGGGGTAAATGGTGTGCGGCCGACGATGTGGAAGAGAGGAGAAGAAGAGAGGAGGAAGAAGAGTGGAAGACGGGGAAGAAAGTGCATTCAATCTCAATTCTACTAGTACTACTACCAGGATATACCATCCTTCGGAGTGTAAATAGTTACATCGATGACATGTGGGTCTACCACAACAGGGCCCATATGTCAGTTAATGGAGGACAGAGGTGCGTATGCGTATTTGCGGAAGCGTGCTCTACTGGCAAACATGATGGCAGTACTGGGTAAGGCTGATTTAGTAACACCAACACGCTGATTCAGCTTATTAATTACGTGTCCCATCTGCTGCAGCGTGTATTGTCACTTCACTGCGAAGACTAGTTGAATAGTTCTCTCTGACCGAGATGGGGAATAAATGGATCGTGAGTACTTCCTTTCTACAGTATCCCTATGCATCTACGCTCACTTCACTCATTTTGCTCCGTACCTAGTCACTTGTTGAAATCTGTAGAAAGACAAATACTCCGTATTTGAGAATAGAGGGAGCCTTTTACTCCGTACTACTCCCTCCGTTCCAAAATAGATGACTCAACTTTGTACTATATTTGGGAACAGAGGGAGTATCACCATATGAAGGGAACAGAGGAAGCTTGAAATATGAATATGTCAATGGGAGGGAGTAAGCCCCATGCATGCATGCTTCATGCAACATGCAACACTCACACGTACACATGGATGCACGCAACACTCACGCACCCATGCGGCACACAGCACACGACGCAACACACATGCTCACGCTCAAGTGCTCAACCTACTCCCTACGTCCGTGAAAGACTGTACATTTAGAGATTTACACATTGACCAGGGCATAGTTAACGCCCAAAAGTAGCAGACTTATGTGTGCATGCGACCATTGAGATAAGAAGATTAAATGAAGGCCGTTGCATGCTGTAATTAAGGATAGACATGTAGCCTATACCTACAGCATAAGTTGGTGCATTAGTCAATCAATATCGATTTAGTAGATTAAAGGCTAAATGCATTGGAAGTGTAGATGTACATCATGTAGTACACTCTTTGTTGGAAGACCGAGGGAGGACACGTGCATGCACTCACATATATAGCCAGGGCGGTTCGCGCGCAAGGGTTGGACTCGTGTCGCGCCTGCGTAAAGTTTTGTTTAACTGATTTCTTTGCTCTGCCAACTGACAGGTGGGACCCAGAAACCAGGTGACAATTTAACCAGTCAACAAAGTGCCACGTCGACTATGTGGCCGGTCAGTAGGGTGCAATACGGTGCTCTACGATGAGCTAGTGATCGCATAATCGCCGCAAAACTATATATAGTGACCGTAAAGAGCGCACTGTTACATACGTTGACCGCCAGTGTATTTTTCTCGTTTCAAATTAAGCCATATTAATCGGAAAGGACGCAATATGGACTACTACTACTAGTACTAGTAATGCTTTGATGTGTCCCGTCAACTCGCCGAACGAGGAGAAGCTTGCTTACTACGCCTCTCCATCGCCCACGCGCGCGGTGGTTCGCAGGACGAGGAGAGGGTTTTGACTATAGCGCCCTCTCCCTCTCCCTCGCCCTCGCCCTCGCGGTGGATGTGCAGCAGTTCAATCGGTGTCAGATTGCCAGAAGCATATTGTACTGTAGTATCATCATTGTTGGACCTTCCGAAGAGGCGAAGAGCCAAGTGCAAGGTTCACACGTGTACGAACTGTTGAACCTTTCGAAGAGGCAAAGAGCCAAGCGCAAGGTTTTATAGTAGTTGTCGTCCTAGTAGGAGTGTACTAGTACAACTATAGCGAATGATGCTACTGTATGATGCCGCCACGTCACGTATATCCAAAGCTGTGCCACCTTTTTTTCTCAAAGAGCGTGTTGGAGCCCGTGCAACAACCACACAAGTTGCACATAGACATAACACATTTACTAGTAATAAATTCTTTTATAGTAGAGCCGATAATGGGGTGAAGTGCATGCATGCAACGCCACAAGCTACAGAGTAGTAGTAGAGCACTTTACGCACAGAGCCATATTGCACAGTTCCCAATGCCTCGTCAGGCTTTTTCGGCTCCTCGGGCTTAATTGGGAGGCGCTAGTTTAAATATGCTACTAGCTGGAAGCTGCAAGCGAGGTGCGGCTAGGGCGAGCACGCGAGCCACGGGATGCTGGGAAGGAAAACCCGTTCACGTGGCTAGGCTGTCCAGACTCTAGTGCACCCAAATTGTGGAGCCGCACGTCCTTTTGACTTCAAAACTCAAACTACCCGTGTAAAGTACTGGCTCGCAGCGAAGTGTAGTACTCCCTCCGTTCCGAATTACTTGTCGTAGGTATGGATGTATCTAGATGTATTTTAGTTCTAGATACATCCATTTCTGCGATGTATCTAGATAGTATACTATTTAAAAGAAAGGCCGCCGTGCGTTCGGCCGGGATCGAACCCACAAAACGAGGTATACACTCCCGCGACCACTAGTAGTACTCGTTGGAGTACAACGCAACCTAGAATCGCCTTTTGTCGCTAGTAGTACGTACATTGTTCCTTACAAGAAACCCCTAAGAGCATTGTTAATAGTATAGCCAGCTGCTGGCTATAAGACAGTGCCATGTCATCTACAACCCATCTTATGGCCAACATGTAGTAGTAGTTTATTTCTTATAGCCCGCTGACTCAGCTCTATTGTACTTGCTCTAATAATGCAAGAAACCACTAAAATGTTAAGAAACTACTACCACTTGCATACATGGCAGACTTAAGATAATACTACCTTATCAACCATTGTACTCCTCTTACCAACAAAAATCCTCGAGTGACCTCCTACCTCCGGCCCGTCCACCTAGTCATCCTTGGCCATGGGACGCAGCTACCGCCGCCGGCAGAAGGCGAGGTCAAAACCGCCGGCGGTGCGGAGCCCATGTTGCGGCAGCCCGGATGCCAGCTCCGTTCGGCGCTCGTGGCCGCTAGCTAGCCAAGATAGCTCCGTCCAGCTGCTTGTCTGCAAGGTTTGCTAGCTAGATTGGCACGGCAGCGCGGCGGCTTGCTCGCGCGCGCCGCGCTAAGGCCAACCATCTGGCTCAAGCGAAGGCCAGCGCGGCAGCTTTCTCGCTCGTGAGTCACGCTCGGGCCAGCCTGCCAACCCGTGCGGAGGCCAGCGCGGCGTCCGGCCCGTCCAGCAGAGCGGCGGCCAACTCGCTCATCACCGGCGCCACCGACGAACACGCATCAGTACTGTTTGAAGTAATGTTCAGGAAAAGTAATGATTTGAGGGGGAATAACAGGATAGAAGGTCGGATGTGGGTACCTCGTGTCAATGGTCAAACAAAATGTGTTGGTTTAAGCTGCCTCGTCAGCACAGACATGTGGGCCAACCCTGTCATAAATGGGTTAAAATGAACCTAATCGGTAGGAGTACTAGGTAGTTTTTGGCATGGATTAAGAAATTTTGGGTATGTTTTTGCTATTTTTTGTACAATAGATTCCTCCTAGGGCTGGTTTAAAGTGGTAGTTTTTTGTTAAATACTCTACATATTGTAAGTAGGAGTGAAAGTTAAGCTTTGGAAGCCAATAAGCAAGGCTAGTTACATAGTGCATATGTGTACATGATTGAAAGTAAATATCAACCATGAGTGACTAATATCTTGATGGAAAACTCGAAACTATGGAATACTAGGAAAAGAAATGCATGGTTGGAAATACTAACAATGTTCATGTCCGTTGCAATGAATCACAATTAGAATAATACTTATTCACAAACTTGGTACAAAACACTCTAATTTTGATATACATATGTCACTAGAGATATATTATGTTTCAATTAGAATATATTCCTTGGGCTATTTTGGTGAGGTCAGGGAGGGATGTGGTTGGTTTTAAGATACTAATTATGGGGTTTTCTGCAAATTGGTAGACAAGTGGGATGTTGGTGAGAAAAGGCAACAACTTACCTCACAATCGTTAGATGTAGATCTAATGGTCAGAAACGACGGATGGCAGACACACCAGCATCACCAACTTAGTCTTGTGTAGGAGTACTAGCAAGATCCGTGCATTGCACGGAACATCAAGATGCATTTTGTTATAAAACACTTGTTGTGATTGACCCTTGCGGGAGTAATCCCATGTGTAAAAACTAATGATATCTCGAGAATTATGAGATAAGGTGAAGAGGAGTGGGGTGTGGTGGTGGTTGGTGGTCGGACTGAGCGGAGGCATGGGGATTGACGACGTTGGCAGCGGCAACAGGCCAGTTTGTTCCAGAGGCTTCCTTTATTAATTGCTCAACAATGAGGTTTGTTGGAGATAAGGATGAACGAGGGAAGGCCTTGTCTGCAAATGTAGAGAGGGGTGCGGGTATCTTTTAGTTTAATTTCCATCCATCAGATATAGATCGGACGGTCTATATTGCAAGATGGCACACGTACCATCATCACCAACTCGGTTTTTTATAAGAGAAGAAATATAAGTATGGAGATACAAACGTATTATCGATACTTTCTTATGTAAACTAGCATCTACATTCTATTCAACGCCTCGACATGTGGGGCCTTAGCACAATGACTTCTCGATTGTGTAAAATGAAGATTTTCCCGTCGCCGACAAGGAGGGGGTGATGGCGGCACGCTTTTTGGCTTGCTCTAGTCCTAGTAGTCATATTAGGTGGTCTAAGCACGTGTAGATTTATTCTTTTTCACGTCTCGTGTTCGCCGTACTGCCATGACTGTTCATGAATAGACAGTAAGTTATTCACGGGGAAACCCTTGTTGAGCGTGTTTGCGAGAGAGAGAGAGAGAGAGAGAGAGAGAGAGAGAGAGAGAGAGAGTGCGTGTGTGATATGTTAGAGACTGAGGCAATGATAACAGATTCTTTATGTCTATGTGTGGAGAGGATAGAGAGAGACATGTACATGGGGATTTGTGTTGTGTAACGTGGAGACACATATACATAATTAGAGAGTGAGTGTGTGAGATACACATGCGGACATGAGGAGAGATGAGGATCCAGGTAAATGGGTGTTTGTGCGTGTCTGTGTGTGTTCGTGCACGCATTTGTGTGTGAGAGGCAGAGAGTGTATGTGGAGTAGAGAGACCACTAATGATGTAAACCTAGTATAAGGGAAGGGGGATGGTATGACATGTGTAGTAGCGAGATAGCACGGGTGCGGGCGGGGGGAGCAGACTATTTGGAAGAGACATCGAGTGTGTGTGTGTGGGAGAGGGGTGTGAGAGCGAGAGAAAGAGAGAGCTAGCGACGAAGAGAGAGAGAGTGAGAGGAAGAGAGGGGGCGAGAGGGGTTGTTTGTGTCCATAAATGGCGTATAGATAGGGAGACAATGTTGATGTTGTCCGAAATTGGCCTATGAATGGAGACGCAAGGGAAGCAAGTCATCGTGTGTGTGATAGGGAATTCATGAGAGATCTAGAATAGATAGTGTAGAGAACAATGTGCGAAATCGAGAACGATTATACATTAGGGAGCTATGCAAAGAGTCACGACATATATGTATACGGGGAAAGAGCTGGGGCGGGTCAGCATGTGGGAGAGATAGAAAGAGGAGAGTGGTGCACAAGGAGACAAAGTGTGCTTGTTTGTAGTGGGGGTGGTGTGTGAGGTGAGTGCGCGAGAACCACATAACTAGGGAGATAGACGTTTGGGGGTGACGTTTTGTGTGTATGGGAAATATACACTCTACATAGTGCGTGTGCTTGGGTAAGAGAGATAGCGGGAGACCTAGAGAGTGAGGGAAGAGATGTGTGCATGCCCGAGAGACAAAGTGATAGAGACCTATGTTGGGGTCTGGACTTTACAAGAGAGAGGGGTGTTAATGTGCTCGTGTGTTGGTGTTTGGGGGAGAGAATGACTTCTGTGTGTGTGTGTGTGTGTGTGTGTGTGTGTGTGTGTGTGGTGGGGGGAGGGGTTGACTTCAGATAAAGAGTGAGGTGTCTATATTTGAGGGACTTTAGCGTAATTGAGATATTGTGCACTCATGGTTGGTCAATTTGTTTCACAGTTTGTACTATGAGATAACGATACTTTTGAACATGTGTGATATACCTTGATGTACCAGAATTACAAACCTAAGATTGGAATTTTGGAATGCGACTCCATCATTAGCTTTTGTAATTCATTTAAACGGAGGTACATTTTTAAGCCGGGATTTCGTGATTTCAAATTCACATATCAAACCTAGAGATATACACGCACTAGTAGAAAAAGGGTCAAACGTGAAGCACATTAGTGCCGGTTTGAATTTGAGCCGGCACTAATGTGTACATTAGTGCCGGTTCCAATGGCTAGCCGGGCCGCTCTCATTAGTACCGGTTCGTGGCGAACCTTCAGCATCGGTTCGTGCCACGAACCGGTACTAAAGTGAGTGGTGGCAGGATGTTGTCAGTCCGGGGCCCCTCCAGCACCTTTAGTACCGGGTCGTATCACGAACCGGTACTAAAGGTCGTCCTACATACACCCTTCGTCCACCCGAGCTCGCCCTGTTCTTCCCCTTTCCCGTCTCCTCTCTGTTCTTTCCCCTCTTCCTCTCAAGCTCATCACACATTTTGCCCAAGATTTGAAGGCCCCCATCCATTCAAATGATCACAAAGGTTAGCAACTCTTTCCTTTCATCTCTCATTGCTAGATTAGCTCATGCAATGCTTTATATAGTGATTGATTTTTGAGTTTAGTAATTTGGGAGGAATTATATATATGTGCTAGTATTTGATTTATATGCAATTTGAGGTCAAAAATAACACTTAGTTTTGCATATGTAGGTGTGGTTTACTTAGTACCTTCTAAATCTCCGTCGTAACCACTGTCGATCGCTCGCAATGTCCCGTCGCCGGCACCACCTTGTGGTGAGCCTCTTGTTCATGAAGTTTTATATAAAAAAATGATGTTTGTGTGATTTGGATATATAGTTACTCGTATAATTATCTTACCCATACGTTGTTTGTTATGCATAGTGCCATGGTTTTGATATCCGTCCCCGTCGGCCCTCGTCCGGGTTATGATTCGGATGTGGTATATTATCTTTTAAAACTATTCATTGCATTTCGTGTTTATGACAAATTATGCCCATCAAGTTGACATAGATATTTGTATGTAGGAGGTAGTTGAACCCGAAATTCCAACCGACCCTATTGTCGAGAGGTTAAATTTAGTTGAAAGAGAAAACAAGGATTTGAAGGAAAAATTGAAAAGAATTGAGGGGGAGAAGATGGAATTGGAGTTGCATGTTGCCGATGTCGTCGATGATCACAAGATTAAGATGGAGAAAATGCGCTTGAAGATTAGAAAGATTAGAAAATCTGCCATTCATAGTGAGGCTTGGTATCATTATGCTGTTGGATCAATTGTTACCTTAGTTGCGATCTTGATCGCATTTGTTGTTGCATTTAAATTCTTTAGCTAGAGAGTTATTTGTTTGTTGAATTGAAGTGTTGTATGCTCTTTATGTATGAACTTTATGTATTGTATTAATTTGATGTTTTCGGTGCTGTTATTGAAGATAAGCCAGCAATGGATGTATGATGACCGATGCTCTCCCGAGTTCATTAATGGCGTGCGTAATTTTCTACTTGCGGCTGAGGCAAACAAGAGAGCGGATGGTTTTATGCATTGTCCATGTGTTGGCTGTAAGAATGGTCGCAATTACTGTACATCAAGAACCATTCACGTCCACCTGTTTGAGTCCGGTTTCATGCCCCACTATAATGTTTGGACCAAGCATGGAGAAAGAGGGGTTATGATGGAAGACAATGAAGAAGAAGAGGACGACGACAGCTATCCTGGCCATGGGTTCCCTGAATACGATGATACAACAATGAGGGAAGAAGCTGAGCCAGTAATGCGGGAAGAAGCTGAGCCGGCAATGCGGGAAGAAGCTGAAGAAGAGGCATCAGATGAGCCCGTTGATGATCTAGGTCGGGCCATTGCCGATGCAAAGAGAAACTGCGCAAGGGATTTGGAGAAGAAGAAGTTGCAGCGCATGTTAGAGGATCACAAAAAATTGTTGTACCCAAATTGCGAAGGTGACAAGAAAAAGCTGGGCACCACACTTGAATTGCTGCAATGGAAGGCAGAGAATGGTGTATCTGACAAGGGATTTGGAAAGTTGCTGGTAATGATAAAGGATATGCTTCCAAAGGACAACGAATTACCCGAGAGTACGTACCAAGCAAAGAAGGTTGTCTGCCCTCTAGGGTTAGAGGTGCAGAAGATACATGCATGCCCTAATGATTGTATCCTCTACCGCCGTGAGTACGAGGATTTGAACGCTTGCCCGGTATGCGGTGCATTGCGCTATAAGATCAGCCGCGATGACCCTGGTGATGTCGAGGGCGAGCGCCCCAGGAAGAAGATTCCTGCCAAGGTGATGTGGTATGCTCCTATAATACCACGGTTGAAACGTTTGTTCCAAAACAAAGAGCATGCCAAGGCGATGCGATGGCACAGAGAAGACCGTAAGATAGACGGAAAGTTGAGAGTACCCGCTGACGGGTCGCAGTGGAGAAAAATCGAAAGAAAGTACGGGAAGGAGTTTGCAAATGACGCAAGGAACGTATGGTTTGGTCTAAGCGCAGATGGCATTAATCCTTTTGGGGAGCAGAGCAGCAACCTTAGCACCTGGCCTGTGACTCTATGTTTATATAACCTTCCTCCTTGGTTGTGCATGATGTAGAAGTTCATTATGATGCAAATGCTCATCCAAGGCCCTAAGCAACCCGGCAACGACATTGATGTGTACCTAAGGCCATTAGTTGAAGAACTCTTACAACTGTGGAATGGAACAGGTGTACGTGCGTGGGATGAGCACATGGGGGAAGAATTTGACCTAAAGGCGTTGATGTTCGTGACCATCAATGATTGGCCTGCTCTCAGTAACCTTTCAGGACAGACAAACAAGGGATACCGCGCATCCACGCACTGTTTGGACGATACCGACAGTATATATTTGGCTAATTGTAAGAAGAATGTGTACCTGGGACATCGTCTATTTCTTCCGAGCAGGCATCCCATAAGAAAGAAAGGCAAGCATTTCTCCGGTGAGGCGGATCACCGGACGAAGCCTCGCCACCGTACTGGTGCTGATGTACATGATATGGTCAAGGATTTGAAGGTGGTCTTTGGAAAGGGTCCTGGTGGACAACCTGTTCCGAATGACGCTGACGGACGCGCACCCATGTGCGAAGAAGAAATCTATATTTTGGGACCTGCCCTATTGGAAAGACCTAGAGGTCCGCTCCACAATCAACGTGATGCATGTGACGAAGAATCTTTGTGTGACCCTGCTTGGCTTCTTGGGCGTGTATGGGAAGACAAAATATACACCTGAGGCACAGGAGGACCAGCAACATATGCACGGAAAAGACAGCATACATCAGGGTCATGCAAGCTACGCTCTTACCAAAGAAGAGAAGGAAATCTTCTTTGAATGTTTGCTTAGTATTAAGGTACCGTCTGGCTTCTCGTCGAATATAAAGGGAATAATAAACATGGCAGAGGAAAGTTCCAGAACCTAAAGTCTCATGACTGCCACGTGATTATGACGCAACTGCTTCCGGTTGCATTGAGGGGGCTTCTATCGGAAAACGTTCGATTAGCCATTGTGAAGCTATGTGCATTTCTCAATGCAATCTCTCAGAAGGTAATCGATCCAGAAATCATACCAAGGTTAGAGAATGATTTGGTGCAATGTCTTGTCAGTTTCGAGTTGGTGTTCCCACCATCCTTCTTCAACATCATGACGCACGTCCTAGTTCACCTATGCGAAGAGATTAACGTTTTGGGTCCTGTATTTCTACACAATATGTTCCCCTTTGAGAGGTTCATGGGACTCTTAAAGAAATATGTTCATAACCGTGCTAGGCCAGAAGGAAGCATCTCCAAGGGCCATGAAAATGAGGAGGTCGTTGAGTTTTGTATTGACTTTATTCCTGACCTTAAGCCGATTTGTGTTCCTGAATCGCGGCATAAGGGCAGACTGGATGGAAAAGGCACGCTAGGAGGGGAACAAATAATATGCATGGACGGACATTCTCTCACTGAAGCACACTACACAGTTCTACAGAATTCCGCCTTGGTGGCTCCGTATATGGATGAACACAAGAATTTGCTACGCTCCAAACACCCGGAGTGGTCTGATGACTGGATTACACGTGAACAAACCAGGAGTTTCGCCAGCTGGTTGCAGACACGTACCATGCATGACACCTCTATTGAAGATGACATGTACTTGCTGTCCCAGTTACCATCTTCGAATATAATGACTTTCAAAGGGTACGAGATAAATGGTAATACACTTTACACGATCGCCCAAGATAAGAAGAGCACCAACCAAAACAGTGGTGTCCGCTTTGATGCAGAAACCAAGACAGGAAAGGAAACATATTATGGTTATATACAGGACATATGGGAACTTGACTATCGACGTGGTTTGAAGGTCCCTTTGTTTCAGTGCAAATGGGTCAATATGACACGAGGCGGGGTAACGGAAGACCCGCAGTACGGAATGACAACAGTGGATCTCAACAATCTTGTGTATGCAGACGAACCATTCATCCTAGCCAATGATGTGGCATAGGTTTTCTATGTGAAGGACATGTCTACCAAGCCAAGAAAAAGAAAAGATAAGGAAGCGAATGCATCGTACGATGAGCCAAAGCGGCACGTAGTTCTTTCTGGGAAGAGAAACATCGTGGGAGTGGATGACAAGACAGACATGTCAGAAGATTATGAAAAGTTTGATGAAATTGCTCCATTCACAGTGAATATTGACCCGAGCATCCCGTTAAATGATGAAGATTTTCCATTGGTACGGTGCAAAGGGACACACGCGAAGAAAAAGTTTCACACCCAAAGATCTGGGATGTGATCGGCTTCACTATCATCACTTTCTTCTGTGTTTCACACCCAGGAGGGAATCTCTGTAATAGTTAGGGTAGTTATGTGTTTTGGCATTTGAAACGCGAAGAAATTTTATATGCAAACAAATTCTTTCATGCCTTTACTGATTTTTTAAGCTAAATGAGCCTGAAATTGAAAAGCATTTCAAATGAACTCAGAAAAGGTTGAAAGTTGGCATGGTATCATAATTTCACCCACATAGCATGTGCAAAAAAGTAGAGAGGGTTACCGCAAAAACTGGATGCACTTCGTGTACTAAATGGACAATCTCTTTCGAAGTATCAGGGTTTCGGATGAAAACTCATCCGTTACAAAAGGCATTTCATTTTTTTAAATAACCTAAGCATTACCAAATTGAATATAATGATAAAACACACTAATATTAAACATAAGAAAAAAGAACCACTGAAAAATCTATTCTGAAAGTTAAGTTATTCACAAACTAGTGATTCACACAAATTTCAAATAAATCAAAATTTAAACTATTCAAATTTGTAAACTACCGGTACTAACATAAAGTTTGTAATTTTTGTACCTAAAGCAAAAATATTCACAAAGAAACTCTAAATACAGCAAAAAAAACAACTCAAATAGAAATAAATAAAGAAAAAAAAAGAAAAAAAAGCCCACCTACTGCGCCAGAGCGGCCTGCATACAACTAGAAACCCAACCTATTGTTGGGCCAGGATGCAGGCCCGCAAAGGCCCAGTAGGCCCACAGGGCATCACAGAACATTTAGGCCCAGTAGGCCTGCTTTGGAGAGGAGCTCGAGGGAGCTACCGCACTGGGGCTTATAAACCAGTGCGGATGCCCCTCGGCTAGCGAGGTGGGACTAAACATTTCGCACCGCACCTGCGCCAGCGCACCCCCTTTATTGCCGGGTGGTAGCACCAACCGGTACTAAAGGGGGGGCCTTTAGTACCGGTTGGAGCCACCACCCGGCACTAAAGGGGGTGCGGTTCCCGCCGCTTGGCCTGACCAAAACAGGCCTTTAGTACCGGTTGCTGGCTCCAACCGGTACTAAAGGTCCATCCTATATAACTAAACACTTCAAAAATTTCAGTTTCTCCTCTGCTTCTTCTCCTCTACCCTGTCGTGCACCGCCCCCGTCTCCATAACCCTCGTCGCCGCCCCCGTCCCCGTAGTCGCCGCCACGTCGTCCCCGTCCCCGTCGTCACCGCCGCGCCGTCCCGGCCCGTCCCGCGTTGTCCCCGTCCCCGTCATCGCCGCCCCGTCCCCATCGTCGCCGCCCCGTCCCTGTCCCCGTCGTCGCCGTGCCCGTCGCCGTCCCCGTCGCCGCCCCCCGTCGCCTCTCGCCTCGCCGGTGAGCACACACACACAAGCATTGTTAGAAATTATTCTTTTTTAGTTATAGAAATAGTTAGTTATATAGCATTGTTAGAAATGTTAGAATTGTTAGAATTTTTTTCTATTTTTTAGCTATAGAAATAGTTATAAAAAAGTTAGAAATTTTTCTTTTTTTAGTTATAGAAATATTAGAAATGTTATAAAAATGTTAGTTATATATATAGAAATGTTATAATTTTTTTTGTTTTTTAGTTATAGAAATATTAGAAATGTTATAGAAATGTTAGTTATATAGCATTGTTAGAAATGTTATAGGAATGTTAGTTATATAGAAATGTTAGAAATTTTAGTTATCAAAATCCAATCATTAAAAAAATGTTACTTTTTGCCGGCATATAGCTAGTATTTGTTCTCGACGATGCCCGGCCCGCATCCTCGCCGTCGACCCGTCCGCGACGACGTCCGGCTGACCCATGTCCGGGACTGGGCTCCGCCAGGCTGGCACTGGGAGGTGCTGCCTGGATGGGCGCGCCACTTGATGAGGAACCCGGCCCCGGGTCCTGCTGGGGATATTACTACTGGGTGTAAACCGGCCTATCTGGGCCGGGTTAACTTCATCAGTAGTTAAGTATGTTAAAGCCCATGAAGGTAGATGAGGGCTTAAAGCCCATGATCGGTTTAAGGCTTGTAGCCGTAAACCGGCGTCGGTATGTAAACTTGTATTGTAAGTTAGGAATAAGTAGAGACCAAACCGAACACGTATATGAGCTGGTGTTGGGACTCTGTAAACCGACGGGCGTCACCCATGTATATAAGGGGACGACCCGACGGCGGTTCAAAGACAACAGACAACAACTCGAGACTTAGGCGAAACTTGTTTGCTCCCTTGTCATCGAAACCCCATCAATTCCATCACAACTAGACGTAGGCTTTTACCTTCATCGAAGGGGCCGAACTAGTATAAACTCTCTTGCGTCCCTGTGTCCACTTTAACCCCTTCAAGCTAACCCATTGCGATGGCTCCACGACTAAGTCCTTTCACGAGGACATCTGCCGTGACAAAACCACGACAATTGGCGCCCACCGTGGGGCTATCGCACGATGGTTTCAAGTTCTTGGAGGGCCACTTTTAAGGACTCGAGGGCTATGTTGTGGGTCGGATGACTAAGAGTCGTCGCGGCAAGCTCTACATCGATGATGCGGGCTGGGGCCCCGAGGCCGGCTCAGTTGAGTACGGGTATCGGGTCCCCTTTGGTGGCATACACATTTTCATCGGCAAGATCGGTGAACCGGGCCCTGAGCCGGACATCTGCACCGACCTCGTCGAAACGGCTCAGCGTGCGCGATCCGCCCGGGTTAAACCAGGCGTGAAGCGTGCCTTCGTGGGAGTCATCCATGGAGGAAGTTATGAGGATGGATCGGAATCTCGCGGCGAGACCGTCCTTTATTCCGGCGACGAGTCATCAACTGGAGAAACCGAATCTCTATATCAGCTACAAGATGGCCGGATTGGGGGCTGTTCCGATGGCGACAGTATTCCGGACCCCTCTGATCTACCCAACCGAGTTGGAATATTCATGGCCGGCACACAAGCAGCACTTCATTCTTCGACCGCTGTGCCAATAACCTCCGGTTTAGTAGCGGTGACAGCTGCCGGGGCAGGAAGCTCTGCACGCCCGCCGGCTCAAGTTCTATCAGATCTATTTGATGCATTGGTTGTGCTTATGGCAGAAGCTAACCCGGTGGATCAGGAAGTCCACAATGCGGAGATTGCAAAGGTGAAGGAACAGATCACCCAGGCCAAGGCAGACCTGGCAGCTGAGAATGCCAGGATGACCACAGAGCGGGCCGCTTTAGACGCACAAGCCTACATGCTCATGTTGGACCAGAACACGTCGCATGAAGTCATGAAGAGGAAGTACCGATCCCGTTTGCCTTCAGTTTTCGAGGCCAGAGACCTTTTCAACACCCCAGGAGCAGGAACCAGTAATCCGCTGGAGGGAAACCAGACGGAAGCTCCTGGGACCGGCGCGCCTGTTCAGCCCCGTTTGATGAATCTGCCTCGTCAAAAAACTGTTATACCTCAGGCTGTTTTAACACCTCCGAGTCACTACTCCAACCCAATGGACAATCTCGTTGCCGCTGCTGCACGGCTGGAGGCCATTCCAATTGAAGGTGACTTGCCGCAGGCAGTAGAGACGCGACGGGTCAAGGAGCTTCTTAGGACAGCTTTGGTCCAACAGGAAGCATACTCGTACAGCCGTGACCGGATCCACTCGACCCCTCATCCAAGCCGGAGCTATAGCAGGCATATGGATGAACCGATAGTGTCAAGTAATGAACGACGTGGAGCACCCCGCGGCAACAACCCAGCGGGTGGTGCTGATAACGCTCAGGAAGTGGTGGACCGGGCCCGAGCGCGCAGGGAGGCCGAGTTAGCCGCACAGTATCAGGCTCGGCAGTTTATGCCAGTTCGTCCAACTATCTCGGTTGAACCTAGTGTTACTTCTAGTTCTTTGGGGGTGCCTTGCCTTGTCCCCGCTTTACGCAATGTGTGCCTTCCCAAGGATTTCAAGGGCCCGCGCAAGGTACCAAATTACACGGCGGATCAACCCCAGAGACATGGGTGGAGAGCTATGAGATGGCCATGGAGATGCTTGATGTGGATGATGCGGCATGTGCGAAGTACTTCACCATGATGCTTGAAGGAACGGCCCGCACTTGGTAAAAAAGCTTACCGGCCAATTCTATCAGTTCATGGGCCCAATTACGAGCCCGGTTTATCAGTAACTTCAAGGATACATGTAAGCAGCCTATGTCGATAGTGGACTTAGCTGCCTGTGTCCAGGAGGAAGGAGAATCGACGACTCATTGGGTGCGCCGGGTCTCGCAGGTTCTGCATTCATCAGACTGCATCAACGCTGACACCGCGGTTATAACCCTAGAAGGCAATTGCCGGTTTGGGCCCCTAAAGCTGAAGTTAGGACGGATGAAGCGCCATTGCACTGACATGGGGACCCTCATGGCTGCTTTGGTAAAATATGTTGATTCTGATAGTACCAAGGATCCCGAGTCTGATGATGACAAGACAGGGAAGGGAAAGAAGAACAGCAACTCCAAAGGTCAGCAGCATCACTCGGCAGGTAACGGTAGGGGAGGCAAGCGTAAAGCGGATGGCAAAATGGACTTTGTAGCTAATACCAACGCGCAGGACAAGGGTCAGCGACGCAAGGGTAAACCGCCAAATTGTGGTGGAGCGCCTAACCCTAACCCGGAGTGCTTAAATTATCTATTGAACCAGCCCTGTCCAAAGCATGGGACGAAGGAGGTGCCAGCAAACCACCTTTGGAAGGATTGCTTCATTATGCAGGAGTTCAAGAATTCTAATGCTTTCCGGTATGATCAGGGCTCCGACGGTGGCTCAGGATCCGGGCCAGGTTACGGTGGAGGAAATTCCGGTTCAGGATTTAATGGTAATCCGGGCGGACATAACAATCAAAATAATCAGAACAACCAGGGTGGTTACAACCAGCAGCAGCAACAGTCAGGTTACCAGAGCAACCCAAAGCAGTTGAATAGTGGGCAGTACCATGTCTTCACCACTAGCTTGGACAAGCGAGAACGGAAGGTTCAGAGGCGGGCAGTCAACTCTGTTGAACCGGTCGTGCCCCGTTATCTACGCTGGTCTGAACAACCAATCATATGGAGCAGAGAGGATCACCCTCCCCAGGTTGATAATCCGGGTCAGTTGGCTCTGGTGGTGGCGCCTCAGGTGGGAGGTTATAAGTTCACCAAGGTGCTCATGGATGGAGGGAGCAGCATTAATATCTTGTGCTATGAGACCTTCCGTCGAATGGGACTAACAGATAAAATTCTCAAACCGTCCAATACGGTGTTCCACGGTGTGGTACCTGGCAAGTCAGCATATCCTGTTGGTAAGATAGCTCTGGAAGTGGCCTTTGGAGATGATCATGATTCCAGGTCGGAAACATTGACGTTTGAAGTGGTGAAAATCCAAAGTCCATATCACGCCCTGTTTGGGCGACCGGCCTACGCCAAGTTTATGGCACGGCCCTGTTATGTGTATTTGCAGCTCAAGATGCCGGGTCACAAGGGGACAATAATGGTTCACGGAAGCCATAAAATCACTTTGGAGTGCGAGGAAGGAGATGCGGTCTACGTAGAGTCGGTTTGTGCCATCGAGGAGCTGAAGTATTATAAGGACAATGTTGATCCGGCGGACATGACTCCATTAAAGAAGCCAACTACGGAGCATGATCCGGCCCTGAAGTTCAAATCGGCAGCAGAAACTAAGCTTGTTGACTTCGTACCTGGCGATTCGTCCAAGCAGTTCAGCATCAGTGCCAACTTGGATCCGAAATAGGAAAGCGCGCTCATCGAGTTCATCCATGAGAATCGGGACATTTTTGCATGGAAGCCCTCTGACATGCCAGGTGTACCGAGGCAACTCGCTGAGCACACCCTTAATGTGGATCCTAAATACAAACCGGTGAAACAGTTCCTCCGCCGGTTTAACGAAGAAAGACGCAAGGAGATTAGAGAAGAGGTAGCCAGGCTCTTAGCAGCTGGCTTTATTGTTGAAGTTTTTCACCCTGAGTGGCTTGCCAATCCGGTGCTGGTCCTTAAGAAAAACGGCACCTGGTGCATGTGTGTGGACTACACAGATCTTAATAAGGCATGTCCAGGAGATCCTTTTGCCCTCCCCCATATTGATCAAATTATTGATGCTACGGCGGGTTGTGAGCGTTTAAGTTTTTTGGATGCATATTCTGGCTATCATCAGATCAAAATGGCAGTTAAGGACCAGGAGAAGACGGCATTCATAACTCCCTTTGGAGCCTTCTGCTATGTGTCTATGCCCTTTGGGCTCAAGAGTGCCCAGGCAACTTATCAACGGTGTGTACAAAATTGTCTTCACAAGCAGATTGGCCGTAATGTACATGCTTACGTGGATGATATCATGGTTAAGTCCAGGGAGAAGGAGACTCTGGTTGACGACTTGAAGGAAACCTTTGATAACCTGAGGACGTACAAGATGATGCTTAATCCGGCCAAGTGTGTCTTTGGTGTACCGGCAGGCAAGTTATTGTATTTTCTGGTGTCCAATAGGGGAATTGAGGCTAGTCCGGAGAAGATCACAGCCATCACCTCCCTAGCTAAAACGAAGTGTATCAATGATGTTCAACGCCTGGCAGGCCGGATTGCCGCGTTAAGCCGGTTTATCAGCCGCCTTGGTGAGAAGGCAATCCCTTTGTATCAGATGTTGAAGAAGACGGATCAATTCGTCTAGAGTTCTGCTGCTGATAAAGCATTTGAGGACTTAAAGCGGCAATTGGCCAATCCGCCTGTGCTCGCTGCTCCCATTGACAAAGAGCCGTTGCTGCTATATGTGGCTGCTAATGCTCGTGCGGTCAGTGTGGCTATTGTGGTGGAGCGAAAATAGGCAGGTAAGGAGCATCCGGTTCAACGTCCGGTCTATTATATCAGCGAGGTACTCATTGAGTCCAAGCAAAGGTATCCGCATTGGCAGAAGCTGGTATACGGAGTTTTTATGGCAAGCCGAAAGCTTAAGCAATACTTCCAAGGGCACCCCATTACGGTGGTCAGTTCTGCTCCCTTGGGGGATATCATCCAGAACCGGGAAGCAACTGGCCGGATTGCCAAGTGGGCTATAGGGCTTGGGCCGCATAGATTGAAGTATGTGCCTCGGACGGCGGTTAAGTCTCAAGCACTTGTTGATTTCATCAATGATTGGACGGAACTGCAAGCACCTGAAGAAAAGTCGGATCGCACATATTGGACCATCCATTTTGACGAATCCAGGCAATTGGAAGGATCGGGGGCTGGAGTCGTATTAACTTCCCCACGAGGTGATAAGTTTTGTTACGTTCTCCGCTTAATGTTCCCTTGTACTAACAATGCAGCTGAGTATGAAGCCTTGCTCCATGGTCTCCGGATGGCTAAGGAGATGAATCTAAGTCGAGTTAAGTGCTTCGGTGACTCAGACCTCGTGGCTCAACAAGTATCTGGCACTTGGGATTCCAAGGACCCACTCATGGCAGCATATCGTCGTGAGGTGGATATTGTTGCAGGTCACTTTAAAGGCTATCAGGTGGACCATGTGGACCGACGGAAGAGTGAAGCGGCGGACGCTTTAAGCCGGCTGGGCTCTCAGCGCAAACCGGTCCCGCCCAATGTTTTTCTGGATGTGGTGCACAACCCGTCGGTCAAGCTCCCTGGTGAAGCAGATTTGGCTATTCCTGATCCGGAGGCTCAATTGGTGGCAGCTCTTCATGTCATTCCGGATTGGACGCTTCCTTACCTTGCGTACATGAACCGGGGTGAGTTACCAGAGGATGAGACTCTGTCCCGACAGATAATCCGGCGGTCCAAGTCCATGACTATTGTCAATGGCGAGTTGCATCATTGCAGTGTGTCAGGGGATTTTCAATGCTGTGTGTCCCTGAGGAAGGCTGTGAAATTTTACGTGAGATCCACGAAAGAGATTGTGGTCACCATCCGGTTCAAAATTTTGGTGGCTAAAGCGTTTCGCCACGGCTTCTATTGGTTGACTGCTCATGCTGATGCGGAGATCTGGTCAGACGATGTGATGGTTGCCAAAAGTTTCAAGACGTGCTCATGTGCCGGCTCAAGAATTGAGAATGATTCCAATCACTTGGCCGTTTGTGACTTGGGGATTGGATATAGTTGGGCCTCTCAAAAGGTCCAAGGACAAGAAGACCCACCTTTGGTGGCGGTTGACAAGTTTACAAAGTGGGTGGAGGCAGAACCCGTTAGCAAGTGTGATGCGGCCATGGCGGTTCAATTCATCAAAAAAGTGATTTTCTGGTTTGGTTTTCCACACAGCATCATCACGGATAATGGTACCAATTTGTCCACGGGTGCCATGAAGGAGTTCTCCGAACGTGAGCACATCTGGCTTGACGTTTCATCAGTAGCCCACCCGCAGTCCAATGGCCAAGCAGAGAGGGCTAATCAAGAGATCTTGCGAGGCATCAAACCTTGGCTTATGGTTCCTTTGCAGAGAACGCCGGGTTGTTGGGTGGAAGAGTTACCATCTGTATTATGGAGCATCAATACTACACCCAACAGATCGACAGGATACACACCGTTCTTCATGGTCTACGGAGCGGAGGTGGTTCTCCCCAGTGATATCCGTCATGATGCACCTCGTGTAGCGGCTTATGTTGAAGCGGACAACGAGGCAGCATGGCAAGATGCTTTGGATCTATTGGACGAAGAGCGTGACATAGCAGCTGCCCGTTCGGTGATTTACCAGCAGGATCTTCGTTGTTATCACAGTCGCCGAGTCAGAACCAGAACCTTTCAAGAAGGAGTTTTGGTGCTTCGGCTCATCCAAGACCAGACTGATATGCATAAGTTGTCCCCACCTTGTGAGGGACCTTTCATGGTCAGCAAGAATCTGCACAATGGGTCATACTATCTGATCGATATTCGAGAACATAAAGACTCACGCACATCAGAGGAGGAGACCAACAGGCCGTGGAACATAGCTCATCTTCGGCCTTACTATACCTGAGCCATTGGCTCTACTTATGTACATATTATGACAATGTATATATTATGATTAATACAATAAACCGAAGCCTCAGCTAAAGCGGGGTCTCTGTTCTTTTTACATCATGTGTGGTTACACGGAGTTGTTCTGTCTTAAAGCGGCCTCCGGTTTACCCCTTGAGTTAGCTTTACAAAGCTTCATGTTATATCACTTGGGGGCTTGGTCGTGTCCGAACCAATGCAACACCTTTTGATAGGCGAAATCCACCAGATCACTTGGGGACTTGGTCACGTCTGAACCAGTCACGCCTCTTGACCGACCTAAGGCCACAAAATCACTTGGGGGCTTTGGTCGAACCCGAACCATCGCTACACCTCTTGATCGGAATAATGCCAATGCATCATTTGGGGACCTGGCTGACTTGAACCATAGCTACGCCTACTGTGGGCTTGGTCGTGTCCGACCATGGTAATGCCAATTGATCATCTTAACAGCCTCTTTTTTGCAAATGGTTTTATCTTTGCCTTTGATTGACTCTTGTCTTTCTTTTGATAAATATTGCTTTTGTTGTGTTTTCAAACCGACAATTATTAAACCGGTTCGACTGTCAATTAACGAAACACGATCAAATTTTAATCCGGAGACTATTTGCCTGGTTTGATTTTTTGTTAACATCCTATTATGGAGTAACATGGTGTTTATCATAAACCGGCACAGTTTACATGATAAACCGACATTATATGTATAGGAGCTGCTTTCTCCTTTGACGGTATGGTTTGTAAACCTCCGTTTCAAGATTGGCCAAAGCCAAGTTCATGCCCAAAGATGGCAGGTATTTTGTATCACAAGATTTGATCATATACTTAAATTCATTTCATATATACAGCGATCATAATCCGCCTGGCGGTACAACCGTGGTGGCGCTTTAAGATATTTTTGATTGCAGAAAAATAGTTTTGGGATTTGATCATCCAAAAGAAGCGCAAGTCGCAATAATTATGCACGAAGGCATATCAAAATCAAGAGTATTTGCTAGCCTATTACAAGGCAACATGGTGCCCAAATAAGATCATTGTTTTTCTGCAGAGCGTCGAAGAGCAGCAATTTAAACCGGCCTCCGGTTCAAGCTTGGTCGCCAGCCTGGCCTGATGGTTGCGGGTCATCTCGCGCCGCTTCAACCTCTGCTTCCCTACCCAGCGGATGGAAATCAATAGTTGTTCAGTCGATTCCAATTAATGCTTGAAAGACAGCTTCATCATTGATCAGCAATGACGGTTGAATGTCAGGAGCGTAAGTATGCTTACGGATTGGAGGGATAAGGTTCTTCGCTTCAGGAATTGGTGCAACCACTCATTTGTTTTGGTTATCATATTGAGCTTGATAGTGAGACAAATCTGCCTCTTCAACCAATTGACAAGCTAGAGGGCGCACCTCCCAGTTTATCGCTCGTAGATCCTCTTCACTAAACTCTGACCCATCTTCCTTCAAGCTGGGATAGCCTTGAGCCGCTTCAACAGGATCAAAATCCGGCACCCACGCTTTTGCCTGGATTAAAGCATTAATAGCGCCGGTTAGAGCAGCAGATTTCTTCAGCTCCTCAACCCGGGTAGGAAGCATCGACAGTCTCTTAAGAGTATCTTGGATCAAGGTAGGCGCCGGGTTGTTGTGGGATGCAGTAGAGATGATCCGCTGTGCGCCAGTGTACAATTGCTCTATCAATGTGTAGGCGGCTTTCAATTTCTTCCGCACGTCCGACCCCAAGTGACCAATGCGTGTCCCTATAATATTACCAAGGATTAACAAGCCGGCAATTCCATAAGAAGGCCGAGTTACTCCAGAAATTAAGAAAGCTTACCAAAGATGGCAGCAGTCATGGCATGCACTTGCCGCTTTATGCTGGTCAGTTCGTCCACTACCGTTTTCGGTGCAGCCTCAGCTTTTCTGCTTGCTTGGTTAAAGCGGACTTTTCAGTGGCCCAATCCGCCCGCTCCTTGTTGAAGCCCTCCTTAAGCTGTTCCATGGCGCTTAAAGCGCTGGTTAATTCCTCTTTTGCTTTAGAGGTTTCAGCTTGTTGGACTTTAGATTTTCTTGCAGATCGGCGATTTGGCTTTCTCTTTTGTTCAATTCAGCCTGCATACAAACAATGATACGATTCAGATAACAGGAGCAAGAATGGAAGTACCAACCACATAACAAGTTATGCCCTTGGTACTTGGGGGCTAATGCATATTTGATCTTCATCCTACAGTTCTTCATAAAGTCCCAAGCTCAAAACAAGTATTCAACTTGGCACTTGGTGGCTAATGGCTATTTGCTCAATTAGTACTGATGCTACAATCTTTATTACCTAAAGTCCCGGTTTAACTACACTAAGTTGAACCGGTCCTTGGGAGCTACATCAGCAACTTCAGAAACATTGAAGTTTGGATTGACAAAGTCCCGGTTTGAATGGAGATCCTAAACCGGCCCTTGGGGGCTAGGAGAGTCAACAGATTTGAAACATACAAGCAGGAAATAGCATATGGAAGTTACCTCATATTTGTCTTTCATCATGTTAACCAGACCGACTTCATAATCACGGCTGGTATACAGCCGGTTCAGATAGCCGGAATGGAGATCTTCGGCGTTCAGAGCAGCGTTAGTCGCCAGATTAGCATTCCTTTTGCTTCTGCCAATGGCAGCAAATTCTTCTTTGGCAGTGTGTCTAGATAAAGCGACAGGATTACCTAGCTCTGTACGGCCAATGCCAGTAATAACAACTTCATCATCCTTGGCATCGTCGGTTTGCACTGGGGCCTTCAGTTTATCAGCAGGCTTTGATGGACTGGTGGATCTCTCAATCCGAATGGGCTTGTAGGCTGGTCAACTGGACCTGAGGTGTCAATATGTCTCTCTTCAGCAGTAAAGACACCATCTTGCAGTGGTGGGTCGTTTGGCACATCCTGATGAATAGCCACTTCAGGATCTGGCGTTCTGTCCGGTTCAGGAACGGCATTCTCTTCGGCCGCTTTGTCCAGGCGAGCCTTCTTGCTTGGCCTAGGCTTGGCCCTGAAAGAAATAAGAAGGATCAATACAGTATATGTTACAAAGTAATACATCAGAAACATTATAAGAAATATGGCTTACCCAAGCACCGTTTTGAGCGGTGGCAGCTGGGTGGCTGATGACTCGCCAGACGATGAACGGGAAGTGCCCTGATAATCGGAGTTAGACGGATTAAGAGGTTGACGAAAACAGCCCGCTTTAGGACAAGCATTGACAAGAGAGTTAGAGACCTCTGAACGGCGTTTCCGAACCGGACTGTTCGGTAAACCGGCGGAGGTAACTACCTGGCCGCTGTGCCGGGTTGTGCGGCGAGCTTCGTGCTATTGTGTCTTCATAAGATAGTTTGGGATCAAAATAAGCAATAGGATGAGAAAATTTAACTTTCCGGTTTGCCCGACGAATTTTTAGCGAAGGCAAAGGGTTTGAATCGGAGGAGAGAGCAATTACCTCTACAGCATCAGCATGACTGACTTTTGGCGTCATCCTGGCAATAATCATTATCAATAAGGTGTGTGAAAAATAAGCCGAGTTAATCAAGCTCTACCTCAAGTACAGATTACCCACATCATCATCTGCTGCCGGGTCAGAAGACGCAGTGGTTTTCGTCTTATGAGCAGGCCTCTTCACAACTTTTGTCTTTGGCCGGGCTGGTCTTTCCGGTTTCTCTGGTTTCTCCTGTGGAATTTTCTTGCTCCAAAACGGATCATCATCCTATTTGAAAGATGTTGATGTTAAATAATGGGTAAATTGAGAAAGGGCAGATTCAATAAAAAGTAAAGTATAAATCTTACAGCTGGTGGTTTGTTGGTGGCACAAAAGGGAAGCAAGCCGGTTCGAGCCACAAACGGCTTCCGGTTCGTTCAATATCTTCTTCACCAGCTTCTGTAACTTCGTCATCGGTGAGCTGAATGTCAATGTGCCGCAGTGGGTCGTTGGCACTGCCAGTATACTCGCACATCAAACCGGAAGCGCTGGCTTAAGGGCAATATGCTCCGGGATATCCAACAGCGAGCAAGATCAACCCCTGTTAAACAGTCAGCCATGAAGGCCCTGAGCTTGGATAGTTGAGGAGCATAGTTGCTTCTCTCCTTGGTAGTCAACCTTTGTGGAAAGGGATGTGTGTTGCTTAGCCGCTCCGGACGATAACCAGGCAAGGGATTTTCTTCAGAAGGGGAGGTGAATTTACAATAAAAACCATGTTGATTCCATTCTTTCGG
Source organism: Triticum aestivum (assembly GCF_018294505.1). Lineage (NCBI taxonomy): Eukaryota > Viridiplantae > Streptophyta > Magnoliopsida > Poales > Poaceae > Triticum > Triticum aestivum. The sequence goes on from NC_057794.1 coordinate 32,823,455, forward strand.
ATGGCTGTGCAGTTTGGTATGAGGTAGGTGACCTCTTTCCTTTTCTGAATCGCCACACCGCCTAATTCTATATTGGAAACCGTCGGTAAACTCAGTACGGCGGTTTAGATGGAAACAGTCTCTGAACAATTCCACTGTGGGCTCCTCTTGAAAGAACACCTCACAGAGCACTTGGAAGTGACACATGTTTGTAACAGAGTTGGGGCCAGTGTCTTGTGGGGAGTTGAAAATCGGCTAAAACATCCCGGTAAAATTTAGAACCGGGCGGCTTAAAGCCCCGGGCTAAGTGATCTACGAAAACGACGACCTCTCCTTCTTGAGGTGTGGGAGGGCATTCTTTGCCAGGAGCCCTCCAATGGATGGTATCTTTGCTGCCTAAAGCGCCGATCAGGACTAAATCGTCAGTTGAGTCTCTGTGACGCGAGAAGGAACCCAGTTGCACTCATATACTTGCTTGGCCATGATGAAATCTACAAGATAGGTGATCCGGTTCAAAAATGCATTGATTAAGTACATTGGTATGTACAATGTTAAACCGGAGACAGCTCTATCTAAACCGGAGTTTTATGAAGCAACAACATCTGGCGGTTCAACAAGGGGACTAATGGTATATACCGGTTTGGTAATTTTTCTGCAAAGTTAAACCGCCCTGATCTAAACATTGAAACAGTTGAGATTGCGGATAATTAATTATGCAGAAACAGATTTTCACAAGATTCTTCTACAGCATTGGATCTGAAGCATGTTCAGAAAAGAAGGAAATATTTGAAGGTTCAAAACAGAACAGTACTGAATCAACGGGCAGAGATACATGTAGATCTATGGTCTTGAGCATGAAACTGAAGGCGGATGCTAAAAACTACCGCTACACAGAGCAAGGATTCACATATGCATCTAGGAGCTATCGTATGAACATGAAATAGGCGATGAACACTAGAAGAACATTGAACCCTAGAACAGATCTGTGTTGAAAAGAACAGAAGACTTACTGGAGCTGAGGAAGACGCGGAAGGTCGCGGCGGTGCTCTGGTGCGCTCAGTTGATGCAGCGGCCAAGGTTGACGCAGAAGTTGACGGTGGCGGCGGAGCTCCGAGGCTGGGCGACGCGAGGAAGCCGAAGCAGAAGGGCACGAAGGGGAGAGAAAGGAAATGACCCTTCGGTCCTATTTTATAAAGAAAGGGACATGTGTCAGGCACGAGAATCAAGGGGCCACGATTTGGAAACGGAGCTGTCGCCCTCGATTGTCGCAGATCTATTAAACGAAAAAGGTATCATGGATAGTGTCTTTATGACAGATGACGTCATTCCGGTTTACAACGATCGGAGAAGGTGACATCACGGAGGTTCAACAAACTACAAGAAGATGTTGGAGATGGAGATTTTTTGCTGAGGATTGACATGAACCTGTTCAAATCAATCTGGGGCCTAATATTGGGGATATTACTACTAGGCATAAACCAGCCTAGCTGGGCCGGGTTAACTCCGTTAGTAGTTAAAATATGTTAAAGCCCAAGAAGGCAGATGAGGGCTTAAGGCCCATAGTTGGTTCATGGCTTGTAGCCGTAAACCAGCGTTGGTATGTAACTTGTATTGTAAGTTGAGAATAAGTAGACACCAAACCGAACACATATATGAGCCGGTGTTGGGACTCTGTAAACCGACGGGTGTCACCCATGTATATAAGGGGACGACCCGGCGGCGGTTCAAGGACAACAGACAACAACTCGAGACTTAGGCGAAGCTTGTTTGCTCCCTAGTCATCGAAACCCCATCAATTCCAACACAACTAGACGTAGGCTTTTACCTTCATCGAAGGGGCCAAACTAGTATAAACTCTCTTGCGTCCCTGTGTCCGCTTTAACCCCTTCAAGCTAACCTGTTGCGATGGCTCCACGACTAAGTCCTTTCACGAGGACATCTGCCGTGACAAAACCACAATAGGTCCCGTCGTTGACCCTGATCTCGTTTGGTGGCGTTCGCGTGGGCCAGTGTCGGTGCGGAGGGAGCCGGCCCCGCCAGAGGTGGTACGTCGCCGTGTCAGGGAGGAGGACGAGCATGTCCATCGCTACATGGTTGCGTTAGAGGGCGGCAGGTTCTCCAATACCTGGCAGTTTCTTCAGGGATCTCACTTCAGCTATGATCCTGTGAGGGTTCCTTCTCTTTGGGTGTCCACCGCCCACGCCGCAGGAACCGCGAGTGTCCTAGATTTTTCTGTATTATTCGATCTTTATTAGCTACCTAGCCAGTGATGTACTCGATATATAATATTCGAGACGATGTATTCGAGATTATATATTATTCGAGATGATGTATTCGAGATTATATCTATTATTCGAGACTATGTATTCGAGATTATATCTATTATTCGAGACGATGTATTTGAGATTATATCTATTATCCGAGACGACATATTCGAGATTATATTTGATGATGCTTATTATGTACTATGATTGATTCAGTTTTTCCTTATTAATTGATTGCATCCATGCATTGTAATTTGAATATATTTCTTTTGGATTAGTTAAACAAAACCTATGGCAGACAATACTAGCAGAGAGGGAGAAGAGGCCCTGTTCAATATCATACGCAATCCTCGCGGGCCAGATGATGATCAAAATGAAGAAGATTATGACGGCTCTGAATATCTAAACAACATCGGGGAGGGTGATATGATATTCGATCGCGACGACCGAATTGATGAAGTCGTGAACTATGAACATGACGAAGAAAATGTTGATCTTGAAACAACAAAGACCGGCGAGGTATATATATTTATATAAGCAGGCATCTGGTGATCATCGCATGTTTTATATGACTTTAAGATATATTAACGAATCGATCTTTCTTCTTTCAGCCATCCGGATCGAGCAAATCTTCAGGCAACAGGACGAAACGAGGCCCGAACAAAAAGTTGAAGGAGGGCGTAAAGTACAATATCAAGGAAATCAGACCTAATGGCGAACCATTCGCGCCTAAGAAGATTGCGGACAAGTTCGTTCGTCAGTGCGGAGTTCTTGTGAAGGACCAACTCCCGATCTCCCTTCAAGAATGGAGAGAGCCATCAAAGCCACGTCCAGGAGTTACTTTTGTCGACGACAGACAAAAACAGTTGCTTTGGGAAACGCTCATGGAACATTTCACCCTACCAGATCATTTCACAAATGCAGATGTGGAGAAAGTCAAGGACGCTGCTCTTAGGAAGATGGCGGTTGCATTCAAGAACCACAAGATTCGTGAATGGGCCAAGTACGTCAACGGAGGAAGGAAGACTCCAGTATTCGAGGGAACACTAGAGAACCAAAGTGCTCATTGGGACAATTTCGTGAAATTCAAGGATTCGGAATTATCTAAGGAACGGACGAGAATAAACAAGGCCAATGCCACAAAAAAAGATAAGTTCCATAAGCTGGGGCCAGGTGGCTATGCGGTGGGATTGCCTAAGTGGGATAAGTCTAAGAAAGAGATGCTGGATGCAGGTGTCACTCCAGAAACATTGCGCTGGCCCCCCAGGTGCAGGACTTGGTTCTATGCGCATGGGGGGAGTTGGACCCGAAGACAGGCAAAGTTTCCAAGAAGGCATGTCTGGACGGAGCCGAAGATAAGCTACTCGTTGCAATAGAAGAGGCTCGATCCGGGTTGTTCGAGCCCAACAGAGAGAACGACGAGCTTACGTGTGCCCTGGGAAATCCTGAACACCCGGGAACAGGCGGAGGTAGTACTGCAGGTACAGGCGGAGGCAAGCGATTTCAATATGGTCCAAGCCTCGCGCCTCTTCCGCAGAGGCCTTACAACAAGTTCGAGGAGGAAAACGTAGCCATATCGAAGGCCGAGGTGGAAGCCCATTTTGCATCGAAACCGCCACCGCCGCCAAGGGAGAAAGTGCCTGTGGAAAAGATTGACCACTTCATTCGTATGGCTAAACCACCAGCTCCCAAGCCTGTTGACACAGACTATGAGCGCCACCTCAGGATGTTAAATCGAGCACGTCTACAGAAAGAGGCGAGCTCGAGCTCGAGCAAATCAGCTGGCAAAAGGAGCGGTAAAACCGTTCCCCAGCTGGGAGAACAGGCTACGCAATCAACCCCCCCCCCCCCCCCCGCCCCGCTTGTTGTGCCAACAACACATGAGAGTAGGCGCGCCCAATATTATTGTGGGCAAATCGTTAACATTCCCGGGGTGGGCGATGTGGTAATAACCGAGGAGCATATTGCACAGGCTCAATCGATCGGGATCACTGTTGGACAACTCCTCGATATCGAGCCCATGTCTCCGACTAGAGAGGAGGAAATAAAACGAAAATATGCCCGGGGCCAACCTTTGGTCGAGCCAGAGGAGGTCAATAAGCTCCCAACGAGAATGTATGAATTGCATCAATGGTACATGGACATTACCAAGATTTCCAATCGAGAGTCCCTCATGGTGAATGTCAACGAGGAGCATTACTACCATAAGAAAGCTGTGACCGTTGATTATTCAGAACTTTTTCAGCTATACAATAAAGACGCACTCGACAAATCTATCGTCAGTTGCTATTGTGTGTAAGTGATTCCTTTCTGTAATTTAAGTCTCAAGCTAGCTGATCATTTTGATCAATCATTACATGTAATTATCCTCACTATTTTCTTTTCTGTGGTATTATGCAGGATGAAGATTTATGAAATGAAAAAGGTGGACGCTATGGCATTGGGTTCGTTGACCCAAATACCATTAATGAATACACATGGAAATTAGATCCATATCACGCAAAATGTGTAGAGTAAAGCATGCTACAGTTCTTCAAGGAACTCAAATACAATGAAGACATACTACTTCCTTACAACTTCCAGTGAGTCACACTGTCTTGTACTACAAATTCTGTTTTTCCCTACTAGCTATACCTACATGTTTTTGCTTACATATGCCCTCTTAATTAAGACATGCAAACGTGTGTGCATGCAGATGTCACTGGATCTTGTTAATCATTAAAGTTGATGAAGGAACAATTGAAGTACTAGACTCGCTACTTAAGAAAGCAAGTGACTACATCGTGAACGGGATAGTCAACAGGTAATTTCAATCATTATTAACTATATCTCGGCCTATTTAATTAGTTCGTCATTTCCTGATAACAACTATTTAATAACCCATTTATTCATTTTCTTTGTCGGTGGGCAGGGCTTGGGCAAACTTAATCAGGGTCACTCCAAGTCCATGGAAACAAAGTCTGAAATGGTATCGACCCAAGGTAAGTAATTAAGTAGTACTAGCTAGCTGCCATCTCTTTAATTATCATGCTTGATTAATTATTATCTAATCAAAATTCCATTCTCGTAAAGGCCCTGAGGCAGGCGCCGGGGAATGATCTATGTGCATACTACGTTTGCGAGAACATTCGCATGATGGCGTCCGAAAGGAGCAAATCTCAAAGACAGGAGTGGCTAGGATATCGACTGTCAAAACACTATTCACAATTTTTACACCATTATCGATATCTAGTCACACAACTAATACACATGCATATTGATCTCCTTCTTAACAGTTCAAAGAGGTGCGGGACAAGCTCCTAGCATAGGACCGCATAGAAGCAATTCAAGAGGAAATAGCGGGATTTTTGCTCGACCGGGTCATAGATAACAAAGGAGAATACTATTACCCTCTACCACCCCCATGAACCACTTCCAATTGTTATCGTGCTCCGAAGGCACCAATTAGCTAGGCTAATGCCACTGGCTCCGAAGGCACCAATTAGGAGAAATTGTATATATATATATATATACACACACATGTGTGTATATATGTGTGAATTAATTAATGGTGGTTGTGAGACATTCGATGATATATATATATATCATTTTTATGATCAGTTCTACTAGAAATTCTATTTGTATATATGCATAACGTGTACAATATGTAGTATCGTAAAATACCAGCAAAGGAAAAGAATTAAATGGAAAACACAAAATTAAATGAAAAAGAAATCATAAACCCAACCCCCCCCCCCCAACATTTTAATACCGGTTGGTGACACCAACCGGTACTAAAGAGCTCCCTGCCCCCGAAGCTGGCTCGCGCCACGTGGTTGCCCTTTAGCACCGGTTCGTGCTGAACCGGTACTAAAGGGGGGGCCTTTAGTGCCTACATTTTAGCGCCGGTTACCAAACCGGCACTAAAGGGCCTTACGAACCGGTGCTATTGCCCGGTTCTTCACTAGTGACGTACGGGCATGTTCAAACTTTATAATCATCCACTTTATTCATACACATACACATTTTTGCTTTTGTCATCATATTTAGGATAAACACATTTGGAATTTCATTTGAATTGGACCGTATGATGGTATTTGCTTGTACTAGCTCAATGATCCATATTTGAATTGAATGGACAATCTAAGTTTCGAATTGGAGACATTGATTTTCAAAACTTGCACATTTTTTGCGTGCAAAACAAACAAATTGTCGGCCATGATATCATAGTCGGCCGTACGAGAGCAGAATACTTATAATTTTAGGCGCCAAAAGCTTTCAAACTTCCCGCTCACATCAAAATATCACGCGCCCGAAATTTTAGCCCTGCAATATTCCTGTTTTACCCCTGCCACATGAACGGAAAAGGGCTGCTTTGGTAACTCCATTGTTTTCCCCTCTTTGCCCCCAACATTCTTCCCCATAGCCCCTCACCGACCCCCCCCCAACCACAGCAAGCCGCCGAATCTAGTCCTCCGCCGCAACGGTGGACCTCACACCCCGCCGGATCTACCTTCCACACCTTGGAACCCCCAAGTGCCAACTCACCACTTCACCGGAGCTGCTTCAGCGACTAGCTTGTCCATCGCTCCAGATCTCCTTGACCGCCATCATGGTCCACCGCACCGGATCTGCTTAACCGGCGCCCTCGTCCACCACAGCGTAGGCCCTTCACTGACTCCCTCGTCCGCCCCATCGCTGGCCCTTCATACAAGCCTTCGTCCTCCGCAACAGATCCGCCTCACCGAAAGCACTGTACAACGCGCCCGCCGAAGCCTTCGTCCACTACACCAGAACCGCTCCACGGACGCCATATTCAACTCCACCGGCCCTGCTTTACCGACGCCCCAGCCTCATCAGGTTATTTCGATTTGTACTCATTTCGGTTTTTCTCTTTATCGTGCAACTGTTCACTTACCACAGATGAGCTTTCTTGTATGTCGACAGGTGCCGCAACCGTAGCACCGGAGCCGCTTCAGCGACGGCGACAGCCGGCCCAAACTCAACCGCAACACGAGCACCATCGACGATCCTTAGCTATCAAGTATGACAACAATACCCATACGCCGCCGAGAATCAGGTACTATTATCCAACGGCCGGCGCCTACGTTCAGTTTTCTAGCATAAGCAGCGCACCTTTGAATTTCTTCAGGGCATCATTCAGTTTTTCATGAGACGCGTTATTCTGCTTGCACCTGTAGGGCCATACTTCTGGCAGTGAACATGTTACATGTGCTAAATTACATACCAGTGCACATATAGTTAACATGCTTTAGTTTTGTTCTGATGCCACCTGTTGGTTCCATCAGACTGCTTAATGTTCTCTATGCTTAATTACACATCAGCAAACTAGCATGTAGTTCCGCTGCTTTTTGTTTGTTTTACCCTACATTTTCTGATGCTAGCTATTACATCACTACTCCGAGCCTCTGTTCATTACTTGTTTGTGTGTTCTTGATCTTCCCAAGTTGCATGACTAATTTGATGCTTCTATTAATTATGGAGCTGCCAACCCCATCAAGCAAAATATTTGTTCTTTTGGGGCTGGCACCTCGAACAAGCATAAAAATATAGGGAAGCAGATATACTCCCTCCGATTCTATTTACTCTGCACATAACTCTTAACCCGCATACCAAGGAGGGCACTGGTTTAATTTTTCTGGACTAATTTGCCAATTAATTAGGGCAGAGGCGGATGGGGCGGGGCACAAAAGGAAACCAGCGCTAGGAATCGGCAACGCGCAGACTAATACGAGAAAACTGAGAAAAAGTTATACGCAAAGTAAAAAGAATCGGAGGGAGTATTGTCGTGTATGCACACACCTTCTTTCATTAGTTTAGATGAACCATTGATGATCAATTCGGACCAGTGCATGCGATTAAAATTAATTTTACCTAAATAGATGGTGCAGAATGAACTACAACAACTAGATTTGCAACCATAGGATGCTGGCGATATCTTCAAAGAACATTGCAACAGCAGCTAGGCTTCACAGCAACATATGGTAAGCTAGTGTGTTTTAATACATGTGAAATGTAATGCGAGTGGGCTGCTTTCTTGGCTTGTGCCATCAACGTCTAATCCTACCGAATTATAAATAGTTCAGTTGTCTGCTTTGCTGTATTGCTTGATTCAAATGCTTATTTGTTGTTACGCTATACCTGAGTTGGCCAATATGTCAGCAGTGCCTGTTGTACTATCGTAAAGAAATGCATGCCTATTTCATTTCAGTCCTTAATTTTTCCTCTCAACTTCATCACAAGACTGTCTTCATAGTTTATATAAGGCCACACTATTAAGTGCTTTCTCAGATTATTTCAACTGCTTAGATGCCTTGGCAACTTAAATATAGTGGATGTACACTCCCTTTCAACTAGGGATGTCAACTAGGTCCGGTTTAATCCTGATTAAAGTCCACTAGTGGTATGATAGTTCAAAAGAGTATTTGTTTTTTGAGGAAAATGAACTAGGGAGGTAAAAAAACTAACTAGATGGGACTGGCGGATTTTGTTTATTTGCCACTTACATCCCTAGTTTCATCTTACCATTTTAATTTCTTTTCGACTGATGCTGCTTCGAACCATTTAAATATAGTTTGCCATGCTCGGCAATAATTCGTCCGTCGTTTACCATGTAAGCTTACTATCTGGGTCATACGATAACTATCTCTTACTGATGTCCAGCGGAAACCTTTCAAGATGCCGTTCACACTAGGACACAATGTACAACCCCAGAATCTATTTGTGGAAGCAGTGCGCCATCCATGTTACCAGATGGTAGCGGTTCAGAGGCAACACCACCGGAGAGCAGTCTGAGCGCAGATATTATAGTGCTTGAGGCTCTACTAGAGGCAGAAAGAGATGGTGTGGCTGCCATGAATGAGGTAATCTTTATCTTAAGGCTGGAAATTACGGAATTAGCGGCACGCATTATGCAAGCAACCCAAGAATTGGAGGAAGTAAGAATGTTGCATTTGAAGACGGAGGAGGTCCTGCTGTTTCTGCTATTTGAAGCCCAAGATAATCTCGGTTCTTCTCTAGATACTAGTTGAAATTTTCATTAGATTATTGTACTTGCATGTTGTGTCATGTCTCTGAATGGATTATGTTGCAAGACCCCCTATGTTGTCCATGTGTTGTAATGATCCGAATTTTTTAGGCGAGGTAATCCTCAGTACTTGTATGATTGACATAAGGTGAACTATTTTTCGTGTGAGCATATTGTATTGGATGAAATAACTGTTTGACTCAGACTGTATCCAACCTACTGAATTCAAAGATCACGGCATTTCTAAATCAGAATCATATATAAAGGTGGAATAAATCTTTGTTGTGGTTTTGAAGAAATAAATAACAAAACGTATAATTATCTGTGGATATTCGTAATCGAATACAAATTGGATTTGAATTTAGTTTGCCAGGTCCCAGGGCAAACGTGAATGCTAATTCTCCCAAGTTTTGAACGAAGCGGCTAAACACCCGCTATAATTTGTGGGCTGCCCGAAGCAAGTGTTTGCGAGATGGAAATTATTGTCTACCCCTGACACTTGACATCCTTATCGACAGGATTTACACTGCTGTCGATAGGGGTAGACTAGTAACTTCAATCAGACATGACACAACGGCCTATGAACCCATTCAGACACGGTGGGCGCCAAACGTGGGTGGCAAAACACATTTGATTCAATCTCGTCCGAAAGACATGTGTCTCTTCCTCCATTTCCCCATTCATACACGGTGGGCGGCAAAACAAACTCTCCTCGTCCGAAATCGATGTAGGCTTATATTTTAAATAGGGGCAGATGTGTAACTTCCATCAGACGTGACACAACCGCCCTACCTGTCAGCCCCGTTCATACACCATGGGCGGCAAAACACCCTCTCCTCGTCCGAAATAGTTACCGTCAAAGATTTGGGAGATGCGAGATTACCGTCCTATCCCCAACCGACGCGATGTCCGAAATTTTAAACGGGGGATAAGTTCGTAACTTTCCCCTATTTCAGAGAAGCGCGTCCCAAAGTTTGAGATCCCCCCCTCCCCTCCATCTCCCCATTCATACACCGTCGGCGGCACGACAACCTCCGCACTGCGGCCAGCCTCCTCCGTCTGCCACCCCATCCTCCACCTTGCCGAAGCCGCTACCCCTACCCCGTCGTCCACTGCAAGAGATGGACGTCTCTCATCCACGGCGCTGGACCAGGATCCTTTCATAGCCTCCTCTCGCTTCATCGGCGTCGTCGTCCACCTTGCTGTTGCCGCTCCTACGACTGCCTCGTCCACGGCAACAGGATATATCCCCCGACCCGGCCGTCTGCCATCTAAAGTCTTCTTCCCTGCCGCTGACAGCCATCGCACCTGCAGCACCCTCAACGTATCAGCATAGGCCTACACGGCGTCGCAAGAGAGCTGGTACTCTTCCATATGTGCTTAAGTTATTGATCTCACCCGGAAAATAGATCGTAATTTGTTTACTGTACTTTTCTTGTCCGTACCAAATCGTAGTGGCTAGTTGAAAGCAAATATTGGTTGCGAAGTAGCTTTGTCCGGTTTGCACCTTCAGATCCGCCATGGCACGGGCACTATACTCGTAAAGCTTATGGTTTCCCCCCTTCATATTCACTACCATCATCGTAGGTGCTTCGTGTCGTGCTAGCACTACTCCTCAAGACCTCAACCCAAAGCTTACGTGTTGAAATATGAATCTGATATGATGCTAATATCACTAAAACAGAGAACGTTTAATTGGTCACCTAATGTTCCTATATTCGTTTCGAAAAGCATGTGCGCCACCCACTGGTCCAGCTAGTTCCACTTTCCTGATTTTTCTCTTGATGCTTAGGGTTTTCCCCTTTTATATACTCTACTATGATCTGCGTAGGTGCTTTCTGTCGTACTAGCATTACTCCACCCTTGAAGCTAAACAACACAACACTCAGAATTCGAAAGCTTAGTTGTTCAAATATGATTGTGATATGATACTGATATTAGTTAACCGACACATTTAATTGGTTAGCTAAAGGTCCCACTTGAGTTTCCAAATGCATGTCGCCACATTTAGAGAGACAGCATAATTGCATTTCTTTGTGACTTGTTGACCATACTTTCTTGTCCATACCAAATCTTAGTTGTTATTTCAAAGCAAACATCGGTTGCTAACTACCCTTTGCGCGGTTTGCAGCTTCAGATCTGCCATCCCACTGCCACGGTCAACACTGTACTCATCATGCTTATGTTTTCCCCATTTTATGATGACCACAATCAGCCTACATGGTTCGTGTCGTAATAGCACTGCTCCACCCATCGAGCTAAACAAGCTTAGTTGTACAAATTCATATCTGATATTATTGCTGATATTAGTAAAACTGAGAGATGTTTAATTGGTTAGCTAAATGTTCCTACTTTAGTTTCCAAATGCATGTGAGCCACATATGGAGAGACCGGAAAGAATAGTATTTCTCTGTGCGCTCTGGTTCATCATGGGTGGCCAACCGACATTGTATTAAAAGACTTGTAATATCTTCAATCTGCTTGCTCTTCTGCTCTTCTTTAAGATGATACTCTTCTCTTGCGGTCGACTGGTCAGGTCGAGTTGTTCTCCCTTAGTATATTTTGAATCTGTCAGGTCAGGTCGACTTGTTCTTCTTTACTATATGTTGAAGCTATCATCTGCGAAGTGTCATCACTTCTGGAGCTCTCATATTTTGAGTAGTAGGCCACATTATATTAATGCACACAACAAATTACAGCATGCATGGCATCTTTTAAAAGAATTGCAGAGATAGCACAAAGGGTTTTACAGGGAGGCAGTATTGGATTAGAATCACTTCTGCATTACAAAGAAAATCTCACTTGTTTTTATGTTTTCATGCATGTCAGATATTGAACATTATCAAAATGAATATGAGAATGGGCGCACGAGAGGAATATTGCGGAACGATCCACTGGCTATCAAACTTGGCATGGTGGAGGATGGCCTATCTTATTCACCCATCAAGGTGCTTGCTCTAACTTTGCAAAGTTGTATTGGTCGCACATATTTTGCATCTGACCTCTTGCATTACTTCTACTTTGTTACACCATCTGCTTAGTTTAAGCATCATATATGAGTATATGCCATACCTATCCATTTTCTGTACCTATTCCATGTGTCGTCACACTATGTTTTTCCAGTCAGATGTTGTTCTTTCGTAATAGGTGTCCAAAAGGAAGAGGGTGAGTGCAGGTCGTCAAGGAGTACAAACTAGGTATTTGGAAAAGGTAGTGATACCTGTTAAATCAGATAGATCAGCAGCCACAGAAAACACAGGCCCAACTGTACCACACTTTACCCCTACTCCAGTGGCCAAACCCCTATTAGAACTGTTGGGAGCCCAGCGTCAGGTACTGTCTATGATATCAATTCAAAATTTGAACTCCTAAATTTCTGCTTGTGCCTTACCTTCTCTCTTGTATGAAAACTAATTTCAGATGAATCTCCTTGCTCAAAGGATCATACGATCTCAAAACAATAATGGGCTCTGCATTGCTCTTGTCAGTACCTCTCTCCCTTTTGCCTTGTGACGCTGTACTTAATTAATTGCTATTTGATTATGTATCATCAGTCTGCACCTGAGCTTCATTATCCTCTGTTTCTTCCAATATTATTTGATCTATATTTACTCTTTGCAAAATGTAGAATAATGGCAACGCTTATAAAGAATTTTCTTTGGGGAATTTATTGAATTATCCTTCCATCAACATGGAGAAGGGCTTTGTCCAGCCCGTGTTAACATGTAATGTAAGTTCATCCTTCTCAAGCCTTCAAACTTTGTTCTAGTATAGATTAGGATAGGCATCATTTCCTCCACTGCTGTTTGCTTTGCTGTTTACATCTGATTGGATGTTTGCAACAACTACCAGTTTCAAATTGTAGTTGTAAAAACATGTTCCTTATGCAGAACAGATCCATTTATTTGCTTATATAATTGTGAAACCTGTTACGTGTCTCCTTGTTTCTCTTTCAGACTCGTATCTCTTACGCCAGGCAGAACTTTAGGGAAGATAGTGAGCCAAACCATTTTGAGGACAACGAGATGACCCCAAGGTCCTGTCTTGATGAAGACAGTGAGTTGATGCTACTCACCAGCAGGTGTGAGACAACCTCTGTGCAGTCGCTGCCTCAATCAGTTTGACTTCTTCAGTCTCAACTTAAAGCGGAAAGGCTTGCTTCAGCTCAGCTCCGACTTGAAGTCAAAGATGCAATGAAGATGTCAGAGGACTGCCGTGCGCACCATCATGCCTTAAATCTAGTGTTGATGCATCTATCGTTGACACAACTAAGGTCTACTCAGCTTCTTCAGCTGTTTGGGGGGGAGGGCGACCTGGCCAGGCCTAGTGCCTTCTGAAGTGCTCTCGATTTTGTATATTCTTTTGTCGGCGCGTTTATTTGCACTGGTGGCGAACTTTGATGCCCAGTGGATGTAATATGTGTGATAGCCGTGATAGCCTAGCGTAAGTTGCTTGCTTATTTATTTCCTTGTTGTCTTGTTTATTTGTTTGCTTCTAGTCATTACAGTTCTTTTTCCGCGGTTTGCTAGTGGCTGTATTAACCTATTTTTTAAAACTAGGCCACAATAACCATGGGCTAATATTTACTGTAGTGACACTGGGCCTCCTACGGGCCGTAGAAACAGTGGGCCTTCTATGGGCCGTAGAAACAATGGGCCTTCTATGAACCGTAGAAACAATGGTCCTTCTATGGGCCGTATCATCAATGGGCCTTATATGGGCAGTATGATCGATGGCCAAACATGGGCCAATAACAGGCCGCATTATGGCCATAAACGGGCTAGAGTTGGAATCATCCGTTCATGGGCCGACCATAACGGGCCATCGTTAATAGGCCGTATTTGATGACGCTATGAAAACGGCCCAACGTATTAATGGACCACAAATGGGCCGACTATAACCACGGGCTGAATTTGGCCCACAAGCAGAAAATGATAGTAACGGGTCATAACTAAACGAATGCTGGAAATGAGCCCAAGAATAAATGGGCTCTAAGAAGGACGAAAGATAACATGGGCTGAAAACGGCCCAACGGAATAATGGGCTGTTAATGGGTATAAAGTGATACACTGTTCATCACGGGCTAGTTTCACCACGGGCCATTAATGGGTGTAAAGTGATACACTGTTCATTACGGGACAGTTTCACCACGAGTCGTTAGTAGGCCAAGAGTTACATAGGGCCTCATATGGGCCGAAAGACGTCATGGGCCATACATGGGCCAGAAGTGAAAATGGGCTAGAATCATATTGGATGGCCCAGATGACGCTGCTAGGCCTAATTTGGATAGGGCGTAATGGGCCTTGGGTTAGCGGGCTGTAAATGGGCTATATTCTAACAGGTCATTAACAAGCTTTCCATGGGCCGGCCCGCCAGCTTTTGACCAAGTCAAAAGGGCCGGCCTTTACACAGGAATGGGCCTCTGTTGGGCCGTGCCACGTGTCGACGTACGATAGGGACCTATCTGACCTACTGACGAGCTGACATGTGTTTCGTCCGGCCAATAAGAATTTTACACGTGGAATTTTCCCATTGGTCGGGGCTGTTAACGGGTTATCGGATCCAAAACCCGACCCGATAGCCTAACGGCGTTCCGTTACGGTGGATGCCACGTGTCGGTCACCCTTGATGAAAGGACTTCTATGACGCGCGATTTATCATCATGGAAGTGGACACTTCCGTGATGATAATTTTGGTAATGTCATGGAACACTTCTACGACAGCACAGGTATGACTATCTTGGTTCTGTCATAAATTTGCCATGGATGTACATGCATGACAAAAAAAAAGCGACCTATTGTGACAAACACGTATCATCACGGAAGTGTATTTTTTTTGTAGTGGTAAGAGTACGTGTAAGGTCGGTCCGGGCCGCTTCATCCCACAATGCTGCCGAATCAAGATAAGACTAGTAACGGCAAGCAAATTGAACAAATCATCGCCCACAACTACTTTGTGTTCTACTCGTGCATAGAATCTATGCATAGACCTAGCTCATGATGCCACTGTTGGGGAACGTAGCAATAATTCAAAATTTTCCTACATGTCACCAAGATCAATCTAGGAGATACTAGCAACGAGAGAGAGGGAGTGCATCTTCATACCCTTGAAGATCTCTAAGCGGAAGCGTTCAAGAGAACGGGGTTGATGGTGTCGGAGTAAATAGCCATGGGTAGCCTAGCCGGCTTCCCCTGGCCCTTCTGAAAAAATTACGAGCTCGTCCGGCTCTCAAGAATCCAAGACATGGGGCCGCCTTCCCCTTGCTGGCTGTCACCCAGGCTGGCTTTCGGAAGGCGGCCCGACTTTAGCCCTCATGAAGAAAGCCATGGGAGGGCCGACTTCGAGAAGCCGGCCGCGAGAAGGCCGACTCCAAGAAGCCGGCTCCCATAAAGCGGTCGAGACCGTACCCTCAAAGTTTGCATCCACCTAGCGGCGATGAGACGGGGCATGGCTACAGTAAAGCCTGCCACCCCCAAATCCCGGAGCACGATCGGCACAGTGCACCGTTCGGGTGACCATGACCCGCCCTGCGCAACACTGTTGCCATGCCGACTATGATGCCATCCACGACGGACTACCAGCGCGGCCCACGGGCGGTGGGTCCCTTCGGGCAGAGAGACACCCGAAGGCGGCCACACCTCCCCCAGTCGGCCCAAGAGAGAGCCGGCTCCCCGCAGCCGGCTTGCCATCTTCCTCGAAGGAGACGCCCCATTAAGGAGACAAGACGTGGTGAGGCTACAGTAATTGCCCGCCGGGCAGCGGTACTGTAGCCACGCCTACCACGACAAAGCCCACGTCACCAAGATGGAGCAACAGTAGCCAGCTGCCGACCAGGTCCCGGACAGTGGGGCCTGCCTGTCGACCGAGGAGCCGGTAGCCGGCGGGACCCACCAGTCGGCGGGCCCCAGCGGCCGGTGCAGAAGCCGGCGAGCGCAGTCACAGATGGCTGGGCCCCGCGCCCAGTCGGATTACCATTGTACCCCCGAGGGGGTAGGCCTATATAAACCCCCCGGGGCACCCATGCAAAGGGTGGGACCCCCCAGCTAGTTTTAGACACCACACAAGGAGAAGAAGCAAGCTAGACGTGCCCTTCTTCCTCCTCCCATCGAACATCTCAAGGAGCATTGTGTAGCTACTTGTCCATCTAGTGATCATGCGGAGACCCCGCAGAGCAGCAGTAGGGGTGTTATCTCCACGGAGAGCCCCGAAGCTGGGTAAGATTCGCCGGCGTGCATGTCTTCGCCTCATCCCGTTTCCAGGCACCGGCGACGTCTTACTGGCTCCCACAATGATAAGCCACCCATTGGCATATGTCGCACCTACCACCCGACATTTGGCGCCCACCATGGGGCCAGGTGCACCGTCGTCCAGAGACCTGTTCTGGACGGGAACCCTCTTCCTCCCCAGCGAGCGTAGCCAGCCCGGCACGCCCGATGGCGCTTGCCACGACGCGCTACAAGGCGTCACCAGCATCTGCGCGGCGAGCAGCCTCGCCAATCTCCTCGACGAAACCCTCATCTCCGACGAGCTCGCCTCCGATGCGGGCACCGACCACCTCGCCAACCTCCTCGGCCAGCTCCATGTCTCCAGCGAGCCCGCTGTGGATTTGGAGTCGGTTGGCTCCACCGACCCGATGCCTGTCGACTCCGACACGGCCTCCTTCGACACCTTCCCCACCAACGTCGCGATCTACAACGACCCGCTTCCTCGGACCAACGGCCGCGATACTGTCACCACCGAAGTGATGGCCGTCGGCCACGGCGGCCCGGCCGACGAGAGCGCCCACGACGCCCCGCACGCGGTGGCCCATGACTTGTCCACCCCCCTCTCGGCTGATGCCGACGACGAAGCACTGGAGGCGCGCCGCCTCGCCCTCCTCGCAGAGGGCCGGAGGTTGGCTTCCGTGAGACGCCTCACTGAGGCCTACCAGCGCGAAGCTGACCGCGCCGCCTTTGGCACGCCGGCCCCGGGCGGGCCAAGCCGGACCGGCATTATCAAGCAACACGGCGCCGTCATCGCCGACATGCTGGGAGTCGACCGCCCGGTCTATGCCACTCCGCTCGAGAACTTGCGTGCCGCCCAGGCGGCCGTGGACGAGTTGGACGGCTTGGAGGCCGAAGAACTCCCCCACATGACCCAGCGCATCCAGCAACTGATTGACGCAGCCGCACGGCGGCACGAAGCCGACGCCCGCGTGGGAACCCCTCCCCCACGCCGAGATCACGGCGCGACGTCCCGGACACCGACTATGAGCAACGCCCGCGCGCGGCGCGAGAAAGAGCCGGCGGCCAGCCGAAGCCGGACCCGAATCTCCATCGAGCGAGACGCGGACGGCCATCCCCGAGCCATGGAATGGCGGGGCAACCCGCCTCTGCCTCGACCCCGTGGAGAGAGATATCCCACCCCGCCGCCAGTGGCGCACCCGACTCTTAGCGGCCGACTAGGTCGCCGCGAAGGAGTCGGCGAGAACGACGCCCACCATCGGATCGACCGCCTGGCGCGATCCCTGGCGCTGGAAGAAGAAGACGATGTCGGCCCGCCTTGTTTGGGCCCCCGCATCCGCGACGAGCCTTTCCCCAAAGGGTTCTCGCTCCCAAGAGACACGCCCAAGTACAACGGCTCCGTGACGCTGGAAGATTGGTTGATCGACTACTCCACGGCAGTCAGTATAGCCAACGGCAACCGGCGCGTTGCCATGAAGTACGTGCCCCTCATGCTGCAAGGCACGACGCGGACCTGGCTCAACAGCCTCAAGCCTCTCAGCATCAACAGCTAGCTAGATTTCACCGAAGCTTTCATCCGCAACTTCACCAGCACCTACAAGCGGGCCCCCAAGCCCAGGCAGCTCTCCCTGTGCGTACAGGGCCTAGCCGAGTCCACTCGCGACTACCTCACGCGTTGGGCCGAGCTCCACAATTCTGGCGAGGGGGTGCACGAGGTGCAAGCCATCGAATACTTCACTGCCGGGTGCCGAGAAGGTACCCTCCTCAAGCACAAGCTCCTCTGCGACGAGCCGACTACCCTCGACGAGCTTCTGGACATAGCAGACAAATACGCCACCGCCGACTCTTCGATGAAGACCGAGCTCCGGGTAGACGCGTCCGGGAAAGTACTCAACCCGGCGCCCAAGACGCCGGCAGGGGATTCCGGCCGACGCCCACACCCGAACGACCACAAGCGCAAGGGCCCTACGCCGCCTCCCGCCAGTCGACAGGTGGCCACGGTCGAAGACGCACTGCCTGAAGGGCGACCCGCGCCCAAGAAGCCAAAGGGCGGCCGGCCGGCTTGGCAGCCGGCTTTCTCCTATGAGCAAACTCTCGACGCCCCGTGCAAATTCCATAGCGGCGCGAAGCCGTCCAACCACACAACCCGGAAGTGCCATTGGCTCACCCGAATCTCTAAAGGCGAGGGGCTCGCGCCGCCTCCGCCTGCCGGCCCGCCGCCTCCGGCCGCTCGGCCCGCAGTCGGAGCCGTGCACGACGAATTCCCCGACGAGCAAGCAACCTACATCGTCTTTACAAGCCAGCTCGAAGACCGGCGCGGCAAACGCCGAGAGCACCAGGAAGTCAGCGTGGTCGCTACCAGCCCCGCCGGACACATGCATTGATCAGAAAAACCCATCAGCTGGAGCCGGGACGACCATCCAGAGGTGATGCCGTCTCCCGGCTCTTATGCGTTGGTCCTGGAAGCCACCCTCGCGACGGACAGACGCGCTGCCCGCTTCTCCCGCGTGCTGATAGACGGCGGGAGCAGCATCAACATCCTGTACCGTGACACCCTGGAGAAGCTAAATGTCAAGACGAAGCAGCTCATGCCTACTCGGACAGTGTTTCATGGCATCGTACCCGGGTTGTCCTGCGCCCCCATTGGCAAGATCAAGATTGATGTACTATTTGGGGACAAGGAGCATTTCCGCCAGGAAGCTATCTGGTTTGAAGTGGTGGACCTGGAGAGCCCCTACCACGCGTTGCTTGGCCGACCCGCCTTGGCCAAGTTCATGGCATTTCCCCACTATGCATACCTCAAGATGAAGATACCAAGTTCCAAGGGCGTCATCACCGTAGCCGGCGATTACAAGAAGTCTTCCGAGTGCGCTGCCGCCAGCAGCCGGCTGGCCGAGTCCCTTGTGATTGCCGAAGAGAAGAAGATGTTGGACCGGGTCGTGGCCATGGCCAGCAAGCAGCCGAACCAGTCCCCCGACCCCAAGGAGTATGATGCTCAAGGATCTTTCCATCCGGCCAAAGAAACCAAGAAGATACCCCTTGACCCCGAGCACCCCGAGAGGTTTGCCGTCATCGGGGCAAGCCTGAACAGCAAATAGGAAGGCGATCTCGCCGATTTCCTCTGTGAGAATCGGGACATCTTTGCATGGTCCCCCAAGGACATGCCGGGTGTTCCGAAGGAATTCGCCGAGCACAAACTACACGTCCGAAAATACGCGAAACCATTCAAGCAGCCCCTCCGCCGACTATCAGAGGAAAAGAGAAGGATTGTAGGGGAGGAGATAGCCCGGCTTCTGGCAGCCGGCTTCATTATGGAAGTCTTCTTTCTAGAGTGGCTTGCCAACCCGGTCCTCGTGTTAAAGAAGAACAACAAGTGGCGCATGTGTATAGACTACACATGCCTCAACAAGGCCTGCCCTAAAGATCCCGAGGTGAGGTGTATAGACTACAGCAGCATCACCGCATTGGGAGTGAGGTGATGCGGCTAAAGATTGTAGAACTCGAGGAAGGAGCGCAGGAATCCGCTCGCCGGAAGGCCGAAGCCGCGCAGGAAGTGCGAGCGGAAGACGACCCACTCGCCCTCCTCCGGTGCCGGCGAGATCTCCGTCTCTGGCGCCAGGCGGACCCACACGAGGTTGGCGCCGGGCAGGCGCCGAGTCTGGCGGAGGAACTCAACATGGTCCTCATGGACGTTGGAGCCATCCCACGAGCTCGACAGCGCCATGGGAGCAAGACGATGTGGCGGCGCAGCGGCGCTGAGATGGGAGGCTGCGGCGGCAACGAGAGGAAGAAAGGAGGACGAGAAGGGGCGGAGCGAGAGAGAGCGTGCGAACCTCTGTCTCTCCCCCTCCTCCCCCTACTTATAGGCTCGCGTGGCGGAGCCGAGGAGGCGCGACGTGGGGAAACGTGGGGATCGATCGTGCCCACTCCCCCACGTCCCGCGTTTATTGCGCCCTAACGGCGAAATAAAATCGCCATGGGAAGGCGAGCGGTCCACCTGGGCCGCAGAAGATCAGCGTTCGGGCCGAGGCCTAGGAGTGATGGGCCCGGGCCTGTGGCGGCGTCCCGTCGCGCGCGTGCGTTGGCAGGGTCTCGCTGCCACGTGGCCCGCGGGAGGGCCCGCGGTCAGCATGCGGGTCGACCACTTTCCCGCCTGCAAGACGCAGGGCTCCCCGAAATCGGCATACACCAGCAAAGCCGGCTCTTCAGGGTAGGAAGCTGACCAAGCTTCTCGTCCCTTTGTCCGCCTCGAAGCTCGATCAGCTTCGGGGACTACTGTCGGAGTAAATAGCCATGGGTAGCCTAGCCGGCTTCCCATGGCCCTTCTGAAAAAATTATGAGCCCGTCCGACTCTCAAGAATCCAAGACATGGGGCTGCCTTCCCCTTGCTGGCTGTCACCCAGGCCGGCTTTTGGAAGGCGGCCCGACTTTAGCCCTCATGAAGAAAGCCATGGGAGGGCCGACTTCGAGAAGCCAGCCGCGAGAAGGCTGACTCCAAGAAGCCGGCTCCCATAAAGCGGTCGAGACCGTACCCTCAAAGTTTGCATCCACCTAGCGGCGATGAGACAGGGCGTGGCTACAGTAAAGCCTACCACCTCCAAATCCCGGAGCACGATCGGCATAGTGCGCCATACAGGTGACCATGACCCGCCCGGCGCAACACTGTTGCCATGCCGACTCTGACGCCATCCACGATGGACTACCAGCGCGGCCCACGGGCGGTGGGTCCCTTCGGGCAGAGAGACACCCGAAGGCGGCCACGCCTCCCCCAGTCGGCCCAAGAGAGAGCCGGCTCCCTGCAGCCGGCTTGCCATCTTCCTCGAAGGAGATGCCCCATTAAGGAGACAAGACGTGGTGAGGCTACAGTAATCGCCCGCCGGGCGACGGTACTATAGCCATGCCTACCACGACGAATCCCACGTCACCAAGATGGAGCAACAGTAGCCAGCTGCCGACCAGGTCCCGGACAGTGGGGCCTGCCTGTCGACCAAGGAGCCGGCAGCCGGCGGGACCCACCAATCGGCGGGCCCCAGCGGCCGGCGCAGAAGCCGGCGAGCGCAGTCACAGACGGCTGGGCCCCGCGCCCAGTCGGATTACCATTGTACCCCCGAGGGGTAGGCCTATATAAACCCCCCGGGGCACCCATGCAAAGGGTGGGACCCCCAGCTAGTTTTAGACACCACACAAGGAGAAGAAGCAAGCTAGCCGTGCCCTTCTTCCTCCTCCCACCGAACAGCTCAAGGAGCATTGTGTAGCTACTTGTCCATCTAGTGATCATGCGGAGACCCCGCAGAGCAACAATAGGGGTGTTATCTCCACGGAGAGCCCCGAAGCTGGGTAAGATTCGTCGGCGTGCATGTCTTCGCCTCATCCCGTTTCCAGGCACCGGCGACGATTTACTGGCTCCCACAATGATAAGCCACCCGTTGGCATATGTCGCACCTACCACCCGATAGATGGAGTCGAACTCGTCGTGATCCAAATCACCGATGATCCTAGTGCCGAACGGACGGCACCTCCGTGTTCAACACATGTACAAAACGGAGGCGTCTCCCGCGCCTTGATCTAGCAAGGAGGAGGGAGAGGTTGAGGAAGAGAGTCCAACAGCAGCATGACGGCGTGGTGGTGATGGAGTGGCAGTTCTCCGGCAGGGCTTCGCCAAGCTCACGCGGAGGAGGAGAGGTATTGGAGGGGAGGGGCTGCGCCAGGTGCAAGGGTATGGCCGCCCTCCCACCCCTCCACTATTTATAGGTGGGGAGAGAGGGGGCCAGCCCCCCTAGATCCCATCTAGGGTTGGGGGGCGGCGGCCAAGGGGGGGAGGAGTGCCTCCCAAGTCAAGTGGAGGCCCTCCCCCTTAGGGTTTCCCCTCTCCCATGCGCATGGGCCTTGGGGAGGCTGGTGCCCCTGGCCCATTAAGGCTAGGGAGCCCCCCTACAGCCCATGCTGATGTATTGGACGTGGTGGAACATTTTCCGGACCTCCGGACCCCTCCGGAATCCTCCGGAACCTTCCGGAAGCATCCCGGTACAATACCGGGAAAAACGAACATTTCCTGGAACCCGAACAATAACTTTCCATATATAAATCTTTACCTCCGGACCATTCCGGAACTCCTCGTGACGTTCGAGATATCATCAAGGACTCCGAACAACATTCGGTAATCACATAAAAGTCTTCCTAATAACCCTAGCATCATCAAACCTTAAGTGTGTACACCCTACGAGTTCGGGAACCATGCAGACATGAGCGAGACATCTCTCTGGTCAATAACCAACAGCGAGATCTGGATACCCATGTTGGCTCCCACATGTTCCACGATGATCTCATCGGATGAACCACGATGTCAAGGATTCAATCAATCCCGTATACAATTCCCTTTGTCTATCGGTACGATACTTGCCCGGGATTCGATCGTCGGTATCCCGATACCTTGTTCAATCTCGTTACTGGCAAGTCTCTTTACTCATTCTGTAACACATCATCCCGTGATCAAATCCTTGGTCACATTGTGCACATTATGATGATGTCCTACCGAGTGGGCCCAGAGATACCTCTCTGTTACACGGAGTGACAAATCCTAGTCTCGATTCGTGCCAACCCAACAGACACTTTCGGAGATACCCGCAGTGCACCTTTATAGCCACCCAGTTATGTTGTGACGTTTGGTACACCCAAAGCATTCCTACGGTATCCGGGAGTTGCACAATCTCATGGTCTACGGAAATGATACTTGACATTAGAAAAGCTTTAGCATACGAACTACACGATCTTGTGCTAGGCTTAGGATTGGGTCTTGTCCATCACATCATTCTCCTAATGATGTGATCCCGTCATCAACGACATCCAATGTCCATGGTCAGGGAATGTAACCATCTATCGATCAACGAGCTAGTCAACTAGAGGCTTACTAGGGACATGGTGTTGTCTATGTATCCACACATGTATCTGAGTTTCCTATCAATACAATCCTAGCATGGATAATAAACGATTATCATGAACAAGGAAATATAATAATAACTAATTTATTATTGCCTCTAGGGCATATTTCCAACACCTTGACCGAGTTTTGCAGAGATGTGAATAAACTAATCTTGTCTTGAATTGGGAAAAGTGCCACTTTATGGTCAATGAAGGTATTGTCTTGGGGCATAAGGTTTCTGAAAGAGGTATTGAAGTTGATAAAGCTAAAGTTGATGCTATTGAAAAGATGCCTTGTCCCAAGGACATCAAAG
This sequence comes from Triticum aestivum, assembly GCF_018294505.1. NCBI lineage: Eukaryota > Viridiplantae > Streptophyta > Magnoliopsida > Poales > Poaceae > Triticum > Triticum aestivum. The sequence continues at coordinate 32,847,180 of NC_057794.1, forward strand.
GTGTAAGAAGTTTCCTTGGTCACGCCAATTTTATAGGAGGTTCATTAAGGACTTTTCAAAAATTTCTCGGCCTCTGACTAATTTATTACAAAAAGATATACCATTTGTTTTTGATGATGATTGTGTATAAGCATTTGAAATACTTAAGAAATCATTTATCTCTACACCTATTGTTCAGCCACCTGATTGGAATTTACCTTTTGAAATTATGTGTGATGCTAGTGATTATGTTGTAGGTGCTGTTCTAGGGCAAAGAGTTGATAAGAAATTAAATGTTATTCAATATGCTAGTAAACTCTAGACAATGCTCAGAGAAATTATGCTACTACTGAAAAAGAATTCTTGGCAGTTGTATTTGCTTGTGATAAGTTCAGACCTTATATTGTTGATTCTAAAGTAACTATTCACACTGATCATGCTGCTATTAAATATCTTATGGAAAAGAAAGATGCTAAGCCTAGACTTATTAGATGGGTTCTCTTGCTACAAGAATTTGATTTGCATATTGTTGATAGAAAAGGAGCTGAGAACCCCGTTGCAGACACCTTGTCTAGGTTAGAGAATGTTCTTGATGACCAACTACCTATTGATGATAGCTTTCCTGATGAACAATTAAATGGCATAAATGCTTCTCGTACTACTCCATGGTATGCTGATTATGCTAATTATATTGTTGCTAAATTTATACCACCTAGTTTCACATACCAATAAAAGAAAAAGGTTTTCTATGATTTGAGGCATTACTTCTGGGATGACCCACATCTTTATAAAGAAGGAGTAGATGGTGTTATTAGATGTTGTGTACCTGAGCATGAACAGGAACAGATCCTACGCGAGTGTCACTCCGAAGCTTATGGAGGACACCACGCTGGAGACAGAACTGCACACAAGGTATTGCAATCCGGTTTTTATTGGCCTACTCTCTTCAAGGATGCCCGCAAGTTTGTCTTGTCTTGTGATGAATGTCAAAGAATTGGTAATATTAGTAGACGTCAAGAAATGCCTATGAATTATTCACTTGTTATTGAACCATTTGATGTTTGGGGCTTTGATTATATGGGACCATTTCCTACCTCTAATGGTTATACTCATATTTTAGTTGTTGTTGATTACGTTACTAAGTGGGTAGAAGCTATTCCAACTAATACTGTTGATCATAACACTTCTATTAAAATGCTTAAAGAAGTTATTTTTCCGAGGTTTGGAGTCCCTAGATATTTAATGACTAATGGTAGTTCACATTTTGTTCATGATGCTTTCCGTAAAATGCTTGCTAAATATGATGAATCATAGAATTGCATCTCCTTATCACCCTCAGTCTAGTGGTCAAGTAGAATTGAGTAATAGAGAACTCAAATTAATTTTGCAAAAGACTGTCAATAGATCTAGAAAGAATTGGTCCAAGAAACTTGATGATGCATTATGGGCCTATAGAACTGCATATAAAATCCTATGGGTATGTCTCCGTATAAAATGGTTTATGGAAAAGCATGTCACTTACCTCTCGAACTAGAACATAAGGCTTATTGGCCTATTAAAAAGCTCAATTATGATTTCAAACTTGCCAGTGAGAAGAGGTTATTTAACATTAGCTCACTTGAGGAATGGAGAACCCAAGCCTATGAGAATGCCAAACTGTTTAAAGAAAAGGTTAAAATGGCATGACAAAAGGATACAAAAGCGTGAGTTTAATGTAGGTGATTATGTATTGCTATACAACTCTCGTTTAAGATTTTTTGTAGGAAAACTTCTCTCTAAACGGGAAGGTCCTTATGTTATTGAGGAGGTCTATCGTTCCGGTGCCATAAAAATCAACAACTTCGAAGGCACAAACCCGAAGGTGGTGAATGGTCAAAGAATCAAACATTATATCTCAGGTAATCCTATAAATGTTGAAACCAATATTATTGAAACCGTAACCCCGGAGGAATACATAAGAGACACTTTCCGGAATGTTTCAGACTCCGAAAAGGAATAGGTATGTGGTACGGTAAGTAAACCGACTCCAAAACAGTTTTTATGGCAATATTTCTCCGTTCTGGAATATTTAGAAAAATAGAAAAATAAGAAGCAGTCCAGGAAGGACACGAGGCCTCCACGAGGGTGGAGGGCGCGCCCTACCCTACTGGGCGCGCCCCCTACCTCATGGGCACCTCGTGCGCTCTCCGAACTTCGTTTTCTTACACGACACGTATTTTGGTCGGTAAAAATTCATTATATAACCTCCTGAAGGTTTTGACCACCGTATCACGCAAAAATCTCCTGCTTTGTTTCGAGCTATTTTTCTGACAGATCCAGGTCATCATGTCATCTCCAAGCGCCCCCAAGGACCAGGTCTTCGAGAAGGTCATCAACCCCTACCTCGTGGAAGTGCTGCAACACCCTAAATACATTGAGATGCGTGAGGGGTTGTTGCACATCCGTGATGTTGAGGGACCAAGGAAGACCGGAAGCACGGAGGCAAGACTCGAGGCATTGGAGCAAGAAGTTTTCAAGTGTCAGGAGATGGTGGAGCATGGACTCGATTCCAATCACATTATGATCATGGAGTTCACCAACAACCACAAGCTGGACGTCAAGGACATTGGGGAGGCCATCTTCAAGCTTCATGAGAAAATCGAGCACCTCCAAGCCCAGATCTATGACCTGCAAAATCAAAACTATGGGTATGAATATAGATTCAAGAGGATGAGTTTGGCTGCAGATTTGAGGTTTCAGGAGACTCGATCATCCTGGTAGCGACCAGACCTCAAACGGTCCAATCTCCATGCTCAGGTGTCATCCCTGGATCAGTAATGCTGACACCACACAGTACTTGAAGGAGTTATAATAGAGTACCAACTCAAAAGAGAACTTATTACAATAAATATGGCTTAAGGCCATCTAATAACGATAACAACGGAAGGCTTGGAAGATAAGTGAGTCCATCAACTCCAACGACATCACTGAGTATAGAACCATGACCGAAAGGCACCTTAATCGTCTTCTGAAAAGTCTGCAACATTAACATTGTAGCCCAAAACGGGTCAGCACATGGAATATGCTGGCAAAGTAACACATAGAGAGTAATGAAAAAATAAAGCTATACTATATGCATATTTGGCCAGTGGAAAGCTCTATGGTTACAATTTTGCGTAAAGCCAATTTTTACCTACTGCAAAGGAATAAATTTTATTTACCTATCATGGTAGTTGTTAAACATTGAGAATGGTTGACAGCATTCTCAATCCCAATTAAGCATCATGATTAAACAAAACCCAACAAATTAACTTTAGAGTAACATGATGAGATTCACATGATAATTCAAGTACTAGACACTCAAGATGTCCATAACCGGGGACATGGCTAACCATTATTAGTTTATACACTCTGCAGAGGTGTGTGCACTTTTCCACACAAGACTCGATCGCCTCCGTTTGATTTCTCGCACTACATGGTGTTTGAGAAACGGATGACCGAGACATAGTATTTCAGAAGCGCTAGCACCTTACGATCGGGTAAACTGTTACACCTAATTTCCCCTACATCTGCTAGTCTACCACTGTAAGAGTTCGCACAACCTACTCAACTATGCTAGAGCCCATAGTAGCTTGTGGCTGCACACGGAAGTTTCTAGCATGAATAATCTCATGATTCCTTTGAGCCTGGGTGGCGGTCCAAAAGAAAAACAGGCAATCGCTGGAATACCCAGGTGCCTCAATCCACCCAGATGTGTATTTAAGTTGCCACCTTAAGTAAACCATTAAATTAACAATCTCACTTCTGTCATGGATACACTCACCCAATCCACGTCTACTAGCATAGCATGGCATAATGAGCAAACGTAGAAGTAACTCCCAAAGGTTTGATAATAAAACAGGTAATAGGTTCTACCTCATCTACTACTTCCTAATACCCACAATTTAATTGGATCCTAATCATGCAATGTGTGAGGGTTGATCTAATGCAATAAAAACTGGGTTGTTGGAAGTATGATCAAAGTGTTACTTGCCTTGCTGATGATCCGCAAAACCTAGCGATTCGAAGTAGCAAGTGATGCACTCCGGGTACTATCGCAAACAAACAAGCATACAATAAGTACTCAACTAATGCATAGGTAAAACTCAAATAAGAGATCTAACCAGAAAGTTCAACTTAAGAACTCCGGTTGGCAAAAAGAATCAAATAGAACAAAGCAACGAAAGACAAACGGTAAAAGAAACAGGCCTCATTTACTATTCTGGATCTAGGGCAATTTTTACAGTGGAAAAAACTTGTTTGAGTTGGTTAAACGGAAAGAGGGTTTCGAGACGAAACTCCAGGCGCTTGAATCGCCTGATTCCGATAAACGAGCGAAAAGTTAGACTAAAATGAAAATTGAATCAGGAATCGCGATCAGAAAAATCATGGATTTAATCCGAGAAAAAGAAAACGATGAACGTTTGTTAAAACGAACGAACGGGCGAACGCTCGCTAATTAAATAAACCGGAAAAACTGATCTATTTAAAAAAACCGAAACTAAAACAATGAACAAAACCGATGGAAAACCGATCGGTTTTCAAAAAACCGGCGGCGAGAAAAGCTACCTCCGGCAGCGGCGAGGCGGGGCGGCGGCGGTCCGGCGGCGGGGCGGTGCGGCGGCGGCGAGGCGGCAGCGCGGGGCGGCGGCGGCGCGTCGGCGGCGGCCTAGGGTTAGGGTTTGAGGCGGGGCGCGGCTGGGCTGGCCTCGGGCCTCGGCGATGCTATAAAAAGGCCCGGCCAGGCGGAGTCCTTGCCGGTTACGGCCCAGAGTCGGTTCGGACCTTTTTTTTTAATAATTACGCTCAGAAAAAAACAAAAGGAATACTAAACGGACTCCAAAAATCCCGAAATAAATTTTCCCCGGCTTCTAAAATCAAGCCACAGAAGATGAACATTTATTTGGGGCCTAAATGCAATTTTGAGAAATGCACATTTTTCTTAAATTCAAATAAAATAGCAAATAAAACCAAAATAAAATCTTATTTGATTTTTTTATTAAATCCTCAGTAGTTTCTTTATTTTGGGAAAGTCATTTTATTCCCTCTCTCATATTTTTGTAATAGAAATAATTGAAGATAAAATAAATAAAATAAAATGATCCTATTTTCAAAATTTGAGAAAAACTCAAATATGAAAATAACGAAATCCCCAACTCTCTCCGAGGGTCCTTGAGTTGCGTAGAATTTTCTAGGATCAACCAAAATGCAATAAAATATGATATGCAATGATGATCTAGTGTATAACATTCCAAATTGAAAATTTGGGATGTTACAAACCTACCCCCCCCCCTTAAGATGAATATCGCCCTCGAGATTCGGGTTGGCTAGAAAATAGGTGAGGTTTGTCCTTCAACAATTCTTCCTCTCGCTCCCAGATGGCTTCATCCTCCGTGTGGTGGCTCCACTAAACTTTGCAAAACTTGATGACCTTGCCGCGGGTGACTCGACTGGCGTACTCTAGAATCTTAACTGGTTTCTCCTCATAGGTCAAATCCCTGTCCAACTGAATCACTTCCAGCGGCACTGTATCTCTCAGCGGTATATCAGCCATCTCTGCATGGCCCTTCTTCAACTGGGAAACATGGAATACGTCGTGAACTCCTGACAATCCTTCGGGCAATTCCAACTTATAGGCTACTTCTCCCATACGCTCCATAACTTTGTATGGGCCTACAAAACATGGCGCTAACTTTCCCTTAACTCCAAAGCGCTTAACTCCTCGAAGTGGTGATACTCGAAGATAAACTCGGTCTCCGACTTCGTAAACTGTCTCCTTGCGTTTAGAATCTACGTAGCTCTTCTGCCTGGATTGAGCTACCTTGAGCCTATTGCGAATCGGTTTCACTTTCTGTTCCGACTCCTTAATCAGATCCGGTCCAAACAACTGGCAGTCTCCAACTTCATCCCACGACAATGGGGTCCTGCACCTCCTTCCGTACAAGGCTTCGAAAGGGGCCATCTTCAAACTGGATTGATAACTGTTGTTATAAGAGAACTCTGCATATGGCAAATTCTCGTCCCAACTAGATCCGTAATCTAGCGCACAAGCTCTCAGCATATCCTCCAAAATCTGATTGACTCTCTCGGTCTGTCCATCTGTCTGCGGATGGAAAGCTGTACTGAACTCTAGCCTGGTACCCAAAGTTTCATGCAACTGATTCCAGAACTTTGAGGTAAACTGGGTTCCTCTATCTGATACAATGCTCCTTGGAACTCCATGCAGACATACGATTCTGGTCATGTATATCTTTGCCAACTTTGCACTGGTATAGGTAGTCTTCACTGGGATGAAATGTGCTACCTTTGTCAAACGATCGACTACAACCCAAATCGAGTCATAGCCTGAACGAGTTCTGGGAAATCCTGTGATAAAATCCATGTCTAACTTATCCCACTTCCATTCGGGTATCGGCAACGGCTGTAGCAATCCTGATGGTTTCTGATGCTCTGCCTTTACTCTCTGACATACATCACAAACTGCTACATACTCCGCAATATCCTTCTTCATTCCGGTCCACCATAAAGTATCCTTCAAATCCAAATACATCTTGGTATTTGCTGGGTGAATCGAATATGGTGAATCATGGTCCTCTTGCAAAATTAACTTCCTGATCTCCGAATCATTAGGCACATAAACACGGTCTTCAAACCATAAGGTATCATGCTCATCCTCACGAAATCCCTTAGCCTTTCCTTTGCTCATTTTCTCCTTAATAGAAGCAATCTCCTTGTCGGTCTTCTGGGCTTCTCTGATCTTATCCATCAAAGTAGACTGAATCTCCAATGCTGCTACATAGCCTCTCGGAACTATCTCCAAACATAGCTCACGAAGATTTTCGGCTAACTCCCTTGGTAAATCTCCCGTCATTAAGGTGTTGACATGGCTTTTATGGCTCAACGCGTCGGCTACTACGTTAGCCTTCCCGGGGTGATAATGCAATCTCATATCATAATCCTTAATGAGCTCCAACCATCTCCTTTGTCTGAGATTCAACTCCTTCTGCATGAAAATATACTTCAAACTCTTGTGATCCGTGTACACCTCACAATGGTTTCCAATGAGATATCTCCCACGTGTTGAAGAACAACTTAGAGGCATAACCGCATTGAAAGCAATGTCGCAAGTGAGGTAATCTTCACACAACCCATGTAATACATAAGGGAAAAGATACATAGTTGGCTTACAATCGCCACTTCACACAATTACATGAATAAAGCATTACATCAACCAGTTACAATCAAGGTCCGACTACGGAACCCAAAATAAAAGAAGACTACCCCAAATGCTACACAGATCCCCGATCGACCCCAACTGGGCTCCACTGCTGATCAAATAGAACGAAACAACATAAAGGACAAGATCTTCATCGACCTCCTCCTTGAGCTTGGTTGCGTCATCTGCACGGTTCAATGGCACCTGCAAACTGGTTTTGGAAGTATCTATGAGTCACGGGGACTCAGCAATCTCACACCCTCGCGATCAAGACTATTTAAGCTTATAGGAAGGGTAAAAGGTATGACGTGGAGCTGCAGCAAGCGACTAGCATATATGGTGGCTAACCGAAGGCAAAAGCATGGTCGAACACTATGATCAAGAAGTGATCCTAGAACAACCTACGTCAAGCATTACTCCAACACCGTGTTCACTTCCCGGACTCCGCCGGAAAGAGACCATCACGGTTACACACGCAGTTGATGTATTTTAATTAAGGTCAACAGGTTTTCTACAACCGGACATTAACAAATTCCCATCTGCCCATAACCACGGGCACGGCTTTCGGAAGTTCAAATCCCTGCAGGGGAGTCCCAACTTAGCCCATGACAAGCTCTCACGGTCAATGAAGGATATACCTTCTCCCGAGACATTCTGATCAGACTCGGTATCCCGGTTCTACAAGACAACTTCGACAAGTTAAAACAAATCCAGCAACACCGCCCGAATGTGCCGACAAATCCCGATAGGAGCTGCACATATCTCATTCTTAGGGCACACTCAGATGAGCAGTCCGTACAACTAAAACCAAACCTTGAGTTTCCCCGAGGGGGCGCTGCATAGGGCTCTAGTTTGAACCAACACTCAGAGGAGCACTGGCCCGAGGATTAAATAAAGATGACCCTTGAGTTTGCAGAACCCAAGGAAAAGAAAAGGCTAGGTGGCGAATGGTAAAACCAATGTTGGGCATTGCTGGAGGAGTTTTATTCAAGGCGAATTGTCAAGGGGTTCCCATTATAACCCAACCACATAAGGAACGCAAAATCCGGGAACATAACACCGATATGATGGAAACTAGGGCGGCAAGAGTGGAACAAAACACCCGGCATAAGGCCGAGCCTTCCACCCTTTACCAAGTATATAGATGCATTAATTAAATAAGAGATATTGTGATATCCCAACAAAATAACCATGTTCCAAACATGGAACAAGCTCCAATCTTCACCTGCAACTAACAATGCTATAAGAGGGGCTGAGCAAAGCGGTAACATAGCCAAACAACGGTTTGCTAGGACATGGTGGGTTAGAGGCTTGGCTCAACAATACAGGAGGCATGATAAGCAAGTGGTAGGTATCGCGGCATAGGCATAGCAAAAGAGCGAGCATCTAGCAAGCAAAGATAGAAGTGATTTTGAGGGTATGGTCATCTTGCCTGAGATCCCGCAAGGAAGAAGAATGAGTCCATGAAGAAGACAAACAGACGTAGCCAATGGATCCTCACAAACACGACATTACCGGATTACCGAGAAGAAGTACACCGGAAAGAAAAACAAACAACATAGTAAACAACCACCACATAATCATGGCATGATGCACAATCAAGTATGATGCATGTCCGGTTTAAATATGCATGGCATGGCAAAGTGCACAAACAATCCTACAAATTAAGTGGAGCTCAATATGCAACTCCGTTGCATATTGACGAAACACCACATTCAAGTTATTTAGTTCGATCTCGTTTATGTACCCAACAATATTAAATGTTGTTAAAACATGTCAAGAGGTGAAGCATAATGGAACTATCTATCTAGGCAAGTTTAAAAGAGGCCGGAACAACAAAACGAAAAGTCCAGAAAATCCCCATATGCATTTAGCAATTTAAAGCAAACAACAATTTTAACCAATCTTGAAGTTGTTATCATGATGCGGATGACATGAGCAAGTTTATGCAATTTTAAGAAAATGTTGACATGAAAAGATATGAGGCATTTGTCATCGTTGCGGAAAGAAAGGGTGCCACAGCGACGATAACGGAAACGGTGCCACGGCAACGTTCCGTTTCCGGAAACTCGATTGAGACATCGGTGCAAAGAAAGTGACGGGAGCGTGTCATGCAAGAATGGTGGGGTGATCTCGGATATCGAGTTCCCACATGTCGGTGGCAGGCAAAAGAGGGGCAATGTGCACCGATAGTTCAGACTCGAGGCAAAACAAGTGTGCATCTCATACAGCATGCATTCATTCGTTCACGGGCGTCGTCTCGAGGTTATACCTTCAAAGCATGCAAACGGAACGATTCTCGTTCGGTGCCAAGTAGAGGAAGTATACGTTCTCGGGACATTGTGGAAGTAGGGGGTACACGACGACGGTAGAGGTACTCGCGACGGTAGTGGCACACGCTTTCGTAGAAGGACTTGACGAATCCAAGTCACTTGGGGTCGACGGTAGTCGTTCACGTTTTGAGGAGGAAGTAGAGGTTCTCGTGATCTCGGCGACGGTAGTTGTTCACGGCGGTAGTGGAACTTGACGGATCCGATGCCTCCGAACGTAGTGGTACATGTTCGGATTTTTGGTGGGGCACCAGAATAAGATGAACGAATACATGACAAGGTTGGAGTCCAAGACTTAAGACAACAAAGGCATTGGGATATTATGCAAGTGTGTTATGGTGAATTTAAAATTAAAGAAATATTGAATATAGCTCCCTACTATCGGGAGGATATGTTATAAAGAGAAGTCACTCTTCCCTCGATTTAAATGGAATCGGAGATCCATGCCATTTAATTTAGTTGAGTTTTTAAAATGGGTTGCATGATGACATGATGCAATGCACATGATGCAATGATGAATGCAACGAACCAAACAAAACACCAACGAAACTCGGAACCCGAGGAAGGTATCTGAAGCTCCGGTCTTGGGGCGTTACAACACTCCACCACTACGAGAGGATCTCGTCCCGAGATCTAGGATGGCACCGGAGGGAAAACGGAAGGGAAAGAGAGGAGGTAAAACTAAGTTGCTTCTTTGACAAAATAAGTTGCTTCTTATTCCTTCTCTATCTTGTTTAACCGGAGTGTTGTGTCTATCGCTCCAAGTCCTCGACGTGAAGCGCCGCAATACACCTCATAATCCTTGGTCTGATCTAGCAAAATCAGCACAGGTGATGTAACCAAACGTTTCTTCAGCTCATGGAAACTGGCCTCACATTCCTCAGTCCATATGAACTTAGTATCCTTTTTCAACAACTCCGTCATAGGCTTCGCAATCTTTGAGAAATTCTCAATGAATCTCTAGTAGTATCCTGCAAGTCCAAGAAAACTCCGGATCTCTCCAACTGTTGTTGGGGCTTCCCAATTTGTCACCGTATCAACCTTAGAGGGATCTACTGCTATACCTTCTCCAGATATAACGTGTCCGATAAATCCAACTTCCTTCAACCAAAACTCACATTTGCTAAATTTGGCATATAATTGATGTTCTCTGAGTTTACCAAGTACCAAACGCAAATGCTCCTTATGCTCCTCTTCATTTTTCGAGTAAACTAGGATATCATCAATGAACACCACGAAGAACTTATCCAAAAACTCCATGAATACTTTGTTCATCATGTTCATAAAATGTGCAGGTGCGTTAGTCAGACCAAATGACATAACAGTATACTCGTACAGCCCATACCTAGTGGTAAAAGTCATCTTAGGTATGTCCTGTTCTCGAATCTTCAACTGATGGTATCCTGATCGTAGATCGATCTTGGAGAATACCTTAGCTCCTTGCAATCGATCAAACAGATCATTGATCATCGGTAGTGGGTACTTGTTCTTGATGGTTACTTCATTCAATCCTCGATAATCAACAACCATCCTTAACGATCCATCCTTCTTCTCCACTAGAAGTACTGGCGATCCCCAAGGCGAAGAACTTGGGCGAATATATCCTTTATCCAGTAACTTCTTAATCTGCTTCTTAATCTCCACCAAATCCTTTGCGGGCATCCTATATGGTCTCTTTGATATTGGCCCTGTGCCTAGCAAAAGCTCAATCAAAAACTCAATATCTCTATCTGGTGGCATGCCTGGCAATTCTTCTGGAAATACATCCGGGAAATCCTTCACCACTGGTACTTCCTCCTGCACAACTCATGTTAAACAATTTACCTGATTCCTCTTTGGCACATGCCGGGATACATACTTGATCCTTCTTCCTTCTAGGGTGGTGAGCAAAATTGACTTACTGGCGCAATCGATGTTTCCTCCATACATCGACAGCCAATCCATACCCAGAATTACATCCAAACCTTGTGATTCCAAAATGATTAAATCCGCGGGAAACACATGCCTACCTATACTCAATGGCACTTGAAAACATCCTTGGCTAGCCATATACTCCGCTCCTGGTGAGCTTACTAACATAGGTGTTCTAAGAACTTTGGTGGGAAGGTTATTCTTATCCACAAATCCCCTTGATATGTATGAATGCGATGCACCAGTATCAAAAAGAACAAGTGCGGTAAATGACTTAACCAAAAACTTACCGATTACTGCATCCGGCTGCTCTTCAACCTCCTCCACATTAACGTGGTTCACCTGTCCCCTATTGAAAGGGTTCGGCTTCTTCCCAGAGCTTCCATTTCCATTCCCATTTTGGGATTCAGGACATTCGTTGGCATAATGTCCGGTTTTATGGCACTTGAAACAAGTGACTTGGCTCAGGTCTCTCTTGGCTGGGGTTGATGGGTTGGTGCGGTTCTGGCCATTGCTTCCTCCATTCCCATTACCATTCTTGGTGCCATTGTGGTTGTGTGAGCTACCTCCTCCATGGGTATGCTGAAAATGTCCTCCCAGTCTAGGGGTAAAACGTGGCTTCTGCTGAGCTCCTGAATTGTACTTCCCTTGTCCAGACTTCCTCTTGCGATTCTCAATCTGCTGCTACTTCCCTTCAATCATGAGATCACGATCTACCAATTCTTGGTAGTTGTTGAAGGTTGCTACCATCAACTGCATGCTCAACTCATCATTCAGTCCTTCCAGAAACTTCTCCTGCTTAGCTGCATCCATAGCAACGTCATCTGGGGCATAACGTGCTAGCTTACTAAAGTCCTCCACATACCAGCCAACTATCCGTCCTCCTTGGCGCAAGTTGCGAAACTCTTGCTTCTTCATGGCCATAGCTCCTGTTGAAACATGGGCAGTACAAAAAGCCTGCTGAAACTGGTCCCACGTGACAGTGTCGACAGGGAAAGTGGCTGTGAAATTCTCCCACCATGATGTTGCGGGTCCTTCTAGCTAATGTGTGGCAAACTTCACCTTTTCTGCATCTGTGCATCCTACTGTGGTCAATTCTCTAGCTGTCTTGCGGAGCCAATCATCTGCTACTATCAGCTCGGTGCTACTGGAAAACACCGGCAGATTCAGCCTAAGAAAAAGGGCTAAGTGATCAACAGGTGGTGGTGGTGGTGGTGGTGGTGGGTTGTTGTTGTTGTTCCCCTAATTCTGGACTAGCAACTGCATCAACGTGTTCTACTGCTGTATCAACTAGGTGAGCTCCGGTGGAAAGGTAAATCCGGGGTCACGTCTCGGAGGCATCGGAGGGTGTAGAAAAGATGAGATGAAAGAATAGAGAGGGGTCTAGAGAGAAAACACTACCCATATGCACATGAGGCAAAAGCAAACAATTCACTTCATTCAATCAATCAAACAAGGGCATACAATCGATCTAACTATCGCAAAAGTGCTCGGACTACTATATTTACATGGTGGACTACTACTACTGATGGGGTGGTCTACTAGAAATATTCTTCGGTTGCAGATTCCATGATATCTGCTCCAGCTTCATCCACATAGTCATCATCGCTATCATCTGGATCTGAGTCGGTGTCATTGATGATGATGTAGTCTTCCGGGCGAATCTCCTTGGGTTCTTCGTCTTCCTCTACTGGTGTAGGGCCTCCCATAAATATTCTGATTCATTGTTAGGTCGGCATTCTTGTCCACTAGTACTTCGATTTCCTCTTCATAATCTTCACGTGTAGCCTTGAGTTCTTCCTCTAGTTCCGTGATTCTTGTCCTCGCCTTCTTCAGATCTATCATGTCGACGCACATCTGGTTCTCTTGACGTCGAATGTGTTGGTTTAACTCCTGGATAAAAGCTGCAACTGATCTATCCTTCCTGGTGCTGATCATCTCCCAGTTCTCATCTCGGCACCCACAAATCTGGTAGATAGTATCCTTGAGATCCTTGCGGTAAACTTCTCCAATGCGTCCCATGGCGATGTGAGCTGCCATGCTCTTTCCTAGAGTCCAGGTTGGTGCATCAAAGGAAAACTCTATGGGCTCCGTGACTGGCATGAACTTCCTTCCTGGAACTTGAACTTGAATCATCCAGCGCTCTTCTTCAGGTAGAGTGGCGTTGTAGGTTCCAGTGAAGCTTCGTACTCCTATGTTCAGGTATTTAGTGACTTCCTTCAAGTGACGTCCAAAGGGTGTATCTTCATCCGGTTGTGTGAACTTGTTCCTTGCATCCGCCATCCTAAAAGAGTAGAAAAGATGACAAGTCAGAAAGAGAAGAGAGTGAGTGGTGATCTAGGTCTTTTAGCTTAGTGGTCATGCCCTACAGTCAGCGTGTGCTCTGATACCATCTTGCAGCGACCAGACCTCAAACAGTCCAATCTCTGTGCTCAGGTGTCATCCCTGGATCAGTAATGTTGACACCACATAGTACTTGAAGGATTTATAACAGAGTAGCAATCACACACTTATTACATCGAGTGTCTCAAAAGAGAACTTATTACAATAAATATGGCTTAAGGCCATCTAATAACTATAACAGCAGAAGGCTTGGAAGATAAGCGAGTTGATACGTCTCCAACGTATCTATAATTTTTGATTGCTCCATGCTATATTATCTACTATTTTGGACTATATTGGGCTTTATTTTCCACTTTTATATTATTTTTGGGACTAACCTATTAACCGGAGGCCCAGCCCAAAATTGTTGTTTTTTGCCTATTTCAGTGTTTCGGATAAACAGAATATCAAACGGAGTCCAAACAGAATAAAATCTTTGGAAACGTGATTTTCTCACCGAACGTGATCCAGGAGACTTGGACCCTACTGCAAGGGATCAAAGAGGTGGTCACGAGGGTGGGGGCGCCCCTGCCTTGTGGGCCCCTCGGTGCTCCACCGACGTACTCCTTCCTCCTATATATACACACGTACCCCCAAACGATCAGAACAAGAGCCAAAAACCTAATTCCACTGCCGCAACTTTCTGTATCCACGAGATCCCATCTTGGGGCCTGTTCCGGAGCTCCGCCGGAAGAGGGCCGTCATCACGGAGGGCTTCTACATCATCCTAGCCCCTTCGAGGAAGTGTGAGTAGTTTACCTCAGACCTTCGGGTCCATAGTTAGTAGCTAGATGGCTTATTCTCTCTCTTTGAATCTCAATACAAAGTTCTCCCCCTCTCTTGTGGAGATCTATTCGATGTAATCTTCCTTTTGCAGTGTGTTTGTTGAGACCGATGAATTGTGGGCTTATGATCAAGTCTATCTATGAATAATATTTGAATCTTCTCTGATTTCTTTTATGCATGATTGGTTATCTTTGCAAGTCTATTCGAATTATCCGTTTGGTTTGGCCAACTAGATTGGTAGTTCTTGCCATGGGAGAAGTGCTTAGCTTTGGGTTCGATCTTGCGGTGTCCTTACCCAGTGACAGAAGGGGCAGCAAGGCACGTATTGTATCATTGCCATCGAGGATAACAAGATGGGGTTTATTTCATATTGCATGAATTTATCTCTCTACATTATGTCATCTTGCTTAAGGCGTTACTCTATTTTTAACTTAATACTCTAGATGCATGCTGGATAGCGGTCGATGAGTGGAGTAATAGTAGTAGATGCAGAATCGTTTCGATCTACTTTTCACGGACGTGATGCCTATATACATGATCATGCCTAGATATTCTCATAATTATGCTCAATTCTATCAATTGCTCGACAGTAATTTGTTCACCCACCGTAGAATACTTATGCTCTTGAGAGAAGCCACTAGTGAAACCTATGGCCCCCGGGTCTATTCTCATTATATCAATCTCCATCACTTTTATATTGTTTTGCTATTTACTTTGCTTTTACTTTTTACTTTGCATCTTTATATCAAAAATACCAAAAATATTCTATCTATCAGATCTCACTCTCATAAGTGACCGTGAAGGGCTTGACAACCCCTAATCGCGTTGGTTGCGAGTAGCTATCGCTTTGTGCAGGTACGAGGGACTTGAGCGTGGGCTCCTACTGGATTGATACCTTGGTTCTCAAAAACCGAGGGAAATACTTACGCTACTCTGCTGCATCATCCCTTCCTCTTCAGGGAAAACCAACGCAAGCTCAAGACGTAGCAAGAAGGATTTCTGGCGCCGTTGCCGGGGAGTCTACGCAAAAATCAATATACCAAGTACCCATCACAATCCCTATCTCTCGCATTACATTATTTGCCATTTTCCTCTCGTTTTCCTCTCCCCCCAATTCACCCTTGCCGTTTTATTCGCCCTCTCTCTCTATCCTCCCTCTATATTTGCCTTTTTGTTTTCTCGTGTGTTACATTGCTTGTTTATCGCGATGGCTCAACCAGGATTTGGTGATCTTCACCTTAAAAGGTTGGAGGAAATCGAAAACAATGTTAGGAAGTTTATGGTTTTGCAATTTGAGCATAATAATTTCTTTAGAAACGAGTTTGAAGGAACAAAAAAGTTTTATGAGTTATATGAATAAAGAGCTTGATGATATGTCTAAAGAATTTGAGGGTATAAGATCCCAGATTGCTCGTCTAGAGAAGATGACTGTTGAAATTTCGGATATGCAAGCCACCTTAGTCAATAAGATGGCCGCTAAACCAAATACCTATGAAAATCAAGATGAAGATCTAAAAGTTATTGATGTGTCTCTAATTAAATCTTTATTTTGCAATATGAATCTTTATGAAACTGAATATGATCTTCCTTTACCTAGAAGGCGTTCTAAAAATTCAGAGTATTTAGAACTTGATGATGAAATTGATGAAAGTGGGATTGAAAGAAATAAAAATCTAGATGTTGCTAAACCCACTATATTGGATTTCTGGGAATTTATTTATGAAAGTTGCTCTTTGATTGATTGTATTTCCTTGTTACAATTCGTGCTAAATTCTCCACATGCTTATAGTCAAAATAAAGCCTTCACCGAACATATTGTTGATGCCTTGATGCAATCTTATGAAGAAAGACTTGAGTTGAAAGTTTTTATCCCTAGAAAACTCAATGATAAGTGGGAACCAACTATTAAAATTAAAATTAAAGATCATGAGTTTTATGCTTTGTGTGATTTGGGTGCTAGTGTTTCTACTATTCCCAAGACTTTGTGTGATTTACTAGATTTCCGTAATTTTGATAATTGCTCTCTAAACTTGCATCTTGCGGATTCCACTATTAAGAAACCTATGGGAAGAATTAATGATGTTCTTATTGTTGCAAATAGGAATTATGTGCCCGTAGATTTCATTGTTCTTGATATAGATTGCAATCCTTCTTGCCCAATTATTCTTGGTAGACCTTTCCTTAGAATGGTTGGTGCGATTATTGATATGAAGGAAGGGAATATTAGATTTCAATTTCCATTAAAAAAAGGGCATGGAACACTTTCCAAGAAAGAAAATAAAATTGCCATATGAAACTATCATGAGAGCCACTTATGGATTGCCTACCAAAGATGGCAATACCTAGATCTATTCTTGCTCGTTATGCCTAGCTAGGGGCGTTAAACGATAGCGCTTGTTGGGAGGCAACCTAATTTTATTTTTATTCCTTTCTTTTTGCTCCTGTTTAGTAATAAATAAATTATTTATCCTCTGTTTTGGTTGTGTTTTTTGTTTAATTAGTGTTTGTGCCAAGTAGAACCGTTGGGAAGACTTGGGGAAAGTCTTGCTGAACTTGCTGTAAAAAACAGAAACTTTAGTGCTCACGAGAACTGCTGTCCTTTTTATTTTATGAGTGATATTTAGTTAATTATTTTTGAAGACGATTAATATATAAATTCCTCACGTCCAGCAATTTATTTTAGAATTTTTTGGGTTCCAGATCTCGCGCTAGCTACAGATTACTACAGACTGTTCTGTTTTTGACAGATTCTGTTTTTCGTGTGTTGTTTGCTTATTTTGATGAATCTATGGCTAGTAAAATAGTTTATAATCCATAGATAAGTTGGAATACAGTAGGTATAACACCAATATAAATAAAGAATGAGTTCATTACAGTACCTTGAAGTGGTCTTTTGTTTTCTTTCGCTAACAGAGCTCACGAGTTTTCTATTTTGAGTTTTTTGTTGTGAATTTTCAAGTTTTGGGTGAATTCTTTTGATGGATCATGGAACAAGGAGTGGCAAGAGCCTGATCTTGGGGATGCCCATGGCACCCCCAAGATAATCCAAGGACACCAAAAATTCAAAGCTTGGGAATGCCCCGGAAGGCATCCCCTCTTTCGTCCACTTCCATCGGTAATTTACTTAGAGCTATATTTTTATTCACCAACATGATACGTGTTTTGCTTGGAGCGTCTTCTATTATTTGTGTCTTTTTTGTTAGTATGCCACAATCATCCTTGCTGTACACACCTTTTGAGAGAGTCATACATGAATTAAAACTTGATAGAATACTCTATGTGCTTCACTTATATCTTTTGAGCTAGATAATTTTGCTCTATGTGCTTCACTTATATATTTTGAGCTAGATAATTTTACTCTATGTGCTTCACTTATATCTTTTGAGCTAGATAATTTTTCTCTATGTGCTTCACTTATATCTTTTGAGCTAGATAATTTTGCTCTATGTGCTTCACTTAGATCTTTTAGAGCACGGTGGTGGATTCATTTTAAAGAAACCATTGATCTCTCATGCTTCACTTAAATTAATTTGAGAGTCTCTAAATAGCATGGTAATTTGCCTAATAATAATATGCTTGGTATTCAAGATTTGTGAAACTTTCTTTTTAGTGTGTTGAATACTAAGAAAAGATTGAAGCATGATAATTGTTTTGAGATATGGAGGTGATAATATTAAAGTCATGCTAGTTGAGTAGTTGTGAATTTAAAGAATACTTGTGTTGAAGTTTGTGATTCCCGTAGCATGCACGTATGGTGAACCGTTATGTGATGAAGTCGGAGCATGATTTATTTATTAATTGTCTTCCTTATGAGTGGCGGTCGGGGACGAGCGATGGTATTTTCCTACCAATCTATCCCCCTAGGAGCATGCGTGTAATACTTTGCTTTGATAACTTCTAAATTTTTGCAATAAGTATATGAGTTCTTTATGAATAATGTTGAGTCCATGGATTATACGCACTCTCACCCTTCCACCTTTGCTAGCCTCTCTCATACCGCGCAACTTTCGCCGGTATCATACACCTACCATATACCTTCCTCAGAACAGCCACCATACCTACCTATTATGGCATTTCCATAGCCATTCCGAGATATATTGCCATGCAACTTTCCACCATCTAGTTCATCATGACACATCCATCATTGTCATATTGCTTAGCATGATCATGTAGTTGACATAGTATTTGTGGCAAAGCCACTGTTCATAATTCTTTCATCCTTGTCACTCTCGATTCATTGCATATCCGGGTACACCGCCGGAGGCATTCATATAGAGTCATACTTTGTTTTAGTATCGAGTTGTAATCATAGAGTTGTATATATAGAGTCATAATTCTTTCATACTTGTCACTCGTGATTCATTGCATATCCGGGTACACCGCCGGAGGCATTCATATATACTTGTCACTCTATACCAAAAACCAAATTCCACCGTCGCAACTTTCTGTATCCACGAGATCCCATCTTGGGGCCTGTTCCGGAGCTCCGCCGGAAGAGGGCCGTCATCACGGAGGGCTTCTACATCATCCTAGCCCCTCCGATGAAGTGTGAGTAGTTTACCTTAGACCTTCGGGTCCATAGTTAGTAGCTAGATGGCTTCTTCTCTATCTTTGAATCTCAATACAAAGTTCTCCCCCTCTCTTGTGGAGATCTATTCGATGTAATCTTCTTTTTGCGGTGTGTTTGTTGAGATCGATGAATTGTGAGTTTATGATCAAGTCTATCTATGAATAATATTTGAATCTTCTCTGAATTCTTTTATGCATGATTGGTTATCTTTGCAAGTCTCTTCGAATTATCCGTTCGATTTGGCCAACTAGATTGGTAGTTCTTGCCATGGGAGAAGTGCTTAGCTTTGGGTTCGATCTTGCGGTGTCCTTACCCAGTGACAGAAGGGGCAGCAAGGCACGTATTGTATCGTTGCCATTGAGGATAACAAGATGGGGTTTATTTCATATTGCATGAATTTATCTCTCTACATCATGTCATCTTGCTTAAGGTGTTACTCTGTTTTTAACTTAATACTCTAGATGCATGCTGGATAGCGGTCGATGAGTGGAGTAATAGTAGTAGATGCAGAATCGTTTCGATCTACTTGTCACGGACATGATGCCTATATACATGATCATGCCTAGATATTCTCATAATTATGCTCAATTCTATAAATTGCTCAACAATAATTTGTTCACCCACCATAAAATACTTATGCTCTTGAGAGAAGCCACTAGTGAAACCTATGGCCCCCAGGTCTATTCTCATTATATCAATCTCCATCACTTTTATATTGTTTTGCTATTTACTTTGCTTTTGCTTTTTACTTTGCATCTTTATATCAAAAATACCAAAAATATTCTATCTATCAGATCTCACTCTCATAAGTGACCGTGAAGGGCTTGACAACCCCTAATCGCGTTGGTTGCGAGTAGCTATCGCTTTGTGCAGGTACGAGGGACTTGAGTGTAGCCTCCTACTGGATTGATATCTTGGTTCTCAAAAATTGAGGGAAATACTTACGCTACTCTGCTGCATCATCCCTTCCTCTTCGGGGAAAACCAACGCAAGCTCAAGACGTAGCAAGAGTCCATCAACTCCAACGGCATCACTGAGTATAGAACCACGACTTAAAGGCACCTCAGTCGTCGTCTGAAAAGTTTGCAACATTAACGTTGCAGCCCAAAACAAGTCAGCGCATGGAATATGCTGGCAAAGTAACACATAGAGAGTAATGCAAAAATAAAGCTATACTATATGCATATTTGGCTGGTGGAAAGCTCTATGGTTACAATTTTGCGTAAAGCCAATTTTTCCCTACTGCAAAGGAATAAATTTTATTTAACTATCATGGTAGTTGTTAAACATTGAGAATGGTTGACAGCATTCTCAATCCCAATTAAGCATCATCATTAAACAAAACCCAACAAATTAACTTTAGAGTAACATGATGAGATTCACATGATAATCCAAGTACTAGATACTCAAGATGTCCATAACCGGGGACACGGCTAACCATGATTAGTTTATACACTCTGCGGAGGTTTGCGCACTTTTCCCCATAAGACTCGATCACCTCCGTTTGATTTCTCACACTACATGGTGTTTGAGAAACGGATGACCGAGACATAGTCTTTCAGAAGCGCTAGCACCTTACGATCGGGTAGACCGTTACACCTACTTTCCCCTAAATCTGCTAGTCTACCACTGTAAGAGTTCGCACAACCTACTGAACTATGCTAGAGCCCATAGTAGCTTGTGGCTGCACATGGAAGTTTCTAGCATGAATAATCTCATGATCCCTTTGAGCCTGGGTGGCGGTCCAAAAGAAAAACAGGCAATCGCTGGAATACCCAGGTGCCTCAATCCACCTAGATGTGTATTTAAGTTGCCACCTTAAGTAAACCATTAAATTAACAATCTCACTTCTGTCATGGATACACTCACCCAATCCACGTCTACTAGCATAGCATGGCATAATGAACAAACGTAGAAGTAACTCCCAAAGGTTTGAAATAAAACAGGTAATAGGTTCTACCTCATTTACTACTTCCCAATACCCACAATTTAATTGGATCCTAATCATGCAATGTGTGAGGGTTGATCTAATGCAATAAAAACTGGGTAGTTGGAAGTATGATCAAAGTGTTACTTGCCTTGCTGATGGTCCACAAAACCTAGCGATTCGAAGTAGCAAGCGGCGCACTCCGGGTACTCTATCGCAAACAAACAAGTATACAATAAGTACTCAACTAATGCACATGTAAAACTCAAATAAGAGATCTAACCAGAAAGTTCAATTTAAGAACTCCGGTTGGCAAAAAGAATCAAATCGAACGAAGCAACGAAAGACAAACGGCAAAAGAAACAGGCCTCGTTTACTATTCTGGATCTAGGGAAATTTTTACAGTGGCAAAAACTTGTTTGAGTTGGCTAAATGGAAAGAGGGTTTCAAGACGAAACTCCAGGTGCTTGAATCGCCTGATTCCGATAAACGAGCGAAAAGTTAGACTAAAACGAAAATCGGACCAGGAATCGCGATCACAAAAATTACGGATTTAATCCGAGAAAAAGAAAACGACGAACGTTCGTTAATACGAAAGAACGGGTGAATGCTCCTTAATTAAATAAACCAGAAAAACCAATCTATTTAAAAAAACGAAACTAAAAAACCAAACAAAACCGATGGAAAACCGATCGGTTTTCAAAAAAACGGCGACGAGAAAAGCTATCTCCGGCGGCGGCGAGGCAGCGCGGTGGCGGTCCGGCGGCGGCGGGGCGGTGCGGCGGCGGCGCGGCGAGGCGGCGGCGCGGGCGGCGGCGGCGCGGGGAGGCGGCGCGCCAAGGAGGCGGCGAGGGCGGCGGCGGCGGCCTAGGGTTAGGGTTTGAGGCGGGGCGCGGCTGGGCTGGCCTCGGGCCTTGGCGGCGCTATAAAAAGGCCCAGCCAGGCGGAGTCCTGGCCGGTTACGTCCCAGAGTCGGTTCGGACTTTTTTTAAATAATTACGCTCAGGAAAAAACAAAAGGAATACTAAACGGACTCCAAAAATCCCAAAATAAATTTTCCCCGGCTTCTAAAATCAATCCGCACAGGATGAACATTTATTTGGGGCCTAAATGCAATTTTGTAAAATGCGCATTTTTCCGAAATTCAAATAAAATAGCAAATAAAACCAAAATAAAATCTTGTTTGATTTTTTTATTAGATCCTCAATAGTTTCTTTATTTTGGGAAGTCATTTTATTCCCTCTCTCATATTTTTGTAATAGAAATAATTGAAGATAAAATAAATAAAATCAAATGATCCTATTTTCAAAATTTGAGAAAAACTCAAATATGAAAATAATGAAATCCCCAACTCTCTCCGAGGGTCCTTGAGTTGCGTAGAATTTTCTAGGATCAACCAAAATGCAATAAAATATGATATGCAATGATGATCTAGTGTATAACATTCCAAATTGAAGATTTGGGATGTTACAATCCTTCTATGATGGTGAGCCTATGCCGTGGAAGAAGGACGACAAGCCTACGCCATCAACAAAACCATCAACTTCTTCACCAACAAAGGAGACATAATCACATGGGTATGTGCACTCCCCTTGGCAACTGCCAAGCTTGGGGGAGTGCCCCGGTATCGTATCACCATCACATCTCTATCTTTACCGTTTTTCTTAGTTCGATCCTTTTGATAATATTTTGATCTAGTAGAATAAAAGTTCTTAATATGATCTAGTTGTGAGTTTTGCTTTATGATCCTTCTATATAATCGAGTCCGTGAGCTATATATAATAAAGATTAGTGTTGAGTCAAGGGCTTGATTATTTTGCCATGATCTTGAGGGAATAAAAGAAAAGAGAAAGAATAAAAAGAAATAAAAGAGATCATATGGATCTTATGGAGAGTAATGAGCTCACATATAAAAAGTATGGTGAATAAAAGTTGTTGAGAGTTAACAAACATAGTTTTGGTCATCGTTGCAATTAATAGGAAGTAATAAAGAAAGAGAGATCTTTACATATAAATACACTATCTTGGACATCTTTTATGATTGTGAGCACTCATTAAAATATGACATGCTAAAGAGTTGACGTTGGACAAGGAAGACAACGTAATGGGTTATGTTTTCTTATATGTGAGATAAATTATATTGTCATGGATCATCCAACATGATTGAGCTTGCCTTTCCCCCTTATGCTAGCCAAATTCTTTGCACCAAGTAGAGATACTACTTGTGCTTCCAAACACCCTTAAACCAGTTTTGCCATGAGAGTCCACCATACCTACCTATGGATTGAGTAAGATCCTCCAAGTAAGTTGTCAGTGGTGCAAGCAATAAAAATTGCTCTCTAAATATGTATGACTTATTAGTGTGGGAGAAAATAAGCTTTATACGATCGTGTGATATGGAAGAAATAAAAGCGACAGACTGCATAATAAAGGTCCATATCACAAGTGGCAATATAAAGTGACATTCTTTCGCATTAAGATTTTGTGCATCCAACCATAAAAGCGCATGACAACCTCTGCTTCCCTCTGCGAAGGGCCTATCTTTTACTTTTATCTCTTACCTTACAAAAGAGTCTTGGTGTTCCTCACCATTCCTTTTTACATTTTATCTTTTGGCAAGCACAACATGTTGGAAAGATCCTGGTATATATGGCTAATTGGATGCGAGTTTTCATGAACTATTATTGTTGACATTACCCTTGAGGTCAAACGTTGGGAGGCAAAACTATAAGCCCCTACCTTTCTCTGTGTCCGATTAAAACTCCATACCCATAAGTATTGCGTGAGTGTTAGCAATTGTGAAAAACTATATGATAGTTGAGTATGTGGACTTACTGAAAAGCTCTTATATATTGACTATTTCCTATGTTATGATAAATTGCAATTGCTCCAATGACTGAGATTATAGTTTGTTAGTTTTCAATGAAGTTTACGATTCATACTTGAAATGTGATTGAATTGTGACTCTAGCATAAGAGATCATATGACAAGAATTATATAAGTTGTTGTTTTAAGAATGATCATGATGCCCTGCTACCTCTTGAGCACTGCGTTGGTTTTCCCTTGAAGAGGAAAGGGTGATGCAGCAAAGTAGCGTAAGTATTTCCCTCAGTTTTTGAGAACCAAGGTATCAATCCAGTAGGAGGCTACGCGCGAGTCCCTCGCACCTACACAAAACAAATACATCCTCGCAACCAACACGATAAGGGGTGGTCAATCCCTACAGGTCACTTACGAGAGTGAGATCTGATAGATATGATAAGATAATATTTTTGGTATTTTCATGATAAAGATGCAAAGTAAAATAAAAGCAAAGTAAAAAAGCAAAGGAAATAACTAAGTGTTGGAAGATTAATATGATGAAGATAGACCCGGGGGCCATAGGTTTCACTAGTGGCTTCTCACAAGAGCATAAGTATTTTATGGTGGGTGAACAAATTACTGTTGAGCAATTGACAGAATTGGGCATAGTTATGAGAATATCTAGGTATGATCATGTATATAGGCATCACGTTCGAGACAAGTAGACCGACTCCTGCCTGCATCTACTACTATTACTCCACACATCGACCGCTATCCAGCATGCATCTAGAGTATTAAGTTCATAAGAACAGAGTAATGCCTTAAGAAATATGACATGATGTAGAGGGATAAATTCATGCAATATGATAAAAAAACTCATCGTGTTATCCTCGATGGCAACAATACAATACGTGCCTTGCTGCCCCTACTGTCACTGGGAAAGGACACCGCAAGATTGAACCCAAAGCTAAGCACTTCTCCCATTGCAAGAAAGATCAATCTAGTAGGCCAAACCAAACTGATAATTCAAAGAGACTTGCAAAGATAACCAATCATACATAAAAGAATTCAGAGAAGATTCAAATATTGTTCATAGATAAACTTGATCATAAACCCGCAATTCATCGGTCTCAACAAACACACCGCAAAAGAAGATTACATCGAATAGATCTCCACAAGAGAAGGGGAGAACTTTGTATTGAGATCCAAAAAGAGAGAAGAAGCCATCTAGCTAATAACTATGGACCCGAAGGTCTGAGGTAAACTACTCACACTTCATCGAAGAGGCTATGGTGTTGATGTAGAAGCCCTCCGTGATCGATGCCCCTTCCGGCGGAGCTCCGGAACAGGCCCCAAGATGGGATCTTGTGGATATAGAAAGTTACGGCGGTGGAATTAGGTTTTTGGCTCCGTATCTGATCGTTAGGGGGTACGTAGGTATATATAGGAGGAAGTAGTATGTTGGTGGAGCAACAGGGGGGCCACGAGGGTGGAGGGCGCGCTTGGGGGGGGGGGGGTAGGCGCGCCCCCTACCTCGTGGCTTCCCTGTTGGTTGCTTGACGTAGGGTCCAAGTCTCCTGGATCTTGTTCATTCCAAAAATCACATTGCCGAAGGTTTCATTCCGTTTGGACTCTGTTTGATATTCCTTTTCTTTGAAACCCTAAAATAGGCAAAAAAACAACAATTCTGGGCTGGGCCTCCGGTTAGTAGGTTAGTCCCAAAAATAATATAAAAGTGAATAATAAAGCCCAATAACGTCCAAAACAGAAGATAATATAGCATGGAGCAATCAAAAATTATAGATATGTTGGAGGCGTATCAAGCATCCCCAAGCTTAATTCCTGCTCGTCCTCGAGTAGGTAAATGATAAAAATAGAATTTTTGATGTGGAATGCTACTAGGCATAATTTCAATGTAATTCTTCTTAATTGTGGCATGAATATTCAGATCTGAAAGATTCAAGACAAAAATTTAATATTGACATAAAAATAATAATACTTCAAGCATACTAACTAAGCAATTATGTCTTCTCAAAATAACATGGCCAAAGAAAGTTATCCCTACAAAATCATATAGTCTAGCCATGCTCTATCTTCACCACACAAAGTATTTAAATCATGCACAACCCCGATGACAAGCCAAGCAATTGTTTCATACTTTTGACATTCTCAAACTTTTTGCAATCTTCACGCAATACATGAGCATGAGCCATGGACATAGCACTATATGTGGAATAGAATGGTGGTTGTGGAGAAGACAAAAAAGGGAGAAGATAGTCTCACATCAACTAGGCGTATCAACGGGCTATGGAGATGCCCGTCAATAGATGTCAATGTGAGTGAGTAGGGACTGCCATGCAACGGATGCACTAGAGCTATAAGTGTATGAAAGCTCAAAAAGAAACTAAGTGGGTGTGCATCCAACTCGCTTGCTCACGAAGACCTAGGGCATTTTGAGGAAGCCCATCATTGGAATATGCAAGCCAAGTTCTATAATGAAAAATTCCCACTAGTATATGAAAGTGATATCATAGGAGACTCTCTATCATGAAGATCATGGTGCTACTTTGAAGCACAAGTGTGGTAAAAGGATAGTAGCATTGTCCCTTCTCTCTTTTTCTCTCATTTTTTTATTTTTTTATTTGGGCCTTTTCTCTTTTTTTATGGCCTCTTTTTTTAGTCTGGAGTCTCATCCCGACTTGTGGGGGAATCATAGTCTCAATCATACTTTCCTCACTTGGGACAATGCTCTAATAATGATCATCATCACACTTTTATTTACTTACAACTCAACAATTACAACTCAGTACTTAGAACAAAATATGACTCTATGTGAATGCTTCCAGCGGTGTACTGGGATATGCAATGAATCAAGAGTGACATGTATGAAAGAATTATGAATGGTGGCTTTACCACAAATACGATGTCAATTGCATGATCATGCAAAGCAATATGACAATGATGGAACGTGTCATAGTAAACGGAACGGTGGAAAGTTGCATGGCAATATATCTCAGAATGGCTATGGAAATGCCATGATAGGTAGGTATGGTGGATGTTTTGAGGAAGGTATATGGTGGGTGAATGATACCGACGGAAGGTGCGCGGTATTAGAGAGGCTAGCAATGGTGGAAGGAAGAAAAGTGCGTATGATCCATGGACTCAACATTAGTCATAAAGAACTCATATAATTATTGCAAAAATCTACAAGTTATCAAAGCAAAGTATTATGTGCATGCTCCTAGGGGGATAGATTGGTAGGAAAAGATCATCGCTCGTCCCCGACCGCCACTTATAAGGAAGACAATCAATAAATAAATCGTGCTCCGACTTCGTCACATAACGGTTCACCATACATGCATGCTATGGTAATCACAAACTTTAACACAAGTATCTCTAAAATTCACAACTACTCAACTAGTATGACTCTAATATCACCATCTTTATATCTCAAAACAATCATCAAGCATCAAACTTCTCTTAGTATTCAACACACTCATAAGAGAATTTTATTATTAATCTTGTATACCTAGCATATTAGGATTATTTAAGCAAATTACCATGACATTTAAGACTCTCAAATTAATCTAAGTGAATCATGATATATCAATAGTTTCTATAAAACAAATCCACCATCGTGCTCTAAAAGATATAAGTGAAGTACTAGAGCAAAACTATATTACTCAAAAGATATAAGTGAAGCACATAGAGTATTCTAATAATTTTCGAATCATGTGTGTCTCTCTAAAAAGGTGTGTACAGCAAAGATGATTGTGGTAAACTAACAAATAAATACTCAAATAATACAAGATGCTCCAAGCAAAACACATATCATGTGGTAAATAAAAATATAGCTCCAAGTAAAGTTACCGATGGAAGTAGACGAAAGAGGGGATGCCTTTCGGGGCATCCCCAAGCTTTGGATTTTAGGTGTAATTAGATTATCTTGGGGGTGACATGGGAATCCCCAAGCTTAGGCTCTTTCCACTCCTTGTTCCATAATCCATCAAATCTTTACCCAAAACTTGAAAACTTCACAACACAAAACTTAAAGTAGAAAATCTCATGAGCTCCGTTAGCGAAAGAAAACAAAAGACCACTTCAAGGTACTGTAATGAACTCATTCTTTATTTATATTTGTGTTAAACATACTGTATTCCAACTTCTCTATGGTTTATAAACTATTTTACTAGCCATAGATTCATCAAAATAAGCAAACAACACACGAAAAACAGAATCTGTCAAAAACAGAACAGTCTGTAGTAATCTGTAGCTAGCGCAAGATTTGGAACCACAAAAATTCTAAAATAAATTTCTGGACGTGAGGAATTTATCTATTAATCATCTGAAAAAATAATTAACTAAATATCACTTTCCAAATAAAAATGGCAGCAGTTCTCGTGAGCGCTAAAGTTTCTGTTTTTTACAGCAAGATTAACAAGACTTTCCCCAAGTCTTCTCAACGGTTCTACTTGGCACAAACACTAATTAAACACAAAAAACACAATCAAAACAGAGGCTAGATAAATTATTTATTACTAAACAGGAGTAAAAATCAAGGAATAAAAATAAAATTGGGTTGCCTCCCAACAAGCGCTATCGTTTAACGCCCCTAGCTAGGCATAAAAAGCAACGGTAGATCTAGGTATTGCCATCTTTGGTAGGCAATCCATAAGTGGCTCTCATAATAGATTCATAAGGTAATTTAATTTTATTTCTAGGAAAGTGTTCCATGCCTTTCCTTAACGGAAATTGGAATCTAATATTTCCTTCTTTCATATCAATAATTGCACCAATCGTTCTAAGGAAAGGTCTACCAAGAATAATAGGACATGAAGGATTGCAATCTATGTCAAGAACAATAAAATCTACAGGCACATAGTTCCTATTTGCAACAATAAGAACATCATTAATTCTTCCCATAGGTTTCTTAATAGTGGAATTCGCAAGGTGCAAGTTTAAAGAACAATCATCAAAATCGTGGAAACCTAATAAATCACACAAAGTCTTTGGAATCGTGGAAACACTAGCACCCAAATCACAAAAGCATAGCATCCATGATCTATAATTTTAATTTTAATAGTTGGTTCCCACTCATAATAAAGTTTTCTAGGGATAGAAACTTCCAACTCAAGTTTTTCTTCATAAGATTGCATCAAAGCATCAACGATATGTTTGGTAAAAGCTTTATTTTGACTATAAGCATGAGGAGAATTTAGCACGGATTGCAACAAGGAAATACAATCTATCAAAGAGAAATTATCATAATTAAATTCCTTGAAATCCAAAATAGTGGGTTCATTACTATTTAAAATTTTGACTTCTTCAATCCCACTTTTAATAATTTTAGCATCAACATCTAAAGACTCGGAATTTTTGGAACACCTTCTAGGTAAAGGTGGATCATATTCAGTCCCATAATTATCAAGATTAATATTGCAAAACAAAGATTTAATAGGGGACACATCAATAACTTTTAGATCTTCATCTTTATTTTCAAAGTTCTCCGGTTTAGCGACCATCTTATTAACTAAGGTAGCCTGCTTATCTGATATTTCAGCTGTCAACTTCTCAAGACGAGCAATTTGGGATCTTAAACCATCAAATTCTTTAGACATATCATCGAGCTCTTTATTCATATAACTCATAAAACTTTTTTGTTCCTTAAGCTCGTTTTTGAAGAAATTATTATGCTCAAATTGCAAAACCATAAAACTCCTGATGTTGCTTTCGATCTCTTCTAACCTTTTAAGGTGAAGATCACCAAATCTAGGTAGAGCCATCGTGACAAGCAAGCAATCCAACACACAAGCAGACAAGAAACGGGCAAAAGGAGGCAAATAGAGAAGGAGAGGGAGGATAGAGAGAGAGGGCGAATAAAACGGCAAGGGTGAAGTGGGGGAGAGGAAACGAGAGGCAAATAGCAAATAATGTAATGCGGGAGATAAGGGTTTGTGATGGGTACTTGGTATGTTGACTTTTGCGTAGACCTCCCCGGCAACGGTGCCAGAAATCCTTCTTGCTACCTCTTGAGCACTGCGTTGGTTTTCCCTTGAAGAGGAAAGGGTGATGCAGCAAAGTAGCGTAAGTATTTCCCTCAGTTTTGGAGAACCAATGTATCAATCCAGTAGGAGGCTACGTGCGAGAACCTTGCACCTACACAAAACAAACAAATCCTCGCAACCAACGCGATAAGGGGTTGTCAATCCCTACATGGTCACTTACGAGAGTGAGATCTGATAGATATGATAAGATAATATTTTTGGTATTTTGATGATAAAGATGCAAAGTAAAATAAAAGCAAAGTAAAAAGCAAAGGAAATAACTAAGTGTTGGAAGATTAATATGATGAAGATAGACCCGGGGGCCATAGGTTTCACTAGTGGCTTCTCTCAAGAGCATAAGTATTTTACGGTGGGTGAACAAATTACTTTGAGCAATGGACAGAATTGAGCATAGTTATGAGAATATCTAGGTATGATCATGTATATAGGCATCACGTCCGAAACAAGTAGACCGACTCCTGCTTGCATCTACTACTATTACTCCACACATCGACTGCTATCTAGCATGCATCTAGAGTATTAAGTTCATAAGAACAGAGTAACGCCTTAAGCAAGATGACATGATGTAGAGGGATAAATTCATGTAATATGATAAAAAAACATCTTGTTATCCTCGATGGCAACAATACAATATGTGCCTTGCTGCCCCTACTGTCACTGGGAAAGGACACCGCAATATTGAACCCAAAGCTAAGCACTTCTCCCATTGCAAGAAAGATCAATCTAGTAGGCCAAACCAAACTGATAATTCGAAGAGACTTGCAAAGATAACCAATCATACATAAAAGAATTCAGAGAAGATTCAAATATTGTTCATAGATAAACTTGATCATAAACCCACAATTCATCGGTCTCAACAAACACACCGCAAAAGAAGATTACATCGAATAGATCTCCACAAGAGAGGGGGAGAACTTTGTATTGAGATCCAAAAAGAGAGAAGAAGCCATCTAGCTAATAACTATGGACCCGAAGGTCTAAGGTAAACTACTCACACTTCATCAGAGAGGCTATGGTGTTGATGTAGAAGCCCTCCGCGATCGATGCCCCCTCCGGCGGAGCTCCAGAACAGGCCCCAAGATGGGATCTCGTGGATACAGGAAGTTACGGCGGTCGAATTAGGATTTTGGCTCCGTATGTGATCGTTTGGGGGTACGTAGGTATATATAGGAGGAAGGAGTACATCGGTGGAGCAATAGGGGGCCATGAGGGTGGAGGGCGCGCCTGGGGGGTAGGCGCGCCCCCTACCTCATGGCTTCCCTATTGGTTGCTTGACGTAGGGTCCAAGTCTCATGGATCTTGTTCGTTCCAAAAATCACGTTCCCGAAGGTTTCATTCCGTTTGGACTCCTTTTGATATTCCTTTTCTTCGAAACCCGAAAATAGGCAAAAAAACATCAATTATGGGTTGGCCCTCCGGTTAGTAGGTTACTCCCAAAAATAATATAAAAGTGAATAATAAAGCCCAATAATGTCCAAAACACAAGATAATATAGCATTTAGCAATCAAAAATTATAGATACGTTGGAGACGTATCATGCCCTCATGTCCGTATTTTATTTTTATCGACACCTCTATCTCTAAACATGTGGACATATTTTTCGATTTTGGCTTT
Organism: Triticum aestivum; assembly: GCF_018294505.1. Lineage (NCBI taxonomy): Eukaryota > Viridiplantae > Streptophyta > Magnoliopsida > Poales > Poaceae > Triticum > Triticum aestivum. Next base: position 32,878,780 of record NC_057794.1, read on the forward strand.
CGCTTGTCTAAGCTTGGGGGAGTTGATACGTCCGTTTTGCATCATGCTTTTATATCGACATTTATTGCATTATGGACTGTTATTACACATATGTCACAATACTTATGCCTATTCTCTCTTATTTTACAAGGTTTACATAAAGAGGGAGAATGCCGGCAGCTGGGATTTTGGGCTGGAAAAGGAGCAAATATTAGAGACCTATTCTGCACAGCTCCAAAAGTCCTGAAACTTCACGGAAGTCATTTTCAAAATATATAAAAAATATCGAGCGCAAGAAGTTCACCAGGGGCCACACCCTGACCACGAGGGTGGGGGCGCGCCCTACCCCCCTGGGCGTGCCCCCTACCTCGTGGGCCCCCTGGTGGCCCTCCGATGGCCATCTTCTGCTATATCGAGTCTTTCGATGAGGAAAAAATCAGAAGCCATCTTTCTGGACGAGACTCCGCCGCCACGAGGCGGAACCAATCTAGGGCTCTAGAGGAGTTGTTCTGCCGGGGAAACTTCCCTTCGGGAGGGGGAAGTCATCGCCATCGTCATCATCAACGATCCTCTCGTCGGGAGAGGGCAATCTCCATCAACATCTTCACCAGCACCATCTCCTCTCAAAACCCTAGTTCATCTCTTGTATCCAATTCTTGTCTCCAAGTCCGGGATTGGTACCTGTGGGTTGCTAGTAGTGTTGATTACTCCTTGTAGTTGATGCTAGTTGGTTTATTTGGTGGAAGATCATATGTTCAGATCTTTTATGCATATTAATACCCCTCTGATTATGAACATGAATATGCTTTGTGAGTAGTTATGTTTTTTCCTGAGGACATGGGAGAAGTCTTGCTATTAGTAGTCAGGTGAATTTGGTATTCGTTCGATATTTTGATGAGATGTATGTTGTCTCTCCTCTAGTGGTGTTATGTGAACGTCGACTACATGACACTTCACCATTATTTGGGCCTAGAGGAAGGCATTGGGAAGTAATAAGTAGATGATGGGTTGCTAGAGTGACAGAAGCTTAAACCCTAGTTTATGTGTTGCTTCGTAAGGGGCTGATTTGGATCCATATGTTTCATGCTATGGTTAGGTTTACCTTAATACTTTTGTTGTAGTTGTGGATGCTTGCAATAGAGGTTAATCATAAGTGGGATGCTTGTCCAAGTAAGGACAGTACCCAAGCACCGGTCCACCCACATACCAAATTATCAAAGTACCAAACACGAATCATATGAACGTGATGAAAACTAGCTTGACGATATTCCCATGTGTCCTCGGGAACGTTTTTCTCTATATAAGAGTTTTTCCAGGCTTGTCCTTTGCTACAAAAAGGATTGGGCCACCTTGCTGCACTTTATTTACTTTTGTTACTTGTTACTCGTTACAAATTATCCTATCACAAAACTGTCAGTTACCTATTATTTCAGTGCTTGCAGAGAATACCTTGTTGAAAACCGCTTATCATTTCCTTCTGCTCCTCGTTGGGTTCGACACTCTTACTTATCAAAAGGACTATGATAGATCCCCTATACTTGTGGGTCATCATACCTCCAGAAACGAAGTTATGGACCATAGCACGCCACTCTGCAGAAAATTCTTTGATTCTGAGAGTCTGTTGAAGAAAGGGCCACTTGACTTTGTCATAAGCTTTTTCAAAGTCTATTTTGAGTACCACCCCATTCAGCTTTTTCTGGTGTAGTTCATGGACTGTTTCATGAAGGATAACAACTCCATCTAGGATGTGTCTGCCTTGCATAAAAGTAGTCTGTGAAGGTCGAACCACATGTTCAGTAACCGAATTTAGCCTTATAGTCGCAACCTTCGTGAATATTTTAAAACTAACATTAAGGAGGCAAATATGTGTATATTGTTGTATCCTTTCAGCCTCATTAACCTTAGGTAGTAAAATAATCTCACTAAAGTTTAAGCGAAACAATTCAAGTTGGCCAGCATGAAGGTCGCTAAACAAAAGAAGGAGATCTGGTTTGATGACATCCCAGAAGTTCTGATAGAACTCAGTGGGGAAACCATCTGGACCTGGGGCTTTGTTATGCTCCATTAGAAAAAATGCCTTTCTAACTTCCTCCTCCGAGTATGAGGCTGTTAGAATGTTGTTTTCCTCAATAGATACCTAGGGGATGTCATCTATTCGGGACACATCCATCGAGAAGTTTCCTTCCTGTGGGGCTCCGAACAGATTTTTATAATAATTAGTGATATAAGATTTCAGTTTCTCATGCCCCTCAATTGTGCCCTCGTCCTGTTGTAGGGAATGAATAATTTTATTCCTGTGTCTGCCATTGGCAACTCCATGGAAGTATCTAGTATTCGAATCACCTTTTAGGATAAACTGAGAGTTAGAATGTTGGTACCATTTAAGTTCCTCTTCACGCAGCATGTTAGCTATTTGTGCATTCAAATGATTCTTAATCTCGATTTCATGCTCAGATAGGGGTCTAACCTCTGCCAAAGCTTCTAATTCATCAATGATAGATGAAATATGAAGATTCTCCTTTTTGAGGAAACCTATCGTATGTCTAGCCCAACCACCAAGGAATTTATGTAATGCACATATTTTGTTATTCCATCTATATATTGGGGTAGGCCCGGCCACTGGTTTCTCCCACACCTCCTTGACCATATCATGGAAGCCATCCCGAAGCAACCACCCAAGTTCGAATTTGAACTTGCGTCTGTGTTGTGGTCGTGGCAATCTAGTAGTTAGGAGAATGGGTGTGTGGTCTGATATAGCCTCGATACAAGGTAGAGCATGAACATACACCATAGGAAATTTAGATTCCTAGTCAGTATCCATTAAAACGCGATCTAGTTTCTCATATGTCGGTTCCGGAAGACTGTTCGCCCAAGTGAACTGTCTTCCAATCATGGACACCTCTCACAGATCTAGATTGTCAATGACAGTGTTGAAAAGGAAAGGCCAATGATTATCAAACCTACCACGGCTTTTCTCATTTGGAAATCAAAGCAAATTGAAATCCCCACCTATAAGAATGGGATATGGATTATCTTTCGCCAGATTAACCAATTCACGAAGAAAATCAGCCTTGAACTCATCCTGGGCTACCCCATACACGGCGACGAGGGTCCATGTGGAGTTGTCAGCCTTGTTGCGAATATGGAGTTTAACGTGAAACTCACCATCCGAACTAGCCAAAACATCCATAGTGCCTGAATTTACGTGTAGCGACCCGACCCGAATGGATCAAGTCTTTGTGCTTAAGTGTCATCCCTGGATCGGTGTGCTGACACACACAGTACTCAAGGATTTATATAAGAGGTAAATCACATGTATAAAGTAACGTAGATACTATTACCTCAATCCAAATAGCGGAAGTAACAAGGTTGTGGATTCCCATCAACACCAACGGCAAAGTTGAGTGTAGAAATCGTAACCCTAACGTATTACTTACTCGTCGTAAGATAATCCTGCAACATGAGACGTTGCAGCCACAGAGGGTCAGTACATTGAATGTACTGGCAAATTCACACCATAGAGAATGATGAACAATGGCTATCACTACATGCATATATGGCTGGTGGAAAAGCTCTATGGTTATATGTTTTTGCGAAAAGCCAATTTTTCCCTACTGCAAAGGAATAAATTTTTATTTAACTATCATGGTGGTTGTTGAACATTGAGAATGGTTGACAACATTCTCAATCCCAATTAAGTAACATCATTAAACCCAACAAACTTAATTTAAAGTAACATGATGAGATTCACATGATAATCCAGGTACTAGATACTCAAGATGTCCATAACCGGGGACACGGCTAACCATGATTAGTTTATTACACTTTGCAGAGGTTTGCACACTTTTCCTCACAAGACTCGATCGCCTCCGTTTAGTTTCTCGCACTACATGGTGTTTGAGAAGACGGATGATCGAGACATAGTCTTTCAGAAGCGCTAGCACCTTACGATCGGGTAGACCGTACCACCTACATCCCCTACATCTGCTAGTCTACCACTGTAAGAGTTCGCACGACTTAGTCAACTATGCTAGAGCCCATAATAGCTTGTGGCTGCACACTGAAGTTTCTAATATGAATAATCTCATGATCCCTTTGAGCCTGGGTGGCGGTCCATAAAAAAACAGGCAATCCTGGAATACCCAGGTGCCTAGACAGGCAATCGCTGGAATACCCAGGTGCCTCAATCCACCCAGATGTGTGTTAAAGTTACCATCTTAAGTAAACCATTAATTAACAATCTCACATCTGTCATGAAATACTCTCAAACCCAATCCACGTCTATGAGCATGGCATGGCAATATAAGCATAACGTAATAGTAACTCCCAAGGTTTGAATGCAAGGCAGTAGGTTCCTACCTCATCAACTACTTCCCAATACCCACATGCTATCAATCCTACTCATGCAATGTTTAAGGGTGAAACTAATGCATAAAAACTGGGTATGAAAGGGATATGATCAAAGTGTGAACTTGCCTGCAATGTTGATAAAGATGATTCGCACTCAAAACTCATGATAGTTCTACTCGTCACACTCCGGTCAATCTATCGTAAGTAGGCAATAGTAACCACAAATAAGCAATCACTCAAAGATCAGAGAGAACAAAGAAAACAATTCGGAAAACGTCAAAACCAAGCAAATAACTCTTGCATCATAAAACAATTTCTGACAGTACAAAATTAAGTGAATTTGGCCTTGTCGGAAAGTTTAGGTCAAGGGCTTCGATTTGCAAAAAGAATCAAATAAATCGGAGTTACGAAACTCAAGTTATGTTCAAAAAAAGTTTGAATATGAATCTGAACAAAATTTGAAATTTCAAAAAGTTGATGTGACAGGTTCACTGCATAAGTGAAAACAAGACGAAGCTATAGGCGCTAGTTTTATCTAATTTGGATAAACGAGTGAAAAGTTATGGCTATTTAAAAAATCAGGTCCAAGGTGTTTTATGAAAGAAAAATAGTTACGGTTAAGGTCTAACGTATAAATACGTAGACTAATTTATAATCTAATTATTCTATCGTATTAGTCTAAAAATAATAAACTACGGAAATATAAGAAGAAGAAAAACAAAGAAAGATACCTTTATAAGGCAGAGAAAAGATGACTTTGAAGAGAAGAGACAATTTCCAGAAGTCGCGCCGGAGAGGAGAAATATATTTTCCTTAAATGAATCTAGTCAAACCAAAATATTAATTTAACCCGAATCGGATGATTTTTTGGAGGCTCTATGGATCTATATTTATTAGTGGAAAAGAGTCTTAAAGGTCAAAAGCTAGGCAATGTGGGACTAACGTAGACGAAAATATACGAAATAGAGATGAAAAGAGGTGAGCGGCTCGCATGGGCTAGGCCTTCGGCCGGCCGCGTGCACGCTGCGGCCGCAGTTATTTTTTTTACAAGATTCGGCCTAAGAAAAAAATTAAAAAAATGAAAAGACTGGCTGGGCCTGGCCTATTTAAGAGAGAAAAAAAACAATGGGACGCCGGAAGCTACTATAATGCGCATCCAGGCGGTAAATATCTATGGGTTGCACGTACAGTTTTTTTTTAAATAGAAACAGAAGGAAAACCGAATAACAAAAATAAAATAAAATTTTATATAGGCATATTATATATCGAAATTTTTAAAAAAAGATTTTCTACGACATGAACATTTTTCTAGCATTAAATAAAATACACACAAATTCTAATAATTCCAACAGTGCTCCTGCTCTAATAAGATCCAACAAAATCATTTTAAAAATACCAAAATGAAGTCAAATTTATTTGTCTCCAATTTTCTGTTGTAGGGAATCATGTTACCCTATTTTCCATGTATTTTATTTTTGGAGAAAAATAATTTGAATAAAATCCAAATAACTCCAAATTGAAGAAATAGTTCCAAAAAGACTTTGAATTTGATCCTTTGAAACTCCCAACTCATATTTCATATAATTTGAAGAAGTCATTTTATCTCCTCTCGTGAAAATCATTGAGTTGCATAAAGTTTTAGAATTGGAAATATTTTCGAAATGAAATTCAAATATTTTCAACACCCCTTGTCATTTAAATAAATGGAAGAAGTCATGTCATCTTCTCTCCAGGGTTTCGTGGTGAAAAGAATTTGAATTCATGGAGATCACGAATGCAAAATGAAAGTTTGGGAAAGTCATTTTATTCCCTCTCATTTAACTTTCAAAAAGGTTTCGAATTTCACTCAATTTCACACAATCAATCAATCAATCAATCAAATTTATCTATTTATTATAACATTCTAAAATTTAGAATTTTGGGATGTTACAAACCTACCACCCTTCAATGGAATCTCGTCCTCGAGATTCGTAGCTAGAAAGAAATAGGTTAGGTTCGGGGTCTCTTCAAAATTTCATCAATCGTCTCCGGGGTCTGGGGTGCTACCACCCTTAGAAGCATGGTTACGGTTCCATCAAAACTCATATACTCCATTTTTATTGTTAACAGTGTCGGTCTTCTTGGATCTTCAGGATAATTCCTTATCCGGGCTCTTTCGGTAGTGGCATAACCTTTACCACAATTTTTATGTCCTTTCATCTTGGTAAGGTTCTTCCATGACTGGGTCTTCTTAGCTGACGGGTCTGGCGCTAGTACTAAACAACTAATCGATATCTCATGGTGGTCAACAAATTTATGGTTTCTCCTGCAGGAAATGGGTCTGGGTTGATCCTCACTGTATAACCTACGGTTGGCAAAGCTGCCTTGTACAAGGGAAAAATACCTATACCATTCTAAGGCTTAAACAAGGTTTTGATCGTCGTCTCTCTACTATAGGTAAGTCACTCAGATTTACCAGCCCATATATCAAGGCGAACAATAAGAGTAAGTTGGTATGGTGATCAATTCATCCCGCACCCAAATCATTACCTTGTATACGGTTTAGCGAATCTCGCATTCTATCCCTCGGTCATCCTCACAAACATTGCAGAATTTCTCTTGTTGACGAACCAAGTTCAGATATATCCATAGATTCTGCAACCCGAACAAACATCTATCGTTCCTTCACAACTCTCAGGTTTTGCGTTACTCCTATAAAATTGTCTGCCGATAAACGTCGTATCTTCCTCCAGGGTTTTTCCTTCAGCAAGAATGTGCTTGCTTCTTGGCAGGTCCTGGGCATGTGGGTTATGGCCCATCTCATCACTTGTAGTCCTTGAACTTATCATCGGGCAACTGATCATTATTCCAACTTCCAACTTCCTAGTATTCTTAAATCCATCCAATTGTACTATCTTATTTCCTTCTATTGGCACCAAACTAGGACATGCACGAGTACTCAGACTCATCATGGAATTTCCATTGATCCATATTTCCGACATCATACCTCCTTTATATCCAATAGTAATTTATCTCTTCATCCTCGTGGGATATCCCACATACCGAGATAAAAACTTATACTTATGGAGTCCATATTCCACTTCCTGGAATATCATTATCCTTTCCAGGGTCAAGCGTCCTTACAGGGGAATATTGGCCATCTCTGCATGGCATTTCTTCAACTGGGAAACGTGAAACACATCTTGAACTCCTGACAGTCCTTCGGGTGACTCCAACTTGTTGGCCACTTCTCCCATACGCTCCAAAACTCGGTATGGTCCTACAAATCTCGGGGCTAACTTTCTCTTAACTACAAATCGCTTAACTCCTCGCAGAGGGGTCACACGAAGACATGCTCTATCTCCAATTTCATAGACTACCTCCTTGAGTTTTTGAGTCTGTATAACTCTTCTGCCTAGACTGTGCTACCTTCAGTCTATCTCGAATCAACTTAACATTCTCTTCTGACTCCTTGATCACATTTGGTCCAACAACTGACGGTCTTCAACTTCATCCCACATACTCTTGGGGTATCACACATATCGAGACAAAGCTCGTATTCATTTTGTCCGAAATCCACTCAGTGGAGTATCCTTATCTTTTCCAGGGGTCAACGGTTCTTACAGGGTACTACCACCCTTAAAATGCACAAATCTTTCATAGACCATATTTCTCATATCCTCAGAATGGCCAAAATTCTTCTTCATAGAGTAACAACTCATAAAATCCATATCAGTACCAACGATGCTAACTTTATTCATTCTCAAGTGATTACAATCTCTCGCTTTTCCATTACATGTCTCAACTCAACACCTCAATATAAAAGAAAATGTTCTCACTTCTACTACTCCATTTCTTTTGTTGCAAACTCAACTATCTAGCACAAGTTTCCTTCTCCTTGGGGCATTCTCTGGCAAAATGCCCTGCTCCATTACAACTAAAACATATTACTTCTGACAAGTATCGAGGTTTTCTTTTTGGGCAATTGTTGAGGTAGTGCCCTGACTCCTTGCACCTGTAACAGGTGATATGACTCAGGTCCTTCCTGGAATCCAATCTGCTTCTCTTCCTGGACCTTTCCATGCCAATCATGGCTTCTATTTCTTGTGGGTCATATTCTACTTCCTCTGTCGGAAATTACACTAGATTCCCATTCAAACAATTTTGGGAGATGTGTCCTTCTTCTCCACATGAATAGCAAGACTTAGTGCAGGGTTTACTCGGTCTTCTTTAGGTGTGTCCTCCATCATATATTCTTCTAGAATTTTCATGAGGGCTCCTTTCATTTCTTCTTTCTTCTGCTAGATGGTTCGTTGTATCATGGGGTAAATGTGACACTGAGCAGGATAGTGGGTAGTCCCTTCACACAAGAAACAAGTAATCTGCCTAATTGGGCATTCTTCAACTGGGTGACTTCCTTCACAATTAGGGCATTCATCCTTGTGTTCTTTATGGGTGTGCCCTATTTCTCCACAAATCTTGCATGCACAAGGTTTCTTCATATCCTTTCCATAAGGCTTCAACTTCTGGGACACCAGCTGAGACTTTGGCAGAGTCAACTTAAATTCTTTCCATGTGGTTACTCCTTGCCATTTATTGATGGTTTGGTACATCCTCCACTAAGTAGCAGCACCTCTTTCAAAGCACTAAAGAGCATGATGGGTCATATCCTTTCCGACTATAGGGTTATTCTCCATGTGATCCTCCATGTTCTGAATTCATCGGTCTGTCTCCAACTGACTCATCGGTCCAGAAAATACAAGCTCATCTCCATTCATCCTCTATTGTGTCCATGTGGGTTTGGGGTAAGATAAGAGAGAGGGAGAGTGATACACACAATACAAACAAAAGTTTTGAAAAGACAGATTTTATTTGTGGCCGTCGGGAAAAACATCAAACAAATAATAGCTCACAAATGTCGCATCTAACGTAGGTATATAACAGGGGTTTGGTCTTCTAAAGGTCAATAAATCTTCAACTCTCCAAACTCTTCAAGCCTTGTTCATGCCTCCAATGGCTTCTTCCCATCATGCTTGTCTTTCTCAAGTTCTTTTGCCAGATCAACTCTGTTGACGCGAAGTCTCTCGTGACGTCCTTTAATATTCTGGAGTTGCGTTCCAAACTTCTGGTTTCAACATCCTTCACATGAACCATGGTCATACTGTCCTTCAGTTCCTGACAAATCTCCGGTATCTCGAGGTTGTAGCTCCTCCAGCTTGGCTACGTTTAGCTTTTGGTTCCTGAGTTCTTCACGAAATGCTTCCTTATCTAATACGGCTTCATGGAGCTCCACCTTAAACTTCTTGATGTACTACTCCAGATCCTGGTGATACACCAGCTAAGGTTAAACTTCATCTTACTAATAGATGCTCCATCAGCCTTCTTCCATCAAATCCATTATGAAGAAATGCATCCTTAACTCAGCACGGTGACAACAGCATCAGCGGGCGATGACATCACGGATAACCGTGTTTCTGCTCTTGTCATTCCCATGAGCTATCATTCCATAGTTGATATCTCCTGCCTTAGGGTTTTCTTTGACAAAAGTTTGAGTTCTCATGCTCCTTGTTTCAGTCTTTCTCCGATACACCTTGATCTCGGGTATTGACAACTTTCATAGTCTGCCAAGTTCCATAAGGTTAGCCTTCCTAGGTCATACAAATCTGGGAATTCTTCAGAGCCTTCAAATTCTCCTAGTCTTCGGAGTCTTCAACCGTTGTAGTTTCCATTATTATAATGTGTGGTAAAATCCTCTTCATTCCGAATGGTCTCAGTTGTCCGATATCTTGTACTTCTTGGAGTGGCCTCATCAGTCGAATCTTCGAGTGGTAAAAAGGGGAAAAGGGTATAGTCTCACTAAAAAGTAATTTTTGAATAAGCTCAGAAGAGAAGAAAAGTAAAAGATCTTTCGAAAATGAAGTTGTAGAGAAAATCTTTCCTATGGGCTTGCCAATTTCTAGGGTCGCGTCCTACAGTCAACATGTGCTCTGATGCCATCTTGTAGCGACCCGACCCGAATGGATCAAGTCTCTGTACTTAAGTGTCATCCCTGGATCGGTATGCTGACACACACAATACTCGAGGATTTATAACAGAGGTAAATCACATGTATAAAGTAACGTAGATACTATTACCTCAATCCAAATAGCGGAAGTAACAAGGTTGTGGATTCCCATCAACACCAACGGCAAAGTTGAGTGTAGAAATCGTAACCCTAACGTATTACTTACTCGTCGTAAGATAATCCTGCAACATGAGACGTTGCAGCCACAAAGGGTCAGTACATTGAATGTACTGGCAAATTCACACCATAGAGAATGATGAACAATGGCTATCACTACATGCATATATGGCTGGTGGAAGAGCTCTATGGTTATATGTTTTTGCGAAAAGCCAATTTTTCCCTACTGCAAAGGAATAAATTTTTATTTAACTATCATGGTGGTTGTTGAACATTGAGAATGGTTGACAGCATTCTCAATCCCAATTAAGTAACATCATTAAACCCAACAAACTTAATTTAAAGTAACATGATGAGATTCACATGATAATCCAGGTACTAGATACTCAAGATGTCCATAACCGGGGACACGGCTAACCATGATTAGTTTATTACACTCTGCAGAGGTTTGCACACTTTTCCTCACAAGACTCGATCGCCTCCGTTTGGTTTCTCCCACTACATGGTGTTTGAGAAGATGGATGACCGAGACATAGTCTTTCAGAAGCGCTAGCACCTTACGATCGGGTAGACCGTACCACCTACATCCCCTACATCTGCTAGTCTACCACTGTAAGAGTTTGCACGACTTAGTCAACTATGCTAGAGCCCATAATAGCTTGTGGCTGCACACGGAAGTTTCTAATATGAATAATCTCATGATCCCTTTGAGCCTGGGTGGCGGTCCATAAAAAACAGGCAATCCTGGAATACCCAGGTGCCTAGACAGGCAATCGCTGGAATACCCAGGTGCCTCAATCCACCCAGATGTGTGTTAAAGTTGCCACCTTAAGTAAACCATTAATTAACAATCTCACATCTGTCATGAAATACTCTCAAACCCAATCCACGTCTACGAGCATGGCATGGCAATATAAGCATAACGTAATAGTAACTCCCAAGGTTTGAATGCAGGGCAGTAGGTTCCTACCTCATCAACTACTTCCCAATACCCACATGCTATCAATCCTACTCATGCAATGTTTAAGGGTGAAACTAATGCATAAAAACTGGGGATGAAAGGGATATGATCAAAGTGTGAACTTGCCTGCAATGTTGATGAAGATGATTCGCACTCAAAACTCCTGATAGTTCTACTCGTCACACTCCGGTCAATCTATCGTAAGCAAGCAATAGTAACCACAAATAAGCAATCACTCAAAGATCGGAGAGAACAAAGAAAACAATTCGGAAAACGTCAAAACCAAGCAAATAACTCTTGCATCATAAAACAATTTCTGACAGTGCAAAATTAAGTGAATTTGGCCTTGTCGGAAAGTTTAGGTCAAGGGCTTCGATTTGTAAAAAGAATCAAATAAATCGGAGTTACGAAACTCAAGTTATGTTCAAAAAAAGTTTGAATATGAATCTGAACAAAATTTGAAATTTGAAAATTTTAAAAAGTTGATGTGACAGGTTCACTGGATAGGTGAAAACAAGACGAAGCTATAGGCGCTGGTTTTATCTAATTTGGATAAACAAGTGAAAAGTTATGGCTATTTGAAAAATCAGGGCCAAACTGTTTTACGAAAGAAAAATAGCTACGGTTAAGGTCTAACGTATAAATACATAGACTAATTTATAATCTAATTATTCTATCGTATTAGTCTAAAAATAATAAACTACGGAAATATAAGAAGAAAAAACAAAGAAATATACCTTTATAAGGCAGAGAAAAGATGACTTTAGAGAGAAGAGACAATTTCCAGAAGTCGCGCTGGAGAGGAGAAATATATTTTCCTTAAATGAATCTAGTCAAACCAAAATATTGATGTAACCCGAATCGGATGATTTTTTGGAGGGGTCTATATTTATTGGTGGAAAAGAGTCTTAGAGGTCAAAGACTAGGCAATGTGGGACTAAACGTAGACGAAAATATATGAAACAGAGATGAAAAGAGGTGAGCGGCTCGCATGGGCTAGGCCTTCCGCCGGCCGCGTGCACGCTGCGGCCGCAGTTTTTTTTTTTACAAAATTCGGCCTAAGAAAAAAAAACGCTGGCTGGGCCTGGCCTATTTAAGAGAGAGAAAAAATGGGGCGCCAGAAGCTACTATACTGCGCATGTAGGCGGTAAATAAATATAAGTCGCACATACAGTTTTTTTAATAGAAACAGAAGGAAAACCGTATAACAAAAATGAAATAAAATTTTATATAGGCATATTATATATCAACATTTTCATAAAAAGATTTTCTACGACATGAAAATTTTTCTAGCATTAAATAAAATACACACAAATTCTAATAATTCCAACAGTGCTCCTGCTCTAATAAGATCCAACTAAATCATTTTAAAAATACCAAAATGAAGTCAAATTTATTTCTCTCCAATTTTCTGTTGTAGGGAATCATGTTACCCTATTTTCCATGTATTTTATTTTTGGAGAAAAATAATTTGAATAAAATCCAAATAACTCCAAATTGAAAAAATAGTTTCAAAAAGACTTTGAATTTGATCCTTTGAAACTGCCAACTCATATTTCATATAATTTGAAGAAGTCATTTTATCTCCTCTCATGAAAATCATTGAGTTGCATAAAGTTTCAGAATTGGAAATATTTTCAACACCCCTTGTCATTTAAATAAATGGAAGAAGTCATATCATCTTCTCTCCAGGGTTTCATGGTGAAAAGAATTTGAATTCAAGGAGATCACGAATGCAAAATGAAAGTTTGGGAAAGTCCTTTTATTCCCTCTCATTTAACTTTCGAAAAGGTTTCAAATTTCACTCAATTTCACACAATCAATCAATCAAATCTATCTATTTATTATAACATTCCAAAATTTAGAATTTTGGGATGTTACATTACGCCAAGTAAAATGCCCCCAGATCGACCTCTAGGTGGTCGTGAAACCCAAGTAAAGTTCATCCCGCCTGAAAGACGGTTAAGTAGACTCACTGAGAAATCACGTCTTCCCGTTTTAAAGATAGCCAAAAAGTCTAAATTGTGTTCCCTATTACATTCCGCAATGAATAAATGTTTAGCCAAGTCACGAAGACATCTGCTACTAAAAACATTCCATTCATGAGGAAACAATGGGAGATTTAGAACACTTTGCCCTCTTATGGGTCTTACTATCTTTTTTCGAATGTGCGGTCTTTGATTTACGTCCAGATGTTGTAAGTTCAATCAATGAACTAAGCTCGGGTTCATCTAGACCCACGTCTGAAACCGCTCCTACTAAATGAGAAAGTAGCTGACCATCTGATGTGGCATGCAGCTCCTCCTCATCGGTATGAGAGGTATATGACTTGCTAGAAAGACGTGGAGTAACTTTTAATCGGTCATATTCCAAATGTTTCAAAGCGTCGTCGAAATTGAAATATCCTTCTCGTTCTTTCCAAGACTAACACCCACATTATTTGACTTAGAAAATATGGCAGTATTGGAAAAGGCTAAAAAGAATTTGGGAGACGACGTAATACCTTGATTGTCGAGGTTCTGCACTGCCTTACGCCGCATAGCCTTGGCCATAGAGTCTTCATCTGTGTTCATAGAACTGTCGGCGGCAATCGTATGCCGACTACTCCGTCATGTAGGTGTCATCCCCAGCGAAGGTCGTGGCGCCCGCTCTACTGCCGGTGGAGGGGGTGATGATGGAGTAGCAACCCCCTCCCCTACAGTCTCAACCACAGGCTCGAGCGATGAGGTCGTTGTCTGAAGGGTGTCAGGGACCGCACCAGTCATACCAGCGAAAGCGATAGTGATGGACGTGGACGGCTCCACGAGGGACTGAAGGGTGTCCAACATCATAGACCCATCCGCCGTTGCAGACGTGACAGCAGGTGTTTGCATGGCTGGGACGGACAAGTTCGTCATCACCTGGGGCCTAAAATCAGCCACTGGTGTATGCATGCATGGCCGCACACCCGAGGATGGCCGTTTAGCACCATGCCCATCCTGTGCATGCATGCATGCTTGTACTCCCGAGGCCGGCCTTTGAGTTTCACGCCCAGCCAATGTATGCTTGCAAGGCTGTGAAGCCGGTCCTTCAGTGCCACGCCCAGCCGGGGCCAGCTTACTCGTCCCGAGCAGCTGGAGGTTGTAGCTTCGAAGCCCCGTTCCGTCGCCCATCCGTGACCTCGCTGTCCTGCACCACGATAGAAGCAACCGGCTGCGTCGCTATCGTCAGTGTTGGCGACGATGGTTGCAACGCCACCTTACCCGTCGGCTGTCGGTGCACCAATGAAGAGTCCGGGTGCGCCCCCACCCCCCCGAGCTGTCAGTGGCATGCACGGACTTGAGAACCACGGGATGCGACACTGCCGAATGAGTTGGCGACGCCGGCTGCGGTCCAGGCACGCCCTGCGGCGGAGAACGTGATGATGACACCTGCCGGTGTAACCGCGGGGATCCACCTCCCGGTGCATCACCAAGACCAAGGCTCACGAGTTCCCGTCGTTGCACCTGAGGCACCTGATTGACATTCGCTGGAGCAGAACTAGAGGATGAATTAATGGATGGGTTGCCAGTGTGCTCCGAGGTGTCCATATGGTCGTCCTTCTCCTTCGCACCACTATTATCACCCGCATCATCATGCTTGCGTCTCCAAATGAACGAAACAAAGTCAGGATCCGGACTGTATCCCTCTGGCTCCCTCCTGAACGTGAATGCATAGCCCTTGAGCTTGACCACCACATCCGTCGCGACAAAAGTTCCAGCATCATCCTTGTCCTTTGCCAAAATCCGAGTGTTGGTCATAGCGACGAGAATACGGACAACTCCACAGCGTCGAAGAGTAAAAAGATCCACATCCAACGTCTTACCCATAAGAGTACCAACGGCCCATAATCCCAAAAAATGGCGAACCGTATGAGGAATGCCCTCGACATGAAGCCAAATCTGCTGAAGTTCGATCTTATGTGGAACCTCCTGTGATCTCCATGCGGTAATAGTCATCTGGGTATTAGCTGATGGCACATTCATCTGGATTCCATCCACCCTGTCCAAATCCTCAAAAGACGGAAAGCTAACAAGGTAAGCATCGGACCCATACTGAATAGCCTCCCACTTCCATTTATCATGGACCCATGCTAACAGGGTAAGCATCTGGATTCCATGCAGCCTGTCGAAATCCTCAAAAGACGGAAAGCTAACAAGGTAAGTCTCCTCAGCACCAATTCCAGAGACAGAAGCGTTGGGCTTAGCGAGTTTAAGAACCAGGCACTGCAACGTCGGATGAGCTATATTGTCACAAATATAACAGTAATGTTGCACGGTGCAATCTTTCGCTGCATGCGTATCAACCGCGCACTTCCAGCATCGAACCCCCTTCTTGGCCTTGGTCTTGGGCACTGAAACAACCTACACATCAGACCCTGGAGCCGTCAAAGGCGAGGCATCGACATGCGTAGGCATCATTGGTTGAGGTTGCACAACCTGCTGATAATGTCCTTGCTGATACGTCTGAACGAGCTATTGTGTGGGTTGTTGCGAAAAGTGTTGCTGAACCGGCACTTGCTGTGGAGTAGTGTGAACACCATGCTGCAAAGCTCCACCAGCGAACTGTTGATGTTGCGGCTTCTTCTTCTTTTGACGTTTCTGAACCGGTTGTGCCACAACCCCCCCCCCCTGGATGGATCTGCGGAGGGGTGGACACCCCGGTTAGTGAAACCCCATACATGGGAGGTTGTCCTCCGGCGGCGGCCATACCGTACAGCGAGATGAATTGCCCACCATGGCCATAACCAAAGGGTTGCTGCTGTGGAAGACCGTAGTTGTATACCGGCGCCGGTACCCATTGCCGATGCGTTGGACCGGAGTATCCCGACGCCGAAGCCGGAGGACGCGAAGGAGCAGGGGTCGCCCCTGCGACCGGAGGTGCGCGAGGGCTTGGCCCTCCCGTGGCTGCAGCGCCATGAGCTGTCGGAGGAACGCCGGCCATGGGCTGTGGAAACGTCGTCGCGACTGCCGCGTAGGAGCGGGCAACCCCGGCGAATGGAGGTACCGCCGGAGTTGTAGACAGCGTCCGCGAGGTGTGCAGAGGTTGGGCGGCGATCAGGTGTTGTGTTGTAGCATATGAGGACGGCGGCGAATTGATCGATGGAATCGTTGCGATCACGGTCTGCTGTTTAGGAAAACCTGCCCAGATCGATCGCATCCGCGTCTTGAGAAAGGCCCACAAAAACACAGATTGGTCCGTCTCCATATTTGCATGCATGGGCCCAAAGCCCGAGGTCGCGGGATTTTGAACTCCCCGTGATCTCGACACTAAAACCTCCCGACCGAGGTCAGATCCCGGCGAGGCAGCCGTCGCCGGCGGCCATTGACGACCAGCTAAGGAAGGGCTCTGCCTAGCCGTGTCAAAGAACTGCCCCAGCACCGGTGAGGGCGTCACCCAGCGCGGCGGCCTGGCCACCCTCAATCCGGCCGGCGACGACAGCGGCTTGCGCCAGGAAGGTTCCGCGGTCACCGACACCGGTGGCGACTCCAAACCAATGGGCTCCAAGCTCTCCGAAACGGCGGTCCCCGCCAGCTCCCTGCAAGACAGCATACCCGATCCATCGGGATTCAGAGACTCCGCAGGTGATGCCGGCGATCGGTGCTCCCAGAAATGAGATGCTGGCGTCGGGAAGCCCGCATCATTCCAGAACTCCTGGACTATTTCGGCCTTCGTCTTCTTCCTCCGGCGATCCATCGTGCTCCACTCTCCGCCTCCAACATCATCCCCAAGCACCTCTAGTGCTAGTCGCACGCCGACAGCCGGCGCATCCTCCTCGTCGGAGGACCCAGATTCCGATCCCAGGCATGAGAACCTCGAACCAGACGATCCGGCCGCCGTCGGTGACTTGGCCGGCCCGGCAGAGGCCGGCAAGGGCGCCAGGGTCAGCCGCCTGCCCCGGTACATGCCTAAGTGTTTCTTAAAATGGGGGAGAATTTCACTTGCCCGGCCTCTGCACCAACTAGGGATGCATGCGGCCATTTTTAGTATGAGTACCAAGATAAACATGGTCCTTATATTTTTTTTAAATGAGTATCAAGATATTTTTTGATGAGTGGTTCCACCATCCACCAAACTTGATCCTCAATAAATGAGAGAAAACCCATGTGCATCACCTGTCAATTCTAGGAATTGAACTCGTGTCGTTAGGCTGCACAACCGCATGCCCAACCACTGAGCCAAGGCTCTCTTTGCTTAAAAATGGGGGAGAATTTCACTTCCCCAGCCTCTGCACCAACTAGGGATACATACAGCTATTTTAGTATGAGTACCAAGATAAACATAATCCTCATAATTTTCATCTACTGCTAACCAAAGTAGAATAGCAACGAGGAGATTTAGGTATTTTACTGACCTATGACCAGGTCGGGGCAATGGAGGCCGCCCTAAGACAAATGACGGATTGACGGTAATCGGTGCCCGCCTGAAGAGATTTAGGTCTTTTACTAACTTGCGACCAGGCCAGGGCAATGGAGGCCGGCGGCCGATCAAGAGCGCTCCAAGACTGGAGGCGGCGTTGGTGCCTAGCTGTGAGCGCGTTAGCTTCTCGGTGCCGTCGCCGGCGAGGGGGGGGGGGGGGAGCATGGCAAAGTGACATGGAGGCGAGACATGTCGCTGGGCTACTGGCCTGTCTGGGTGGGACAAGGAGAAGGTCCCGACTCCCGGCCT
Source organism: Triticum aestivum (assembly GCF_018294505.1). Classification (NCBI taxonomy): domain Eukaryota; kingdom Viridiplantae; phylum Streptophyta; class Magnoliopsida; order Poales; family Poaceae; genus Triticum; species Triticum aestivum. Next base: position 32,896,917 of record NC_057794.1, read on the forward strand.
GTGTAGACGGCAACTCTCAATGCGAACGCTATACCTCGCCTTCAGCGAGTGTAACACCCAACTCACCGAAGGGGGCGAGCAAGATAGGCTGGCCCATGCGCGCGAGAGGCCCCAACATGGGTTTCTGTTTCTTTTTTACGTTTTCTGTTTTCGTTTTTTGGTTTATTTTCATGATTTTTTAGTCTTTTAGTTTTTTAACTTTTGTTTATACTTTCAAATATGCTAAAGATATGCCAATGCAAACACCGAAAGAAATGCTAACTTTTGTTTATATTTTAAACCGAAAGAAATGAAAAACCAAATAAATCAATGCAAAAATAACATATCATTTTCTTTTTTACTTTTGTTTATACTATGCTCGCGTTGCCCCTTCGGGTCGTGCATTATTGCAAGTAAAGCCTCAACATATCTGCAAAGCCAACCTATTCCCCGCACCCTAAAAAAACAAAGGCAATGCGCACATTGGCCTGTGAGTGCTGTCAGCTCAGCCACGATGAGGTTGGGTGCTACCTTGGAGATTTGGTCCATGTCCTCCACAAGGTATTTCTGGCTCAAATAAGCCTTGGCGCTAGCGGCTGATTAACTCGCATGAAGATCACCTCCGACTGTCTGGAGGTTGCGAACTATACACACCTACAGCTATAGCACAATTTGTTTCTACCATACCTAGTACAGTAGAAAGACTAGGGAATTTAGTGAACCTCTTCACTTTACAAATTTGTCTTATCTTGTGCATCTGAACCTTGATTACAACGACCTAAACGGATTTGTCCCAACATCCCTAGGTAACTCTACTAAACTAACCTACAGTGATCTCTTACTATAATTTGTTTTCCCCTAAAAAAACAATTTGTTTCTACCATGCTTAGTACAGTAGGAAGACTAAGGAATTTGATGAGCCTCTCCACTCTGCAGACTTGCCTCGTCTTGTCTATCTGAACCTCGGTCACAACTCTCTCTCGGACCTAACCCCATCAAGCATTGGAGCTCTTGCCAAGCTCGCATCATTAAATCTATCTACAGTTCAATTTTGTTGATGGACCTATTCCACCGTCCATAAGTAATTGTACTAAACTAACCTCTCTCGGTCTATCACACATTTTTTTTCTTCCAAATCCATTGGAAGCATAGGAAATTTGATGAGTTTATGATACTTAGATCTTTTCAACAATTAAATAAATGGTTCCTTCCCTTCGACCATTTTGAAATTAGCCTCTCTAACAATGCCAGAACTTGGATCCAATCAGCTTAACGGCATGTTACCACCACAATTTTGATCTCTTATAAATCTATCACATCTGGATCTTTCCAACAATCAGATCACAAGTTCCATTGTTACCACCAGCTTCTTCTTGGGAGCCATGCTCAGACTTGGCGATGACGGAGTCGATGAAGACGAAGGCAGAGATGAGCTTGAAGCAGATCGAACCGCTGGTGCCCCCATACCAAGCGTGCCAGATGTCGTGTTCTAGATTCACGAACAGCGGGAGTTGGGAACCCCCCTTTGTAGATTCGGTGATTAACATAAAATTAACAGATATAAAGCGGTGACGTATGGAGAACTATGAAAACTTCCTCCCTTTATTTTTAGGTAAAGATAAAGATAAAGATATGGGGTATAGCCAACTTACGGATAGATAATGATCAAATAGACTACGAGTACTTTTTATTCTTGCTAATGACATTTAGGTCATCTCTGCTTGTACGTAGTTTGTTGTTAAGATTCTATGCATTGTCGGCCATCTTCACGCCGAACATGAGGTCGGCGTAGGGAAGAAAGTGGCACACGGGCGAGCCGCCGGGGTGGGTGCCCAGGATCTTGAAGGCTGGGTGAGCTGGGATCCAATTAGAGGTGTCGAAGTGGCACACCGCCGCCATGTCCACGGTAGGGAGGCCGCTGCCGCCGCGGATGGAGACGACGTACGCCTCCTCGGACGAGCCCTCCATCATGTGGCACTCGTACACAGCGTACGGGTAAGCCCTGCTGTGGCATGCCACGTAGCCGCCGCCTCCTCCGCCTAGTGGCTTGATAGCCTGCACAGTGTACGTGCGGCGCGGCAGGCCGGAGTTGGGAAGTGCGGACGCCGCCGCGACCAAGGGCCGGCTCGTCGCCAGCATACGCGTGGCGCTCAGCACGACCCCCTCCAGCGACGTGGCGCACGCCTTCCGTGAGCCGGCGAGAGGCGCCTCGCGGCAGGCGCTCAGTGTCTCGCCTACCCGGGCCGCCTCTTGGGAGCCCGGCGTGATGCCGAACCTATAGAGGGCATCCGCGAGGTTGCCGAAGGGAATCCTCTCGGCAGCTTTGCGCGGGAGGAACGGCGCCGGGTCGAACGCCGGCAGGGCAACCGTCATGGTGCGCCCCACACGCATGTCGGACTCGCGGAAGAAGAGGCCTTCCACAGACGACGCCTGTTGGGCAGGACTATTGCATATGATCCTGTAGGAGTAGCCGAGGCACGCGTTGGGCAGGATCATGGCGGCAGAATGGTGCTGCTGGAGCGGCGAGTGATCGGTGCCCTTCTGCACGAGGTGGGCGATGGACTCGGGCATCGGCGAGTCCGGGAGGGCCGCCTCCCAGAACAGTGCCGCCGGAGTGCCTCCAGGGGTATGGGTGTGGCCATGCACCGTCGCGGCCACAACCATCAGAATAAGTAGCAGGACGGCTGAAGAAGCCATGGCTTGCTTTTCTTTCTTACTTGAAACTGAGCTTAGCTTGGAGTGGTAGATGGGTGAGCTACCCAATAGGTGCACTATAAATAGCGTTCGACCTGCATGTTCGACCCTACCCAACGACTACGTGGCTCCACACACGCGGCGCATGCAAAGGGCAACTCGATGCAGACATCGTTGAATTTCCAACGACCATATATCATACTTAGACAGGGGTGCAAGCAACTTGTAATCAAATTCAGTGAACATAGACTAGAGTCATCGTGAAGCCAAACAACTTGATCTCGCTCTCGACAAAAAACAAAAAAGAGAGCTTGATCACGGGTTCACCCTTCACTCCGGCTGTTTTCGGCAAGTTGACGAGCACCACGTGGAGTGAGCCAGAAAGGAGTCATCGTGAGCAAGTTGACGAGCACGGGTTTTTGGTGGCCGCGGTTTGGGGGAGGTCCGGTGCATTCACTAGCTAGCTATTATCGGCACGTGTGTGTTGTCTGTAGCTATAGCCTACTACCTCCGTCGTGGTTTATTGGTTCCTTTTTGATCATGTATTTAACTAATAAAATATTAATGCATGTCATCAAAAATAATATCACTGAATTCATATTTTTTTCTGAGGGTCATTGGATTCATGTTTAAACATAGTTGCAATGGTATAATTTTTTATGACATGCATTGACAATTTATTAGTTAAAATCCACAGTCAAAATTTGATATTAAATATAAAGGGGGCCAATAAACCAAGACGAAAGTATATAGTACATGCATGCATGCAGGATTAATGGACCACTTACAATAACAAAAACAACGGCGAATTCAAGAATCCTCAGAGAAGGAAAGCACCGCAAAAAAGCAGCTCAAAAAGAAAAGAAAGAAAAAGGACCCATCAGCAGACAAACCCAAACTCTACCATCAAACGTGAACACCATTGGATCCATCGTCAGGATCTTCAAGGTGACGCCCCAAGGAGGAAAACGATGTTGAGGGTACCGCCATCACCCGATCTGGCACAGCCATATCTTAAGTTTTCACCCGTAGATCTCACGCGATTGGATAGGAAGGGCAAGCGGCTCCACAATGATACCTCCAAGGAGGATGACGATATCCGTGGATGCCGTTACCGCCGGCAACGACAAGGCCAATGCATGATTTTCATCCAGAGCCGAACCTTCCACCAACAATCCCAAGATCCGAGACCACCAGCGCCACGTAGCATCACAACCCCAAGCAGACACTAGCAACAATGAATTTGTCGAAGTCCGCATGGAGGAACTCGGCGAGCACACGCCAACCTGGCCGGTCCGCACCGCCGCTCGCAAGCCCTGGGCGAGCCAAGCCAGATCTGGCCATTCTCTACCTCCGTGCGCAGACCAGGCGATCCTCCGCACCGCAGTGCACAAGAAAGGCCAGGGGAGAGCCGGGCATAGCCGGTACGCACCGCCACATGCAGAACTGCGCGGGTTCCAAACCAAATAGCGCCGTCCGCACCGCAGCGCCCAAGAGCAAGAGTGTTCGTGTTGGATCTGGTCTGCGCGAGCCTCGTGAAGCACCGGGCAAACTAGACGGCGCCACCACTCGAGGGACCTTGGCGTGTACGCGCTTGAACGATAATGACCACCAGCAACCCCGACCCCACTGCTACTGCCTCCACACGCCAAAATGCAGCCGACCCAAGCGTGAAACGCAGCCATCTGACGAGCTGGCCCGCGGCGCCAAACCATTCCCGCCATGAGCGGGCTAATGACCAGATCTGCCGGCCGACCCCGCTCCTATGGCGCCAGAGACCTCCTCGTGCAAACGGCGCGCGCGCCGGCACCACCCACCTCACCCTCAAGCCACAAGCCGGCAGAGGTCAGATCTGCCCCGACCGACCGCAACAACCCCGCACCTATGGGGCCCGCGAACTCCTTGCGCCGGCGCCGCGCGCAGGCTGCCACTCGCCGCCATGGTGCGCCGGGTAGCGCTAGCCCACGCCCAGACACACGCTGCAGCGCCCCTTGCATTCGCTTAGCGCAGCAGCCCCACGCATCTCACCTTACATGTAGGGGAAGAGAAAACCCGCCGCCGACGCCGCACGGGCTTTGCTTGGGGGCGTTCACCGGCGGCGGCGAGGAGAGGAAGCCTAGAGGTGCGGCGGCGCCCGGCGGCTAGGGTTAGCACCTGGGTTGCTCGCGAGGAGCGACACGGGGCTCTTTGCGTCTTACTTTAAGAGTTGATTCTTCTGATCAATGAATTGGCAGTCCTCCTGCCAACATTAAAAAAATGGTGGCGGATTCTAAAGGAATATCTAACAGTAACCCATAAAAAACCTCCTGCATCCATCTGCGGATGGGGGGGCCAGTCAGCGGACACGAATGCGGGAGGCAGTCATCCAACCATAGCCGCATATATTTTCACAACAACTCAAACTAACTAGATGAAATTCGATCAAACACGGCCGGATTACATATAAACATGATCGGGTTTTATATAAACATGAGGGATTTCATTACATTTACATTAACTAAACAAAGCATGTCCGGCTAGGTATAATTAATCTAAATAGTCGTCGGCACCCATTTCCCGTGTCCGGCCATGAACCAACAGAACTGAAGCTTTCACCGTCTCCAGCTCCGCCTCGGCGCTATCCAGCTCTATCTCCGTGACCTCCTTCTCCAGAGGCCCAGGAAGTGAAGTTGTCCTGCTCCACATCGCCGCCAAGCAACTAATAGGCCGAAGGTGGTGAGCCCACCAAGCTTGGCGTCGACGAGAGGGGAGGAACAGTGGCCATCCTGCGACACAAGCGGCGGCAACCTACCATGCACTACTCTTCCTCGCTGTCGGCGGTGCTCGCGAACGTGCCGGCTTCTTCTTGGTCGTGCCACCGGGGCACGGCCTCCTCGTCGACGGTGTCGCCGAACAGCACCTCACTCGCCTCATCGTCACACTTGTTGCCGGCGGCCGTCACCCACTGCAGGAACCGCCAGCCAGCGAGGCGGACCTCGCGGGCGGAGCGGTAGTACTCGAGGAGCGCCTCCTGCTCCGCCAGGTCCGCATCTGGCGTGACCGACCTGCCGAGGGCTACCAGCTCCTCCGCATGCAGATATGCTCCTAGAGGAGGTTGTGGTTGTGGTTGGCATCGGCCTACGCCTCCTAGAACTGCTCATCCCGCTCCTTCGGCACCATGTCCATATAATGGGCATGGGCCACGCCAATGGTCATGGTGCAATACACCAGCAAGGCTGCAACGAAGGAAGAGGAGGGTGGCGCTGGCACGTCGAAGGAGGCGTCCTCCATTTGCATGTCCTCCGGCTGCCTGTCGGCCTGCTAGTTGGTAGCAATGGCGGCCATGGCCTTCTTCTGCTCCGACGTAAGCCTGCCCCAGAGAGCTTTGGCCGCGGAGGGATCCATCGCTGGAGTGATGTGGAGAGGGATGACTGTGGCTATATGGCTAGGGCAGTGGTTTATATAGCACCGGTGGGCGCTAGAGGGACGGATGGGTGGCACAAGAGGAGGCGCCTCGGCTACTGTGTGCCATCAATGTGGGCGGCAGACGGACGGGCGGCCGTCATGTCGTTTGAACGAGAGGTAGTCGCCTGCACCAGGAAGCGACGCGGTCGGCGCTCTCTCAGCCGACACACCGCTTCAATGCTGGCGCCAGTGAGCGGACTGAAAACGTGCGGGAGGGGAAGGGTTTTTTGGTTGTCCAGGGCGGTCAGAAACGGGCTTGGGATTGGTCCGGACTCCCATAAACCTCCTCCACTTTTGTCTCTGGTTTGCAGAAAAAATCGCGTCCAGACCGCGTCGTGGACCGATACAGGCCCGCGTCGGATGGCTTCCACGGTCCGGACAACGCTTTCCGGACCTTTGCGGGAGGTTTGTGGGTCAACGTTGGAGATGCCCTAACGGTTATTCTATTCCACTTCTAGATAGAGGAAAAAATTAAAGCAAAATTAATGAAACAAAACATAGTTTGAAAATTAGACTTTTTTATAGGACTCAATTTCAATTTCAAAAAAAGGACATTTGAAACTTTTAACAGGCAACAAGTGACTCAAACTGTGTGTAAAAATAAGCATTTTTTCAAAATACTAGAACTAGATAATGAAGTTTTTATAACCTCGAGAAAAAGGATAAAAATGTATAAGGTTGCTAGCCAACTTGGCTCGAGGAGGCTTTCCCGATTTCGTTTCATTTTAGCCGTTGAATGGTGGCCAAACCAGTCTCAAAACTCTTTTGGGACGTTGGATCTGTTTTTACCTCTCTGTAGTTTTAAAACCCAATGACTGGTGGGCTCGCGCTTGTTGCCGATTGGCTGGGTGAGCTGTTTTGGGATGCGCATAGGCCCTATCCTGATGCGCCGCGTGCGCGGAGCACGATTCTCAGCGAGGAGGCGTTGATGCTCTTGTTGCTATTCCCTCGTTTGGTCCTTGTGTGTAATCGCTGCATGTGCGAAAGTACCTTTCTACACCTGAGCTCAATGCTCCTGGTGTGAACAGTACACTAAATAAAATATAAAAATATTTCAAAAAAATTTGAAATTTTTTTATAGCATACTCTAAGAAGTGTTTGTTGTGCATGCAAATTTCATCATGAAATCACATTCGGAAGTCGTGGAAAAAAAACAAAATTAGAGCTCCAAAATGTGTTTGAAAGTAACATTTCTAGAGTATTAATTTTGTTCTTTTACCATGCCTTCCACCAATGTCATTTCGTGATGAATTTTTGCATGCACAACAAACATTTCTTAAAGCATGCCACAAATTGTTTTCAGAATTTTTTGAAACGTTTTTCTATTTTATTTATTTTACCGTTCATGGCAGGAGCATATGAGCTCAGGTGTAGAAACTCCACGTCCATGCATGTGGCCCTATTTTCGTTCTAGCCCCATCTGATGATCTTTTGTTCGTCCTTGTACACTGTGTGACGGTTGAATAAAGCTTTGCAAGATTGTCTCAAAAAATTAAATATAGGTATATTTATTATTTTATTACCCCAAGTATGCTTATTTTAAGAGTAAAGTGCACTATAGGTCCTTGAACTATTTAAAGGGTGTCACATAGGTCCTCAAACTATGAAAATCATCATTCAGGTCCTAAAAGTACAGTGAGTGCGTCATGCTAGGCGAAATATAGATCATCAGACTACTTCAGTGTTGGAACTGATTTTGGACCTGGATGACACGCTTATTGCACTTTGAGGACCTGAATGATGGTTATCATAGTTCGAGGACCTTGGTCACACCCCTGAAATAGTTCAGAGACCTACAATGCACTTCCTTCTTATTTTAATTGAAAAATGTAACCGTTCGTGTGTTTTGGGCCGGGCTGAGCCCGGCCTTGGGATTTTTGCTGCGGGCTTTGACAAGCCCAGCCCGGTGAATGATCAGGTTTAGGTGGGATAGGGGGACGGTCCCGACTCCCGGCCGTGTAGACGGGAGCTCTCAATGCGAACGTACGCTCTCGGGTGAGCGAGACATAGGGAACTCTCGCGTGAAGAAGGTAAGCGCAAGATGGGCCAGCCCAGGCGCCCGAGAGCTAATACCTCGTTTTTCTTTTAGCTTTTTTTACTTATGTTTATACTTCCAAATATGATAATAAACAGACCACAAAAAAACTTTACATAACATATTTAAGAAAATGTTAACCAAGCGTTCGAAAAAATGTTTAAAATGTTAACCAAGCATTTGAAAAAAAATGTTAAATATGTTAACCAAGCATTTGAAAAAAATGTTAAATATGTTAACCAAGCGTATAAAAAAATGTATCTCATGTATTCAAAATATATACAATGTGTGTGAAAAAAGATGATCAGGTATTTAAAAAATGGTAATCAAGCATTTGAGAAAATATTGATCATGTATTCAAAAATTATTAATCTTCTATTTCAAAAAAATTAATCAAGCATTTGAAAACTGTTAAATCTGTATAGAAAAATATTAACCATGTATTAAAAATTGTTAATCTTGTACCTGGAAAATGTTAGTCAAGCATTCAAAAAAATGTCAAACTTATATTTGAAAGATTTTAAACATGCATTACATATATACCCAAAATGTATAATGTGTAGGAAAAATAGTTGTAAAAATATAATTTTTCAAATAATGTTAATCATGTATTTTAAAATGCTAAACATCTACATAAAAATATTTCTGATGTATACAAGAATTTGAACGTGTACCAAAAAATTTAACACATGTTGAACAAAAAAGAAACTGGTAAAAATCAACAAAAACACAAAGAGAAAAAAGAAACCCAATAAGAACCAAAAATAAACACAGAAAACAAAACGAAAGAAATGAAAAAACAAAGACACCAAAGAAACCAAGAAACCCGAGAAAGAAACGAAAAAAGCTGATGAAAACCAAGAAAGAGACGAAGAAAGAAAAGAAAAAACAATGAAGATCAAGAAAGAAACAAAAAAATTAAGAAAAAAATTGGTGAAAACCGAGAAAGAAACGAAAAAAAAACTGATGAAAACCAAGAAAGAAACGAAGAAAGAAAGGAAAAACAATGAAAACCAAGAGAGAAACAGAAAAAATGAAGAAAACAAATCAATGAAAACCGAGAAAGAAATTAAGAAAACCAATTAAAATGCAAAGGAAACAGAAAATTCACATAAAGCAGGGAATACAACCGGTGAAAAAAACAAAGGAAAACAAAAAAGCAGAGAAAAACCGAGAAGAAACAAAAAACTAAAGAGGAGAACAATGGATTTGAACTAGTGAAGCGATCGCTCGCGTGCCAGTGATCGAAAAAAAAGAAAGATAAACAGGCCGGCCCAGTTGCTATGCGAGATAAGAAGTCCTTCGTGCGAGAGAAGCTACCGTCTCGCTATAAGCGATAAATAGCTCTCGCGGACGTTACATAGGCAGCCGGAGAGCGCACGTGATTTTTTATGTTTTATTTATTTTGGTTGGTTTTATTTTTAGTTTTAAAAATAACAAGATATGAAAACAGTAGGCAGAATTGTGAAAGTGGATGCAGGCATCAATTTTTTTTTAAATGGGAATTGATACATTCTGTTTTATTGGAAGCTGATACAACAGGCCGGATGTTTAACCGACAAAACTTGAAGCAACCGAAGTTTTTCAGCCTATAACTTTCAACTGTGACGAGCCCGTGTACATATGCGCATTATTTGTTTTTTTTTTACTGATCAAGTATACATTGAGGAGTACAGTACAGTGGAAGTGCGCTTCGTGAACTCAAAATCACTCTGTGTGGCTTCGGTTTGGAGCTGAATTGCGCTATAGCTGCAGGTGTGTATAGTTCACAACCTACATACAGTCAAAGGCGACCTTCATGCGAGTAAATCAGCCGCTAGCACCAAGGCTTCTTTGAGCCAGAAATACATTCTGGAGGACATGGACCAAATCTCCAAGGTAGTAGCACCCAAGTCACTCACAGGCCAATGTGCGCATTGTCTTTGTTGTTTTAGGATGCGGGGAGCAGGTCGGCTTGCTGATATACTGAGGCTTTACTTGCAATAATGTTATCAGTACCAGATAATAGTTCAACCTGTTTTATCCTCCGTCTTTTCTTGTAACTTTTTCTATTTCACATTGGCCAGTGAATGACTTGGACCTGAATCTCTCACACTCCAGACATGACTCCAGGAGCAACATACTGAAACCAAAGTCTGTTTGGTTGAGAAGAAACCTCTTTACGCCAGACCGTGCTGAAGCTGCTGCCTCAACTCTGAACGTAGTTGTCAACATGGAAGGAAGAATATTTGCTTTGCACAAACATGTTCTGCAATCTTTTTTATGGCCTACAATGACAGTTAGGATCTAAAGTCCAAATGGTTTTAAAGTTTTCAGCAACGATGGCTGCATGGTGGGAATGTGGTTGCATGCATTGGGTAAGTGTTTATGCTTGGTTTTTGTTCTACATATTGGATTTGTTCTACATATGTTTATGGCCTACAGAGGATTTGATCGTATGCCCTTGCATCATCATTTCGAATTTCCGAGCCTGATATTGGCATGTGAAATGAAGATCTTACCATTTGGCAAACTTGCAATTTCTCCAAACTCTCCATATAGCTCACAGAACCAGCCAACACGGCCTGTTCGTCCCGTTTGTACAGGAAGATGAACATGAATTTGGACATCAAGTGTAGTGGGACTCTTACGTTGATAAGAGTGACAGGTAAGAAAGTGATTTTGCATTGATTTAGTACTTCAGTCCAACTTCTCCGGAATGCAACACGCATGCCAATAAGCAACATGCTGCATTACTAACATTTGCATTAGTAGGCAACATCCCATTGTAATCGGATGATCGGCTCACGCTTAATTTGTGCTCTCTAAATGAAAATAGTATGCCCGAAGAGAATGGCTACAAACTATATATATGCTGTGACTGCATGGCAGGAGATGGAGTAGCATAAGGTGCTTGGAATTATTATGATATGCATCTGCTGTTGGGAATCATTTTCTTAGAAGATTTAGATAAACAACTGTTTTACGACCTGAGGTTTTATTTTGAGATATTGGAGTCCACCAAATCCAGTGAAATATCTTGTTGGCAGGCACTTCTTATTCCGTAAAGCAATTCCTGGTTATAGTCTAGGTTCCTTGTCCACCTTCTTCACCAGTTGTGACCACATTCTGTACGACTTTATTACTGATTCGGTAGGAGCTTCGAAACAGAGTGCATCAGTCTATGACCACACTCCATACCACTTGATTCTGCAGAAGCTTGGGATACTTGGAGTATAGCAAAGGGCGGCATGTGTATAAAATTTAGTTTTGTGTCCTTCAGACACAGAACAGTCGGTTTCCTACTTCTCTTTCCCCATCCCTTGTTCTTCCCAACAAAACAGACTTTGTATTTCCGTTATGCAAGTAATGGAAAGGGGGTAGCCCGGTTCAAAAAAAAATTGTACAAATATAGGAAAGTTTGTAAGTACCAAATTTGGTACCCCGAAATGAATATAAACCTCGGTTTCTTCTAGTCAAATGATTGATCTCAACTAGTACTCCAAAATGAGTAAAAAGGTGTACTGCGGCTACCTCAAAAAACTCTGAAGTACCTCAACTTTACCATGCAGTCACTTCCTTTTGAAGAGTTAACAAGGTCAACAGACTATATATGCACGTATGTCATACTGTCGTGCCTCGTACCCGTGGCAATCTTTGCCGCCAAGCTCTTCCACTCGGTGGAAGAATGCATCAATGAGGGAGCATTTCATGCCGAGATTAAAATCCTGACAAAAATCAAGCACCGATGTGTCGTCAAGCTATATGGCTTCTGTTCCGGCTTCCGATGCATATTCCTGGTGTAGGATCTTATCAAGAGGGGGAGCTTACGCGTCCATTCTGTGTGAGCAAGAGCTAGTGAAGGAGCTGGATTGGTCCAGGAGAGTTGTTGTGGTGAGGAATGTAGCTCAAGCTTTGCCGTACTTGCACCGTGATTGTGATGATCCGATCGTGCATTGCAACATAAAAAGCAGCAACATTCTCCTGGACCATAAAGAGTATATGAAGCTGCATAGCTAATCTCCTGTGTTAGCAGTTATATATTTGGCATGTGTTTGTTTGAGATAACTGATCTATCCTGTCATGTTTCAACTTTGAAGTGTCCTGTAACAAGAGATGATATATGAAGGGATTTATGTGGATTTTGTTGATAGATGAAGCGACATTTCGATTTGACAACAAGAGTGGTTTTTCTACACCCAGCTCGATTTTGTTGATACATGAAGCGACATTGTTAAATAGCTTGCTTATGTTTGCCTAAGTTCCTGGCAGTGCTTGGATGATAATTATGTGGTTGCTGTTGTCTATTTTGCCTCTGAGTTTATGTTTGCCCAAAGCCATATGGGAGAAAGACATAACCGCGACAAGTCAGCCTCCAGGAAAATTTGATCATACTATCCATATCAGCCGTTCATCATATGCCCTAATTTGGTTCATACAGGAAGGTGATCACAATTCATTACACAGAAATTCTATTTCACTAGTAGTATCACTGTCAACACTAGAAGAATGATGAAAAGGAAATACGTTAAAAACCGAAACTTTGCAATCTGGGCGGCCACCTCACCAAGTCGTTCATTCAATGCTGCAGACTTGGCATCAAATTCAGCTCTCATGGCATCATAACAACTAGTACAGTTCAATTTAATCATGGAACGAAACATGAATAGATTTTTTTTTTCACGGGCTAATGATATTGTTTCGCGAAAAAGAAAACATCCCCCGGGCAGGGGTATTTCCTAATGCGTAACGGCGATAAAGTAAAATGCGGGGCGTGCCAGTATACATTAGTATACAAATAAATAAAAGAGACAATCACATAGGGAAATACTGCTTCATTAATCCTCATGAGAATTACAAAGTGCGGTTTCTCACATGATTACGTATGTTGCGCCATGGACAAGTACATCTGACTAATATCCAGCGATTGAGGGTTCTGATTTCCGGAGCCTCGTAAGACCATCCGGTTAATTACATCTGCAGGTAAATCCCACAGAACACCTCCGATTAAGCTGCGTTGATGGTCGTCGTCTTGAACCTGAAATGTTCTCATAATATATTGAGGAGTAAAAGATGTTTGGCCGCCCGGTCCCTCTCTCGCGCTAGGGTTCCCCCGCTCCCCTCCCGCCGCCGCCGGCCCCGCCCCCCCGCCTCCGCCCCCTTCCGCCCTCCCCCCCCCTCCGTCTTGGCCGCCTCGCGTCGCCTCCCCGGGAGGTGGCCGGGGCGGAGCTCGCGCCCCTCGCCCGCGGGACCCCGCCCTCCCCATCTCCCCCCGCCGCCGTCGGCGGGCGCCCCCGGCGCTGGCCCGGGTGGTGCCGGCGGCGGCGGGCCTTCCAGTCCCCGCGCGCCCGTGCTCCCTTCCCGGGGCAGGGAGGCGGCGGTGGTGCAGCCCGGCTTGGCTACGGTCCGGCGGCCCTGCGGTGGCGGCCGGCGGCCGGCGTGGTGACGGCGCCGCTCCTTGGCGGCGGGGCGGCGTGGTGGTGCCGGGTGGCCGTCGACGCGCCCTCGGCCCAGATCCGGGCACGTCGGGCCCCATCTGGGCCCCTGGGGCCGGCCCCCCGGCATGGTCTCGTTGTCTGCGGCGCGGTGAGGAGGAGGAGCGGCTCGGACTTGGGGCGTCGGCGTCGATGGCGTGCCGGCAGCAGCGCGAAGGTGGGAGCTTTACGGGCCCACGAGGGCTCGGCCAGGCCTGTGGGCCTACGGGCCTGGTGTGCTCCTGCTATTGCGTCCGGACGGCTACTGTCGCTGACGGTGGAGGTGGGGCCCTCCCGCGTGCCAATGGTGCTGATGCCCTAGTCCCGGCTCTGATTCTTCGTCGTGCTGTTCTCACTTCGCGGTGCCGTGGTGAGACGGCGTGGAGGCCTCATGACCGCGTTGGCGTAGGGTGGTGGTTGGTTTGGTGGCGGGATCCGGAGCGCCCGAGGTGCGGGTTGGGATCGGGGGAAACCCCTGTCGGCGTGGCCGACCCCGACGCGGTGGCACCTGTGGGTGCCGCCTGACCTTTCGAGAGGGCGTCGGGGGCTACTCTTCCTATTGCCTCGTCGTGTACCGGGGGAAACCCTTGGCAACAGCGTCGTCATCGTCGCGATCCTTCTTGGAGGTGTTGATTGGTGCCGGCGCTTCGGAGTCTTGGAGCCTAGTGGATAAGACCGGTGGGCCTAGCGATCGCGAGGCTTCTTCGTTTTTGTTGATCCGCCGTTGTCGGCATTTGTTTCTTTTGCTCTTTCTCTGTTGTTTCTTTTGGGCGTGACTGTGCTGCTTCCGCCCCAGCACCTATCCCTGTATGACCCGGTTGGTTGCTTTGTATACAAAGCGGGGGGAAACCCTTTTTCGGTATAATATCCCAAAGCCTCGTCGGCCTTTGTTATGAAACATCAGGCCTTGTCGACAACGGGTTCATAGTGAAGTCTCAAAAGTGTTCAGCCTCATCGGTCACGAACAAAGTGAGTCCGGCTTCGTCAGCCAGGACAAAAGGGTTCCGGCCTCGTCGGTCACGGAAAAGGGGTAATGTCTCCCAGCCTCGTCGGTCAAGGAGATGGTGTGTCCAACCTCACCGGTCAGCACTTCATGAATCCTTCTAATTGTCTCCCCACCTCGTCGGTCAAGGAGAAAATGTCTAGCCTCGTTGGCTTAGACCAATGAGCGGTTCCGGCCTTGTTGGTCACGGAAGAAAAGGATCGTGTCATGAGACTTTGCAACGGGTACCTAGCTGTGCGGTCCGTGAATGAAATATCAGAATTACCATAGGGCATGTCATGATGTCGACTAGCCACGTTGTTCATAAAATACATTCAGATGTAAATGTTTAATGTTATATGCGGGCTAAATTGATTAGCCCGATATACTTCGTTGCATTATTTGGAGGACCTCAAATGAACTGGTCTTTTTGCATGCCATTGAGGAGAGACTCTGCCATGCCTCCATATATGCTCCTTTTAGTTTGTCCTAAGAAATTTGATGTGTACAAGTATAGCACTGCCGGATCTCTGATTATCTTTGTATGGACACGGACGCCTGTGACGAATAACACGTGTATGCTATACATCTACAAAAGGACCAAGGGTCCAAGGCACAAAACGTGCATGCGTGAGAGGGCGGCCTTACGTGTGGCCTGGGCTGAGATGGGGATAACGAGTCGACGATTGAAGCCCCCAACGTTCTGCCAGACACTGGACAGGGGTAAGCTCTGTAAATGTGTAGAGCCAAGTGTGGTGTAGTAGTAGGCACTTCTAGGCCCCTTCCCGGCTACTGGATCACTCCAGTGCTTCGGGTACTACGGACCCTCTGCCATCCATTGCAGCAGAGCCGTTTCATGAGCGGGGGGGGGGGGGGGGGGGGGGGGGGCTAAGCGCAGTTCTTTGAATCAAAGGTTTCATGAAATCGAAATCGATTCTTTTTTAGATATCTGGATAGATGGATGGATCTATCTTTCTATTCAGATATCTTTTGCAATCAGCCCCAAATCCTTGATTTGGCCAGGAAACAAAGCACTGCTTTGGGCCCAGGAAGCGAAGTGAATGAGCTCGGCTGCTTCTCCCCCACACTTCTTTATTTCTCCGTGCCCCTTCCGCATGCGCTTCGCACGCCATTGGCGCTTTTCTCTCCTCTTATTTCTTCATTGGAGGGTTCGGATGGACTTCGCCGTTCTTTCCCAACGAAAATGGAAAGGGCTGTATCACATCGAGATGTCGATTCGTTTTCCGCCCCAAATGAGATGGGGAATTAGTCACCTCTGTCCCTTCATCTTTTTGAAAGGAATCGAGGCCCGGCCCGGCTCGCGTCGTTCCAACAACCGACGGGGAACACCTCAGTATACGATCGCGCGCAGTAACTGGGAGTCCTATTACACCTAAGGCCAACTTCCATTCACCAAACTCAGGTTCATCTCGTGTAGTGATTGTGGACTCGTACAAGGATATGGAGTCGACGGTTGATGTATCAGACTCGACCCTGTCTTTCGTAGCATGCATTCCCATCTGTGTTGCAACTGATTCGGTAAGCTACGTGTCCGGTGCACGGAAAACTGTCTTCGGTCTCCCAACCTTACTCATGGCAACCTTCCGGCCGCCCAACGACCTATAACGCTAGTCACTACTCCCACTGGGGCTAGGAAGTAAGCCCCACAACCCAAAGCGGCGAAGAACAAATAGAATTTGCTACAAAAGCCGGCTAACGGGGGTATTCCTGCGTATGAGAACATTGTAATGGAGAAGGTCATAGCCGAAATAGGATTCGTTTTGGCTAGAGCACCCAAATCCGCTATATATTTGACACGGGTTTGCCGTAATGCTGGAACTATGGCGAATGCATCTATCGTCATTGATGCATTAATAAATATACCAATTAGTAGTGATTGAATTCCTTCTATGGTTCCACATGAGAAAACAGTACGAATATAACCTACATGTCCAATCGAACTATGAGCTAGAGGTCTTTTGACTTTCGTTTGGGCCATGGCGGCCAGTGCTCCTAAGATCATAGAAGCAATGCTGCAGAAAAAGAAGATTTGTTGTAATGTACCCCCATAAGAAGCAACAATAGAAACACGTGACATATTTGCAGAAATAGAGATTTTAGGCGCAATAGAAAGGAATGTTGTCACCGGGGTGGGTGAACCCTCATAGATATCAGGTGCCCACATATATAGAGTCAAAAGAGAGATTGAGTCCGAGGGAGAGGGGGGTTTTCTTGGGGCTCGAGAGATTGAATAGATAGGGCCCCACAAGTTGTTAATTCGCCGCTGGGGAATTCACACAAAAGGGAAGGACTTATTCTCAACGAAAAAAGTGCTCTCTGAACCGAACGTGAAAGTTGTTTTCCATCAAACGGCTGTTCACGTAACTCCACTCTCGGCTTGGATTATATATCCATTTGGTCCGCTCTCGGCCATTCCACACGCTTCCTAGCAGAGACGTGGTTATCTGAAGTGGATTCTCTCTTTTGTAGTAGATGCCGAACCTGCTGCTCAGTGGGCGGGCGCAGCAGCTACATGGACCCCTTTCTTTATGTTGTTGCCAGCGCTTTCCCGGGCCGAGCCGGAATTCTTTATTAGAACGTCGGCAGGCAAAGCCCAAAGGAAGGCTGCTATCCCCTCGACCTTCTTCCTTTTCGATGAAAAACAAATCGACATCTCAATCTCCGAAAGCGTTTTCCTTACCCTGCTAATATCCCCCCCTTCGTCGAGCCTTTCCTTTAGTGGTAAGGGATATGCACCTTATCTGAACGTCGGCAGGCATTCCGGAATTCTCCTTTTTTGGCCCCGGGTGAACATAGGCTCAAACATGATTGGAGGGGTCCTAGCTACGCCATGCGTTCAATAAAAAAAAAGCAAGCCTCTGGGAAGTTGCAGGGATTACAAAAAGAGGGTGCTTTTCTGTGTTGCACTGAAAAAAGGACAAAGGAGAAGACGCTCTTCGACTTTCTTTCTTCCTCCCGCGCCCGCCTAAGCCCGGCCAGCGTTAGAGGGGAAGATTAGCAAAGCGGAAAAAGATAGAGGGAGGGGGAGCTGCATCTTATTCTCTTCGCGAGAACTTCAGGATCGGAGAAGCATTCGGAAGGGGCGAGGCCTTCATTTCGTTGGCAGAAGCAGAAACGATCCAATCCATTCGGGGCTTCGGGGAACCCAAAAACGAACTCTGTTTACTTTTTTCATAGATAGATGATATATATAGGAATAATATATACATCCCTTTACTTGAGATGTCTATGTATCTATTTTGGAATCATCTCCCGATTCTCTTTTTTTTCTAATTCGCACTGCTCTTTCTCTCTAAATTGCATCAAAGAAAATAGAGAGAGAGAGAGCAGATGGATCCTATCCCCTATAACGAACACTCATTCCTATCTATTGATAGAAAAGAAAGATCTTCGTCACGGACTTTTTCTTTGTTCATTTTTTTTTAGATTGGAGGAATTCCTCATATCCAAGGCAGCTCCCCACAAACACCCCACCCATATGACTATGCCCCCTTTTGTACGTGGCCAGCCTTACGTGTGTGCACGCCCACTCGGTGCCGACTGTGCCCTGGCGGTCCGGTGGCCCCGCGCCCGACTCTGCATGTGGGCTGCTGGCTCCATCCTCCTCTAGACCCATGTATATCAACTAAACCTTGGCATCTACTACTAATTTATCGCATTGTCATCTATTCCTCCTCTAGACCCATGTATATACATGCTTGCTGTCCGGAATAAATCTCGGACTGAGCTTCTGTTATTAAAATTATCATGCACAAGAGCTGCCAACCTTCCTGCCTGTATTTTCTGTCTCAAACATCATGCACGTGCATGCGAAATTTCATCTTCTTTAGCATAACAACTATTTCTACTTGCGTGTTCTTTGGGCACAAGCATCAAGCTAAAACCTGAATGGAAACGATCTGCTACGAGAGCGATCCGAATCCCAAGTCATCCGGCCACTTTGATTGCCAAATCAGTCTGCAATTCCGAGGCACAAAATCGATCGGTGTGAACCGATCAATGATCTGGACATCAAGAGAAAAGGACGATGTGAGATCTCACCATCTCTTACCATACGGACGAGTCAACGGTCCACCGGTCGAAACTAACATGCGCATGCTAGGCATCCGGTGGTGGACTGAGGCAAGACCTGATGTGATCTATATTATCTAGCGTGGTAACAGCCTCACGGCTTTCTTGCGGCGGCGGCGGCGGCCGCGTGCGCGTGTATGTGAGCGGCCTGACGGCCGGATCAGTGTGCGTGAGACGTGAGGGCGGCCTGACGGCCAGCCCTTGAGTGTGCGCCCTCCCTCTGCGTGAAGATTCATGGCCTTTATATAGGCAGGCGCTAGGGTAACGGAGGGAGCGACGTGCAGCCCACCAGCGCCGCCAATTTTCTGTTTGCATGACCGTATTGTTGGCGAGAGAATCGGAGCAGTCCATGCTTATCTTATCAATACCAGTGAATTTGAAACAAAGGAAGCTTCGGGTGCATCTTATCCAGCCGCGTACAGCTGATGTACTTTTGACCGAGGCCCTTGTGGCTGTCCCGCCGACTCAAGTGCGTGGCCGGAATATTTAAATGACATTTGTGACATTTGTGAACTATGGCCACCGTACGTGGAGAAAGCTTTTCTTTGTACGTGTGCATATCAAATACTACCAAAATCATTCTTCCTTTGATTCTATGAAAAAAAAAACATTATGATATATACTCGTGCTCATAGATACTTCGGCGCGACAAATTCTCGTCAAACAGATATCATGGAAATATCTTAGATGGTAAGAGTTTCAGCTAGAGATTCTTGATTCCAAATCAAGGAAAACAGGAGTTCTAATGACAACAACAAAAAGGGGGAACTAATAACATGCTAACTAAGCCCTAAAAAGACGCATCCTGATTGGTATCATTTTCCACATCTATGATTAACCAGATTGCTGTTTTCCGTTATTGTAAACATCTAATTCCTCAGGATTCTAAGCAGTGAGCACCAAAATTCCTAAACATGAAACTATCTATCTTTTCTGTTTCATCTCTCAGTTTTCTTCACAACCAGAAGATTGAGAGATGCAGAGGCTCGGGGTATTCCTCCTTTTCGAAAAAAAAGGAAGAAGATTCAAAGATACCTATTATGAAAGCTGTGAGAGGGATAGAAATCCAACCATGACAGCATCCGGCTATGATCCTCACTCATGTACCATGGACTCATCGTCTCCTCAAAGCAGCAACTGCACAAGGGCACATCGCACAAGTAGGAAAAATATCAGTGATTCAGTGGAAAGACAAGAATAGACGACAGTACAATTGCCAAAGAGAGAAGGGTTTGAAAATTAGTACACAAATTCTTTGAAACACGGAACCAGCAGCCTAGAATTCGCTTTGGGGTAAATCTGCAGCTCTTGCCCCGCTCATACTCGGGTGGTACGTATTTATAGGAGGAAAGAAATCCATAAGAAAATGAAGAAATTAGCAGAAAAAAATGGTCAACAGAATTATTAGCCATTAATTAGCATGCTGCTTTGGGAGTTGGATCCAGTGCTTTGGGAGTTGGAGTTGAAAAGCCAGCCGCGCCGGCGTGCGTGGTGATTGAAGCAGTGCCCTCACATTTATTTTAATTTTTTGATAATATTGCTCAGGGAAAAGCCCGCTCGTTAGACCAACTCCAACACCGCGATTCATTTCGTCTGTCCATGTTTGTCTGGATTCACGCTGACAAAAAAACGTGACCCAACGCACTGAATCAAACAGACAGGTGTCCGTTTTCTGTCCGCCGTGACCCATTTTCGGCCCAAATTTAAGTTGGTTTTGCATCCGTGTGGACACGACGCGGACGAGCATGACGCCCTCTTTTGTCCTCCCCCAGCCAACCCGTCGATGGCACTTCGGCCATTCTTTTCCCATCCTCCTCCATACTCTACACGCCGGCCTCACCACCCTCACCGCTGGTACCCAATTCCAGCCGCGACGACCCCACCCAGGCACCGCCATCGCTTCCACCAACTTCTCCATTGCGTTCACCAACATCCCCACCGCCACCCCACCCACTGAGGCCAACTCTTCCTAGCGTCTGTGGACGCTACTCGCCACCATCGGAGCACAAGAAGGCACGCCTTCCAAGGGTCAACGGTACTGCTCTCGCCTCCACGGTCATTGTCGGGGTGCGCGGACTTCACCGGCCGTGACTCAACCATGGCCTCCTTCGTTGCCACCCGCAAGGTGTTCGCCCTTTTGCCCACAAGATATCTTGGTCGATAGATCAGATGAGTTCTTTTACAATAACATCATATATTCATCGGACGGTGAGGATTTTGTGGTTGCTACTATGGTCGTCAATGAGCACATTTCTAGGATGCAGCTAATGTTTAGGGGGTCGATCCCGGACCATGCTCCGGCGTTGAATCATAACAGAGAGAGCGATCATTGACTACTCTATAGCGATTATTTCCAGTGCACATCCCCACTCTTTCAATGCCAAGCTTTTCCGACGCCGCTTTCGGATGGCGAGACATGTGTTCAGGAGAGAGTGGTGGAGTATGATTATTTTTTTGGATGAGAGGATGATTCCCTTGGTAGGGTTGGCTTATCCTTTTATCAGAAATGTACTGCAACTATTCGGATGCTTGCATGCAAATTTTTCGATGACCTTGTTGATGAGTATTTCCACATGAGTGAGTCCACATGCCTTGCATCATTGTACAAGTTATACAAAGCTATGATTGTAGTGTTTGGCCCGAAGTACTTGAGTGAACCAAATGATGCAGTTACAACCAAGTTGTTGGCGATCATCGAATCAAGAGGCTTTTCGGGAATGCTTGATAGCATAGATTGTATCGCCCTCTAAGTGAAAGAAATGTCCATTTGTTTGGCAGGTGCAATATAAGGGGCATGTTAAAGGTTGTACGATCATACTTGGAGTTGTGGCATCACAAGATCTCTGGATTTGACACTTTTTTCGGCATAGCGGGTTCTCACAATGACATCAACGTGCTTCAGCGGTCTCTGGTATTCGCACGGCTTGTAGAAGGCAACTCTCGAAAGTTCAACTTTGAGGTCAATAGCCACCACTACAACAAGGGATACCACCTTTTTTTGAAAGTACAAGGGATACCATCTAGCAGATGGTATCTATCTTCAATGGTCAACTCTTGTGAAGACAATCTCCAAACCAATAGGAGAGAAGAGGGCTAGGTTTGCCCAAGCACAAGAGAGTGCTAGGAAGGATATGGAATGTGCTTTCGGTGTGCTCCAATCTCGATGGGCTATTGTTCGGCACCCTGCTAGAACATGGAGCCAGCGAAAGATGTGGGAGGTGATGGCTGCTTGTGTGCTCATGCACAACATGAACGTAGAGAATGAGCGTGATGACAGTATCTTCGACCAAGGGTTTGATTTTTAAGGCGAAAATGTGAACTTGAGCCTGGACCGGCAACGTTTGGAGAGTTCACCTAGCTAATTTTATCAAGAAATGCGTGATTGGACAACTCACGTTCAACTTCAAATGATTTGGTTGAGCATATGTGAACTCACCTAGGCAGCCAATAGATGCATCAGCCCTTTTTCTTTCTATGTATTTGTGACAATTACAAATTCATTTGGTTGTAAATGATGAGATTTTTATTTGGTTGCAACCTATTTATTGTGATGTAAAAACTATGCGATTTTGTATTTGTATTCATACGCGTAGAATGTAAAATGTGAAAAATTGAAGAAAGAAAAAACGGCTGGACAGACCTGGCAGAGAAAACACGGAAGAGGGTAGACGCTGCCCATACAACCAACCCAAACAAATAAAAAACAAATCAAAACAGGATCCATTTGCGTCGGTCGGTTGGAATTGACCTGCACATGGAGCCGATCAGGAACCCCAAGACCAATCACTACATCATCATTAGACCTTTGCTAAAGCCGCCAATTCATAGGCCAGAACGTCGCATTTTCTGCTCACTTTCCTAATATGCCGTGCATCAAACTTCCGGAGTGTAGACTTCACATCCGCAATGATAGGGAAAGCCGCTGATCGATTCGAGCTGGCAGGGAGCAATTCATTACATTACTAAAGGCTGAACAGTCAAACTTCAAGAACGACTGGGCCACTGTACCTCTCGGCTCATCACCTCCTTCAACGTAGGTATAGTGACGATCGTATTTGACTCTACTGGTGCTGATGTGTTAACTTCTTATCTTCTTTCAGACTATTTGTCTGGCTGTGTGCACCATAACTATGTAGGTGTTGTTTATCATGTTTGTGTTTGACTGTGCATCCTACTCCCCGTTCCGAATTACTTGTCACAGGTATGGATGTATGTAAATATATTTTAGTTCTAGATACATCCATTTCTGCCACGAGTAATTTGGAACGGAGGGAGTAACTATGTAGGTGTTGTTTATCATGATTTGTATCCACCTGATGCTATATTCTAAATTAATAAAAGCACCGTTTATGGGAAAGAATGGTTCCTAATCGTCGCACTCACCAGCATATTGGTACGCTTTGTTTTGCTTAAGCAACTTGGCAGAACACAGTGACGCTCACACACGCGCATACACTCACCACCCATGCTGAACATCTGGGCTACACTCACCACTCAACTTGACAGAACACAGTGACTTGAACGCAGGTAGACTGTCAGACAGGTTCCAGCACTTCCAGCACAAGAAACCTGACCATCTGAGCTACGCTCAATTCACATCGCTCAAGATTTCTACAACACCATATAATCTGAGAAATTGGAAGTTACATTGACATGGTCAATCAGATTGGACGCCTATGATTTCTTACATGAATCATCCAGGGACATTTGTCTGCTAATGCAAATCTTGCAGCAACATTCTTCTCCTTCGCCTTCAAATCTTACAGGAAGAAGTTCTTCGCCTTCGTTTGCGCCATGGCTATTCTGTTCATTGTAAGAACATGCCAGTGACAAAAGGCAAGACCTTGGAAGAGATTCAGGCTTCAATAAACTGCGGCACCTGAGTGGTTTGGAGAAAGTTAGATTACACATTTTTCTTTGCCCGTGCAATTGTATGCAATGTGTATCAAATCTGTAGCGAAGATGTGATCAGGGCAGCTAAGAAGTGCAGAGGATTTCCATGTTGGTGACTTGATGTATCCTTCAAGAAGACTTGCAACTGCCTCCTCTTCTATTAGATTTACCAAAACCGTATGATATAATAATCCAACTAAACCGTATGATATAATCCAACTAAAGTAAGTTCATTTGCGTCGCAGTGCTAAGCATCAGATAGGGTAATGTAAAGCAGCAGGCAGAATATGTGGTATTGTGAAGTTGTGACTGATCAGATTAAAAAAAACTGTTTCACAGTGCCAGATATACAAAAAAATATATCAGAAACACCCGAGTTACTTTCAGGTGACACACCTGATAATTTAAACATGAGTGGCTTAGCCATCAGCAGGCCTCTGCTCTTCCTCAAGCTCCATTTTACATATGAAGCACTCCCTCTCAAAAATCAGGAACTCCTGAGTAAGAAATTTAAGACATTTGCTGATATTAGGAAAGCTCTGCGCTGCAGTAATTAGATGAACAAACTAAAGAACGTTAAGTAACCTGTAACTGCTGCTGGCTGAACAAGTGCATCATCCCAGAATCTGATGAAGCAACTAACTCGATGAGTTTATCACAACGATCTAGAGAATCGCCAGCTTCGGAAAGGGAGATGGATGCCTACAAAATATTAGCATCTGATATTAATATACCATATGTACTGAAACAGCAAAACAGCAACCATTTCGCCTATATTCAATGTAGCAGGCAGATACTTGTAGAATCTGTTTACAAGATCACCTGCATGGAGCGTAGAATTGTTTCCGGCAGGCAGCATCTTCGGCAAAGCCCTCGAATGATATAAGCAGCAGTACTTTCAACCGAACCATTACAATCAGAATACCAAGTATCAAGTCGTGAAATTTCCATTGAAACTCCAGGTTGAAACCGATTGAGTTCACCTACAAAAATAAATTATCGATATAACTATTGCACAAAATATTATTTGCATTCAAGAAAAACTGAAGCATACTATTGTTCTAAATTTTAGATACCTTTAAAGCCAGCGGCCATAATTGCAGCGAGAAGACCTCCATCATTGGCTTCATGAAGCCCAAACCCATCACCTTCTGTTGCTAAGCAACGGAGCGCAACTTCAATACAGCAAGGATCTTTAGACGAGACCTTAACTTCCACCTGTCCATGAATTACACAGTCAGAAGTTGCAGAAGCAACCGTGACAAACAATAACTAGGAATTGAAATGTAAGAAATTGAAGTGTAAGCTTTAATAATCCTTAATAAACACCAAGGCATGGTCTGTAATGTACAACACTTCATATTATATCTTAAAGCATAATATCCATATGGCCTTCAGGAGAAGAGAGATGGACTCAACCTTCAGCTGACGATGCAGCATATCCTCTTCGCTGACAGTTGAATAAAGTGCACTAGTCAGAGCCGTGCATGATGTTGCATCTGGTATCATGCATTCCCCAGAAGGTAGACAGAGTATTGCCGTTGCATGCAACTCAAGGAAAACAAGCTCTGATGACTCAAATGGGCTTGTCTCGACAGCATTTAACCATGGTCTCTCTTCCCCTGATTACAGAAAACCAGAAAATATAAAATAATGGCAACAAGTTCACCACCGTATACTTTCACATGTTTGGCGGTTTAAAAAGCATATTTGTAGCCTAAAGGGCCATATTGATATAAACATTTATTTGTTTTCGAGAAAAGAGGTTTGTGTTTCGATGAAAGTTTACTACTTACTTTCTAATAACAAGAATGCTAACTCCAGTGTTTGTGTTGCTGCAGCAACAGCTTGATCCTTTTCTTCTGCCGAAAGCATTTCAGGGGGAACAGAAGAATTCTCCATCTCGCATCTAAGCCAACCCCGGTATGTTGCATCCAGGGAGTAATATTCGTGCTGTCTCACCACAAGAGCAATTACTTTGTCAAGAATACCAAGGTACTGACTAAACTCTAAAGTGGAAATACCAGTACTGGAAGCATCAAGAGAAGAAGCACAATACATTAGGACAGGAAATGAGATCTTACCCAATCTTCAAACTCTTCTAAGTTATCAGACACCTCTTGATCTTCCAGCGAAAATAAATTTTCCTTTTGTTTCAATGGTTCGGCAAGGATGGCAAGCAACTTATGTGGTCCTACTGGTAGTTCAGGGACTCTCCTCATTGATATTAAGGAAAACTCTCTGAATAGTGTGTTGCTGATGAAAAAGAAATTGATGGTAAGTTGCAATGCTACGAAGTATAAAGGAGGATAAATATCTTGTTTCATCAACCAAAAATAAGTTCCACTCTCACAAAGTGAGAAAAATAAATGAGTACTGTTTACAGATATATTTCAGCAACAAACATACAGACGCAATGCAACAAGAGAATAAATGTTTCCAAGACCATGCAGGAGGGCTGCATGTATGATTAGCAAAGTTTTCTCTGGCACAAGAACAAATTAGATATAGTTACCTATGCATCAATGCCCGTATCAGAAGTTTCCCTGTGATCATCTCAAAGCCTGGAATTGAGGATGGCGGTGTGAAGCAAAGCCACTGAATGATCATTGCCTTCTGAAGTGCTTGCAGGTGATGCTGTTCCACAACATCAGAAAAATCTTCACTGTACTGATGGGGTTTTGTTTCTCGAGACCTTGAAAGAACTCTGCACTAAATTAAAATCTTGTCAGAACATGTCCACAAATAAAGATAAGTTAAATATGTGAAATTTGGTATATTCCATTGTTATATGTATCCCCACAATCACCGAACCTCTCAATTATCTCTTCAAAACAAGCCTTGGATGCATCTCCAGATGAGAATGGCAGATACTCCACAGCAGAGAGGAAAAGCTTGTACATGGTATGCAAGCTGTTGCAGGAAAAAAAAAAGGTGTGATGCCAGCTAATTGAAGTCTTGGAAGCAAAATAAACCATCAGCAATAACACATTTGAGAACATTTCAGTGTGAAAGAACAACAACATTCCCAGCACAATTTTTATGGGTAAACATAAGTTGAACATGCAAGTATTGTGCCTATTATACTTTCTATGAATTGTCATAAATCTAAGGCTAAAGGGAGCTGCACCGAAGACACATAGCTCACAAACTAAAATCTACTGGTAAATATTAGAACAAACATGAACAGCAAATGACAGGTACATCATGCACTAATATGTCACAAAAGATTACAGAATACTAATATATGTAACAATTCCTGGATTGCAAAAACATAAAAAGGTATAATCACATGAAGTAATACCTGCTATTTAACCTTAGTTCCATCATGTCCACAAACAAATCAATGCAAACATCACGTTCAAGCTGAGAGGCATATACTCCAACCAACTCTTCCTGCCCCTCTGAAAACAAGTATCTCACGTACCTGGAATTAATCATTAGTTTCTCCTGCTGTGAAGATTAAGAAACAGGCAATGTACCAACATAATATGGACAAAATAGGAATAAAAGATTCATCTGAAGATCAATGACCAAGCTTAACCTTTAGTTAAGAGAACAGTAGAAATAATGGAGTAAGCCCTTGACCCACCAAAAAGAAAGAAAACTACTTATGCAACTGAATACTATTAATAAAATTATATTAACCGCCACCAGAAAGACCTTTTTTTTAACCAAACAGATGCCATTTTAACATGACATTGCTCCAAAAGGCTAAAAAGGCTCAAAGCCACACAAAGATTAGTAAACAATACGTACATGTTGATGATGAGATCACCGACAGTAACCAGCTTTTCCTCAAACTCGTCTTCCATTTCATTGCTGAGAAGGTATCTTAAAACAAGAACAATATGTGCCCCAAAACGTATCATGTCGGAATCATCACGGGACCTAATTGGACCAAGAAGTTACTCAAAAGTTAAATAATAAAGCAAAATTAAATATTGGGGTTATCTAAACTAAAATCATAAAAGCAGTACCTCAAGACGTTTTGACCCTCTTCGATGGAAGACAACCATGACCATAGAAGGTCAAGAAGATGAGCTAAATTTCCACTCATGAGATTCATCTACCAAATAAGTAAACATGAAATGGTTAGGCAAGTGAACGATCATAAATTCAATTGTACAGCTATTGGAGAACTCCATTTACATGGAAAGTGGTTCAAGTATTTGTGTTTATTCCAGTTAATAGCATGAGTCACCAGAATGTTTGATCGAGTCACAATTTTTTTGCAAAATACAGATTTAGTAGAACGTTAACTAAGATAATGTTTAAATACTTGGTTTTCAGATTAATCATCTACAAAATCAGAAAACATGTCTAAACTAGTCATCAAACTGGCAAATTGTACAGCAACTGTAAATTACTGCCAGTTTCCACTTATCTAATGTCAAGTAAACGAGTAAATTGCAGAAAACCACCAGTTTGAGGGCTAGGTTAGCAGAAATCACTATGTTACAGTTTCTTGGCAAAAAACACCAACTCTCTCGTAAACAATTTGCAAATACCACTGATCCGCGGATCGGGCACCGATAAGTGGATTTATGACAGGTGGGGCCCGGTTTTTGCCGACGTGGCGCTGTCAGCTGGTCCGACAGCCGTTAGACGCCGTTAGACGACGCCGTTCGTTCTGTTTCCTCTTATCCCCCGTTTCCCCCGTCTTCTTCCCCCGTTTCCCCCTTCTTCTCCCCTGTTCCCGGTCATGCGGCGCACCGTCCCCGCCCCCCGTCGCAGCCATGAGTCCGGCGAAGTCGAGAGATGCTGGCAGCGGCGCCCAGCCGTCCACTGGCGAGATGTGCGGGAGCTCGAACCCTACAAAGGCGACGGCAGAAGAAGAGGAGGAGGAGGACCCGCAGTACTCGGTGGAATTCAGGGCGGCCAGATCTTTCGCCGCGGCGGTGAAGGCAAATCCAGTTGGAAGCCAGCACATTGCTTCAGCTTTCGGCGGCGTCTAGTGAGATCCCAGTCCCAATCCCCTCCCCAATCACATTCCCCTTCTGTTGCTAGGGTTAGGGTTAATGTAGTTCTAGGGTTTGTGTGTGTTATAGTTCTGTAATTAGAATGATATAGTTCTTTAAT
This sequence comes from Triticum aestivum, assembly GCF_018294505.1. Classification (NCBI taxonomy): domain Eukaryota; kingdom Viridiplantae; phylum Streptophyta; class Magnoliopsida; order Poales; family Poaceae; genus Triticum; species Triticum aestivum. Next base: position 32,925,571 of record NC_057794.1, read on the forward strand.
TAGATGCTTACAACTAGGGTTTCTGTAAATAAAAGGATATGAATTGTTGCACTCAAATGATGTTCTGCTCTGGTCTGCACTAGCTTGCTTCAGTTTCCCTTAAGTACTTATAGTGCACTATTGTATTATTATTTGCAGTCTTGAAGATGAGGTTTGGGAATTGAGGATGCATTTTCATGATAGAGATAATATTGAAAGGAGTATGATGATGTCAGACATCACATATTACAATTTGGTAGCACTGATGGAGACAGAAGGGTATGGTTTTAGAGATTATATGTATTATGTGAGGGACCCTGGGCTAGGGATTGAAGGAATGGAAGAAATAGATGATGATGATAAGTGTGCTCGCTGCATTCTGCCGTCGTCAGAATCAGAGCTGATGTACTGCCTAGTGTGCTCGCTGCTGTCGTCGCTTTCACTCCAGGACACCATGACGATGCGGCGGCGGCGGCGCGACGCGGAGCGGAGCGGCCGGCGGCGGCGAGCAAGAACAGAGCGAGAGCGAGAGCGTGCGAGAGCAAAGTGAGAGTGAGAGTGAGAGACAGAGGAGTGAATCACTTAAGTTCACGTGCGAGAGCGCCGTCTAACGGCGTCTAACGGCTGTCCGACCAGCCGACAGCGCCACGTCGGCAAAAAACGGGCCCCACCTGTCATAAATCCACTTATCGGTGTCCAATCCGCCGATCAGTGGTATTTGCAAATTGTTTACGGGAGAGTTGGTGTTTTTTGCCAAGAAACTGTAACGTAGTGATTTCTGCTAACCTAGCCCTCAAACTGGTGGTTTTCTGCAATTTACTCCAAGTAAACTATCCAGCTATACTAGAAAACATTAAATGAACTTAGTAGAGAAATTCCACATTCTTCACTCTTGGAAATGTATCTTACCTCAATTTGTCGATGCTGCTCCCGACATGCTCGAGAAACAGTTTCATGAACAAGGTCACTGCATTGCAAGTGAATAATAAGCAGGCAAATAGTGTGTGTGTGGAAGTACTAAACAATGTTAGTACAGCAGTACCTTGAGTGGAGTTTCTGCAGAAGTGCAGCTATATCACGAGGTTGCTGATCAAGAACATGATATGGCCAATTTTCTGGGCCAAGCTGGGTTCCATTCATATCATCATCAAACTCTTTCTCTTCTGGTCTGCTGGTTTGATATTGAGATAATTCTATATCCACTTTAACATCTAGCCAGGATTTAGCCATTGCCCAGCAAGCTGACTAAGAGATGGAAGGAAAAAGATGCATCACATGGAGGTAAGAAACCAGCATCAGAGTGAATAACATTGGATCAGATTAGAAAGGCAGGCTTAGAAATGAATTGAATAATATACATACCTCCCAGTCAGTACAGATTGGCAAGGTACGCTTCAAGTTACTGCACTGTAAAGCATATACAGCCATCTCATACTGGCCACCATCGTGTTCAGCAATTTTCTGCAATAGTATTATTAATTTAGAGTTGAGTTTAACAAAGTATTAAGTATTGGCAACACATACACACATAACTATTTTGAAGACAAAACCATTGTAACATTTACAGAACCACATTAATATAACAGCAAAGCGCAAAGCAGCATAGTTCAACAACATTAGTACAGCACGGGAGTTTACCTCTGAAGCACAATAGGATGCCCATTTCCAAAGACGCCACTGCCGTCCAATACCACTTTCCAGTTCAATTGCTTGTAGTGTTCTAGAATTTCCATTCTTGAGCATGGCCTCCAGGGAAGGAAACAGATCTATGCCACCAAAGGGGCAAAGAGTGGCAGCTCTCCATGACTGAATATACTGGAGGCGTTAGCATCATACATCATAAGAAATACATATGCCTATACAAGCTGACAAACCTGTCCAGCAGATCGGCACAATTCACATGCCTCTTCTAATCTTCCAGCTCTTAAGAGAGTCCAGATATCTTCTAAAAGCAATTCGTCTTGCTTCTGCTTACACATAAAGGAAAGGTGAGTTCTGATTTTACTAGAGGCGAATTCTAGTTACTTCACCAGAGATGATTAATGAGAAGAGATCTTTAACAACTGAAAGAGATTTGTCTTCTTTGTAGTGCTGTTAGTCCAGTAATTACTGCTTTAACATAGTAAATAATTAAATTTGAAGGTTAAGTACTAGACAGTTATCCAAGGCATCCTCTTAAAGTGAGATTATGAGGTGAAAGATGGCCTATCTCACATTAAAGAGTATCAAAAATATTCTGGAAAGGTCAAGTAGAACCAATTATAATGCATACTTGCAGCATTTTAAATATCATAATAAATTATTAGCAGCTTTATGAAAGGATCTTTACACTGTATTCGAAATAGATACCAAATAGCCTACCTTGTCATCAGGAAGAAGTTGGGCTACTTCACGAGTTGGAGCATCAAAATCCACATGCTTCACTATATTAGAATCATTATTCCTTCTCTTTAGGTACCTCTGTGTACGATGCCAAACGCCAGAACTTGGTAGATATGAACCAACATGAGATCCTCTCACCTACAGAACAGAAATATAACACCACAAGAAATGTGTGTACCTCTATCATCAATTTGCTCATGAATAGCAAGTTAAATACTCTGTTACTCCATAGCTCATTGTGTGATCAAAACAAAAGCAAGGTCATTCAAGGAAGAAAAATAACTACTGAAATTTAGATGATCAGGATAGATCTTTATGAAAGAGCGATGTACACATGAGATTTACTGCCTCCATCCAGTTTTATTAAGCGTCTTCCATTTGGCTTTTGTCCACAATTACAAGGCCCACACTTTCTTCCATATACTTTTCTTCAATTTTCCTCTGTTATGCACCGGTTGCATGCCATTAATGTTTGTTTGCATGAAAAAGTCGGAATGACGCTTGTATGCACTTACTGCCCCTGCTCTGGCTGCCTGCATTCTGATTTCAGTGCCCCAAATGCAGCGCCTGGAGGCAGAGTGACATTTCACATGCATGCATGCATTTCCTTTCACAGTTTATTTGATGCTGCTGGTGTTATTAGGTGATGGAACAGAGAGCAGTTGCATTGAATGTATTGACAAATATTAATTAGGGGTAATTTAGACAATTTTAGTACCGTGTTGATCATTGTTCCTTCTATATTCTTGTTCAGAGGGAGTACATTGTAGCTTAATACCTTTCAACTCAAATATTTAAGTTAACATATCGTGGAGAGATGTATATGCTTACTTTGCTAATTCTTTTATTGATGGAACTTCGAGAATCTATATTACCTAAGGCGAGTTTTTCCATTCAATCAATCATGTTCCACCACAGGGCTCCCACGTATCAAACAGGAAATAGAAAAGACTAAAGTCTTAGTAAAAAACATAGCATGGTTATCTTACCTTTTTCTCCAAATCAAGACTTTCAGAAGCAAGTCCTTCAAGCCAAAGTACAATCCGCAGACACAATTGTGCTGTAAGATCTGTTGCAACATAGCGGCAAGCCTCCTGATGGGATGTAGTTGGTGACTGTCAACAACATAAAAAATATCCTTTAGATAAATTCACAGATACAAGCACATGAACAGAAGGAAAAGACTTTTAAGACATTCACAATTAGAAATGTAGCTTACCATGAATAGTCCTTCAGGAAGCTCTTCATTTGCTGCAATGTAGCACATGGAATTTCATGCACGGTGTAGCAAACAGTTTACTTAGAAGAACGTTGATTTATAAGCCACTGCTACTTCAACTGACTTATCATAAAAGTTATTACCTTTCCCATAGAGGTACCAAAGAAGTGACCAAGAAGCAGCTTCATCCAGTAATAGCTGTGATTTTTGCTGCATAAGTTTATCCTCCACCATCCGAACCTTTCCTGTGGTGGCATACCTGAAAATTAAAAAGCATTCCCACATTAGCATCCACAAGCTACAGCACAGGCATCTATTACCTTGGAAAATAAAGTACTTGGAGCATAATAATTATTCATCTTCACATGATGAAAAAATAATGATTGTAGTGTATATCAGTAAAGTGTAATGTGGCAAAGAGTTGCATCCAAGAATTGGTCAGCAGTAGAATATGCCAATCATACAAAGTCATACAATGGAGCATTATTACTAGTGTAAGGCAATATAAAACCTTAGTGACTCTGAAGCGTTTCTACATGTCCTCTCAAATTGTAAAATCACGTCTGGGAAGGGCATCAATCCTGCAACAGAAGAACACATCAGTAAACACAAATAACCGCAAGGATATAGCTAGATAATATGTGTTCACAGATTTCTGGTAAGCAAACAAAAGTACAGGTTTCTCCATGCTATTAATCTAGTACTCCCTCCGTTCCATAATTCTTGTCGTGGTTTTGGTAATAGATATGTGTGCGCCAAGTCCTCTGCTCTCGGGAAAAAAAGAAGAAAAAGGCACATTTTCCTAAAGTTGAGAGCATGACTCAAGCATCTTTTACTTCACTATTCACTGCTACTTGAAGATTTGTGCAGCTTAGTTTGTGGGAAGCCTTTTTCACTAACTTATTGGTTAGAGAAAATTAAACAAAACAAAAGGGAACGCGATGACATGGATCATATACAAACAACGGCTGATAATAATAATAACTACAATGTGTAAATACAATATTCAAATTAAGAACTTTCAGCAACGGCAGAGCATGCTAGATTATAAGCATCACTGCCCATATGGCATTGCCAAACTGACCTTGTATCGCTGAATCAAGAAGGGATGCAAACGTTGTAAAAGTTGTTTCTCCTTCTTGTGGCATATCGTCCTCCAGCTTGACCAGATTCAATGCTGATCTTGCCACCTTCCTACCTGAACCACCATCCAGCAGTTTCGGTCCATTCAAGCCATCAATGTCGGAATAATCAGCAGCCTCCTGCTTGACTTCTTCAAGTAGTAGACCAGCATTGGGCCGCCTAGGTATGCTGCTTCCATCACGCAACGCCCTTGCTTCTGAGAATCTGGAGACTGAGGTCCCCAGCATTGGGGAGTCATTTGAAGAAGATAGTCTCTTTCTGAGTAAACCACAAGGGAAAACAACAAAATCAGCTAGGGCAGCAACTAGTCCCAGTAGAAATACTGAAGTGGCATGTTCTCACATTTCACAAAAGTAGGCTACATTAACCCTTCCAAGAATGTTTTTGCTACACTAGGTACTGGCACTGAATTGCACAGATCTTTACTAGAATACAACCTGCTCGGACATCGAGCACTTGCAAGCACCGAGGTGGGTGTTCCATGTGGTCACAAATACTAAACACTTAGTGTGCATTGCCAATATTGCAATATCAACCCACCAATAGGGTTGTCTGCTTGTCTGGTGTGTTCCGGCCACCAAATAACCGAGCCTTACCCAGGCACGCTCCACAAATCCATCCAATCATATGACCGCATCACGACAGGGCTGCTAAAATACTTGAGAAAATGACTAACACGCCGCGATTATCCAATCGCAGCGGATATTCTAAAAATGCTGCCATGGGATGAGCAGTGAGTAGCATATGGCTCAGCGAAGAATAAACCATTTGTACCGAACATCTGAGCGTCAACGACTGAACTCTATCGATTTCCCCACTCACTCTGACTCCATTTCGCCACTCGATTGGTGGCGCGCCACCACGCTCGCCTCGACTGCTCTACCGAACCACCCGGGCTAGCCAACGCCAGCATTCGAGCTCGAGAAGCGGAAGAGGAACCATTCATAAACAAAAACGAGGAAGAGGGGCGCGCATCTCTCACCTGTAGCGGCGGTACTCCTCCCGGAGGCGGGAGGACTCCGGGTCGAAGTAGCCCGGCGTCGACATTGGTGGCGGGGACGGAGACGGCGACGGGTCCACCTCCATGGACCGGCGCGGCGTGGATCCGGAGGGGTTAGGGTTTTAGGGCCCGCTCGGCGGCCCTCCGCTCCCCAGAATCCTCAACTCCACTGCACGGTTCGCAGTTTTGCTCGGAAGCCAACTCCGCTCTGGCGCCCGGGGTTTATGTCGTTTCTTCTGTTTTTAATGGAGTGGAGAGATGGCGGCCGGAGGCGGTGAGGATGGCCGGTGTTGGTGCGGGAGGTTGGGCGGCGCGGCGCAGGTTCGGGCAGGGGCTGGGAGGGGAGGTGAGGGGATGAGGGGATTGCGGGCCGAGCGAGGAGACTGTTATGACACGGGCCACTCCTGGACGTCGGCCTAAGTCCACTAGACGGAACCGAATGATGGCCCGTGAATTCCAGGCCCAGAAGGCGACCCAAGACAGAATCGCTGCGGACAAAAGGGCCCGAATCGTATTTTTTTTCTGGCCGGTTCTTTTTCCTGTTTCGTTTCTGTCCGGTTTTTTTATCACTTTGGTATTACTATTTTGCTTTTGTTTTTCGTGGATTTTTCCCAGATTCCTCCTTTTTTAAAAATTCGTGAAGATTTTTTAAAAAAATCGTGAACTTTTTCAAATTCATTATTTTTTTTCTTAAATTCATGAAAAAATTTAAAATTCTTTTTCCCCCAAATTCGTGAACTCTTCCAAATTCATAAACTTTTCTAGTTCATGAGCTTTTTTTAATTCCATTAATTTTTTTCAAACTCCTGAGCCTTTTTTAAAAGTCCAAAAACATTTTTCAAATTTGTGAACTTGTTTTCAATACACTTACTTTTTTCAAATTTCACATTTTTTTAATCTGTGAACATTTTTTTCTAATTCGTTAACTTCTTTTCAAATTCGTGTACATTGTTATGGGATTTCCTTTTTAAAAAATTTCACAAAAAAACTGTCAAAATCAACGGTCAATAACCCATGGCCAATGGTTAGCAGTCAGTGGTCAACAACGAACCCTCTCTCGCGTGAGCACCCACTCGCTCACCCGCGCGTGAGAGCCACTGTGTTGGCCGGCCCACGATTTCTCTGGTATGAGGGCCGGTTGCGTTACCCGGCCGGTGCAACGAGTGCCAAGGAGGAGGACTCATAAAAGTGTGAGGAGCTGGTTGTTAGCCTAAAAAAGAGGAGGAACTGGTTGTCAATGAACGCAGAGATGACCCTTTCTTCCTACCCAAAATGTATCCGTTCAATCGTGTGCATACATTTTTGTTTTCCTTGATGAGTACACCGTAGTAGCGCACATACTTTATCCGGTTCACATATAAGATGTTTTGAAAATTTCAATATGAACTAGCTACATATAGACTGAAATGAGTAAACGAGCACACTAAAGGAATGTTCGGTAGTCCTCACTAGCAGAAAACTCCTCAACACCGTCGGTCGTAGCAAGCTGCCAGCTTCTACAAGTGTTGGTCTCATATGAAAGTAATAGTGCACTTGCTTATTTGTTTTAGGTCCCCACGTGTAAGTAAAAGTATACTCCCTCCGTTCGGAAATACTTGTCCAAGAAATGAATATTTTATCCATTCATGAAGCTTCTTGGTAGGCCTGGGCATTCGGTTAAAACCAAAAATTCGGTTAATGCCAAACAGTTTATTTGTAATTTCGGTTAAAAAAATGCTAACCGAAAATGGTAGCATAAAACAATAAACCGAATTTTCGGTTAACCGACAAATTCGGTTCGGTTCACGGTTTACACCGAACGGCTATTGCATGGTTGCATGTCCTATCCCAGGCCCAGTTCTTTTCAGGCAAGATTCTACAGAATCAGGATTCTGGAAAATTCTCCCAGAATCTGCTTCTCCCAGAATCTGTTGTCGAGTTCTTTTCAGAGATTGTAGTTTGAGATTCTAGAAGCTGTTGTGTGTTGAATTGTCTGTACTACCCTTAGACAGAATTTGTTTGATGAAATGTTAACACTTTGTTGTTTCTAACAGTAAAGAAAGTGATTTAAGAATGTCATAAAAAGTGCTAAATATTACAATCGATTTAAAGTTTTTTTCATTGCAGAAAGTCCATAAACTAAAAATATGAATAATCTCAAAATGTTGATCACGTAACTTGCTATCATGGATACGAGGGAGTTGGCACCCTCGCATGCTCATTTGTGACACAATTTGTATCAAAAACCTCTGACATTTTTTCCTTCTCCGCTAGTGGAGCATACCGGAACTTGGCAGCTTCTGGATGTGCCTGTAATCATAAGCCACCGCATTCTAATATCAAACTTAAGCATCTAACATTATAATTCAACATATTTCTGATAAAACTTAAGCATCTAATACCGAAACTTGGCAGCTTATGGAGCATACCAGGTTCTTTTACTTTCTCCATCTAACATTACAATTCAACATTATCACATTAGCATTGACATCAACAAGCATCAAAAAAATTTAAGCATCAATCCATCCATCCATCTAACAAACTCAAGCATCAATCCATCTACCTATTTTATCTATCAACAATAGCTAGCATCAATTCAAGCATTATTCAAGCATGAAGAAATAGAGAGATGCAAAAAGGAGGGCTCACCATGAGTGTCGGCGTCGAACTTTGAGGGACGGGGCTGAGGGCCAGGGCGGACTGAGGGGCGAGGAGGAGCTGAGGAGGGAAGCTGGCCGGCGGGGGCGGGGGTGGCGTGGCCTGACCGGCGGCGGCGCGGCAACCCTAGCTGCTGCCGTGAAGCTGGCGGGGCGGGGCGAACTGCCGGGCGGGGAGGGCGGGGCGGACCGGGCAAGGGAGGCTGGCCGGCGAGGGCGGGGGCGGGCTGGCCGGCGGGGGCGAGGGCGGCCTGGCCGGCGGGGGCGGGGCAGCTTGAAGCTCCGCTGCCCCGATGCGGTGCGTGAACTGGGAGACAAGCGAGCGGTCAGGTGCGTCCGCTCGTTTCGGGGTCCTGGGCTGGACTGCGGGGTGGTATTTTGACCGTAAATACGTAATACAATAGGGGTACAACTATACTTCGAAACGTTTTCTTTGGTGGGACTTGCCAGAATCCAGAGATTGTGAGAGAAATCAGGTATTTTGGGATTGCACTAGGATTCTGGAGAATCCGATTGAGATTTTGGAAGTTCAATGAAGTTCTTTTCGCTCGGGATTTTCGAGACCAAGATTCTCTATAATCTGCTCAAAAGAACTGGGCCTAAATCAGTAGACTTGTGCTGCTCTCTGGCGTTGTACGGTCAATCAAGAAGACTATAAAAACAAGTACGTGTATATCTTGGGCCTTGGACTTTGCATGCAGCCGAGGAGGCCTACAAAAATCACGTCTCCTTTTGCACGTGGGCTGCTAGCTCGGTCCTTGGCGATGCGAGGCCTACTTAGTAAAAAATTCGATGAGTCAGAGACCTTTTTAGTATCGGGGACGTGGGGATTCCGGAATCGTGCGTGACGTGACGTGCGTGTGCGGCCGTCGTTCGGCTGTAATCCACGAGTATGGCGTATATTTTGGTTTCATTCGGTTTAACCGAGGTAAACACCGAACTGACCGAGTTCTATTCGGTTATTAGAAATAAAAAGCGAATTTGCATGTATCAATGGTAAAAAACGAAAATTCGGTTTTTTCAGTTTCGGCATCGGTTCGGTGTTCGGTTCATCGGTTTTTATGCCCACCCCTACTTCTTGGTGGTCGGTGCCGACGCGGTTTAATTTACCCTCTACAGTAATTTTACCCTATGAACATTGCACTAGCTCTTGTCTGGTTTGCTTTGTTCTCAGCTGGCTTGGATCAGGGCCATCACTATTGTGATGTTTGAACTTTGAAGTGTTCGGTATCAAGAGATACATATGAAAGTACTTGTTCAAAAACTGAGCGACATGTCAATTTTTGGAGACTTGGACTAAGGAGCAGCTTGGTTCATGTCCTGAACTCCACGCCTGGAAAATTTTGCTGCCTGGCCAGGCGTGAGAATCTGAAAAAAAGTTGTCTGGTCAGGCTAGCATATGGAAGGAGTGTTTGGTTCATAGTCTGGCCTGGTGGATTCTCCCGTCGCTGTTTGCTCCCTGTTTGCCTCGTTTTCAGCACCACATCAATTAATATATGCAATTACTTTCATACTGCTGCACCAGGCATGTCCAGGCATCCAAAAAAGGACGCCTGGGACCAGGCTAATCATCTTGCCTCGTTTTCCACCAGGCTAACTACGCCGTTTCGTTGTCCAGGCCAGGCGTACTTCCTCTTTTCGTGGACATCAACCAAACATGCTGCAGGAAATTCCAGGCAGCCTCCAGGCCAGGCGTCACCCGCTGTGGACACGAACCGAACTGCCCATAAGTACCAATCTACTTCATTTTCTTCGTTTGACATTTGGTGAGAGTGTTGCATGATAATTCGGTGCCCAAATTGTTGTTGAGAACATATAACCAATCAGTTTGTCGTGTATTCTGTCATTGTGTTTATCGTTGCCCAAAGGCCTGTGGGTGAAGGACACGGCGGATCGAGGCACTCTCCGGGGACATTTTAGCAAATGCCCCGTATGAGTTCAGCCATTGATCATATGTCCTAATTTGGTTCACCGTCGATCATATGTGGAGGAACCGCAAATTCCAAGTCCACACTGAGGAAATCGCACCATTTGGAGCATCGCCAGGACGTGTATAGCTTCGGTGAATGATATATTCACTTCGTCCAGAAATACTTGTTCTCAAAATAATTGTTTCTAGATTTATTTTAGTTAAAGCATCTCTAATAGACGCGCAACGTGCGGTGCGCTAAGATAACTTTTACAGCGTCGAAATAGCAAATTTTTGCACGCAGCAGAGCGCTGGCTCCAGCAACCGCTGCATAATATTGTGCGCGCAAGCAGCTCCAGCAGACGCGGTAATATATAACGCTCGCGCCAAGCAAAAAACAACATTTGGACACTCAAATAGAGCCAAAAAAATCAAACACATAAAAAATAAATCAATAATAAACAGTTCAATTTATTACAACTCAAATAAATAGTTTTCTTTTCTAATACAACAAACAAATAGTTCAACGATACAACATCAAACATAGAACATCACTAGTTTTGTCAGCCATTACATGCCCACCACTTCTCGTTAGATCTTTTTGAAGATCATCATGCGTTTCGGCACGTCGAATGGCATGATAGGAGGTAATAAATCGGGCCACCCTCGCAGCCCTCCGCCGCACTCGCACAGGACGATCCAAGAGCTCATACTGAGAATAGTCTAAATCTTGCCCACGCTCATTCTCAATGATCATATTATGCATGATCACACAAGCGTACATGATGTATCGAAGAATCTTTGATCCCAAAATCTAACTGGTTCTCTCACAATAGTAAATTGGACTTGCAAAATTCCAAAAGCTCTCTGCACATCTTTTCTAAAGCCGTCGCCATTGTGGAAATTGAGATTTTTTTTTACCTTCCAGTTTTTTCAACGGCTTCATAAATGTTTGCCACTTTGGATAGATGTCATCCACAAGATAGTAGCCATTCACTACTAGGGAAAACCTTATACACAAAATCTTACCAGCAGCGCGGTTTAAAATAAGGCACTACTGCTATTTAGAAGTAGCGCGCATAAAAAAACAGCATTGCTACTACCCACGTAGTAGTAGGGCGTTAGCAAAAAAGAACACTACTACTACAAATGCCATGACGTTGTCGCCGGAGTAGGTTTAGTAGTGGCGCCTGTTTTCTAAGAGCGCTACTGCTATTGAACTTAGCAGCAATGCTTTTCGCCCACCCTCGCTGCTGCTAAGTTTAGTCCACTCGTTGGAACTAATTTAGTCCCACCTCGCTTCGCGAACAGGGTGTTTACCACCTTAAATACGTTACTTCTCAAACCATCACAATCACTTGGCCTTCATTGAACTCTATGTGTAGGATCGGCCGCAATAGAAATCTTCGCCGATTCTTAAACCGGGGAAGATTCCTATTGACAATATAGATTCTACACAAAAAGATCATTGATGATCAATGTATTTTTGATTTTTTTGCATGCTTAGCCTTAGCAGTAGCATGTTTTCCCACAGGGCGCTATTGCTACTGGGTTAGCAGTAGCGCTGCTCTGGTAAAAGGCGCTACTGCTATGACGTTTAGCGGTAGCGCTTTATCCCAATGCGCGCTGCTGCTAAGCCTATCATATCTTCTCCAACCGGTCGCCCCTCACTCTCCCCTCTCCACTCCTATTCTCACTCTCCCGTACGTTTCGCCGCCACCGACGTTCGGCCCTCCCCCACCATCGCATTGTCGTCGCCCCCAAGGTATCCTCTCTCTCTCTCCTCCTTCCTCCGGTCTCCCTCTGGCGGCCCTTCTCCCTCCTCCCACCACCACCTCCTCCTCCCTCTCTCCTTTCTCCGACGGCCCTCCTCCCTCCTCCCACCAACTCCTCCTCCCTCCCTCCTCCCCCTCCAATCACTGACTCACCTCCATATGCCACCCTCCTCCCTCCTTCCCCCCTCCATCTCCCGCCATCTCGGCATCCTCCCTCTCTCCTCCCTCCCTCCCTCCTCCCTTCCTCTACAAGTTTGCAATTAGGTATATAAATAGTTTTTTTCTTTTTCGACAAAGGGTGGATTTTGTTAACTCAAAATGAGCATCAAGAGGATACAACACTATGAGCACACACCCGGCCTCTGCATAACTAAGATGCACACAGCCAACACCGACACACAAAAACACCGACAACTAGCAAAGTCATAATGACCAAAGCTATATGTAGGCGAGAACAAAAGGCAAAGCGATCAAATCCGTGATGACAAACTATAGCAAAAACCGTATCCGCACCAACCATCTCATGACTTCACACAGACCACAAAATTCTTCAACAGCAACGCCTTCAGGAAGGGAGCGACGCTAACGCAACCGCCATCACTGAATCCAACCGTCAAGGCTAGAATCTAGGTTTTCACCCTAAAGAATCAATCCGAGGATATTCGAGCAATGCCTTCAACAAGGTAACAATGGAAAAAACGTCGCCATTGCCAGGTCAAACCTAGGTTTTCACCTCGAAACTCAAGACTGAGTGCATGTAGCACTAACATCAAAGTCACTAATGTGTTGTTGCCACCACTTTTGCACGATCCCAGCAGACTACTGTAGGATCGAAAGTATGTCTAGAGGGGGGGGGGGTGATTAGACTACTTGACCAAATAAAAATCTAGCCTTTTCCCAATTTTAGTTCTTGGCAGATTTTAGCTATCTTAGCACAAGTCAAGCAATCTCCACACAATTCAAGCAAGCATGCAAAAGAGTATATGAGCAGCGGAAAGTAAAGCATGCAACTTGCAAGAATGTAAAGGGAAGGGTTTGGAGGATTCAAACGCAATTGGAGACACGGATGTTTTGTCGTGGTTCCGATAGGTGGTGCTATCATACATCCACGTTGATGGAGACTTCAACCCACGGAGGGTAACGGTTGCGCGAGTCCACGGAGGGCTCCACCCACAAAGTGATAAAGACCGGACCTCGTTGGCGAGATCTGATCTGTTGTTGCGGCCTGACCTTTCACGACACTCCACCTTCAGCAGTAGTAACCTCTCGCCCACGCACGCGATGTACACGAAGTAGAGGGTTTGAACCTTGCGGCCCAGCACGAGAAAACCAATCTCGACGAAGGTACTCACGCGCAAAACAATTTCCACGAAGAGAAATCGCAACACAGAGGTTTTCTAAAGATCCCTCCAAAACTTGATACGGGTGTCTACCCTGAAAAACACATCATGTTTATTTCATAAAAAATAACCTCCCCTTTACATCAGATGCACACATGACTTTTATATCCGTAGACTATCTATCTACCTAGACTTGGCCCTCAAGTTGGCCGTACCTTCTATCTCTTGACCCTTGAATTAAACAAACGAAAAAAAACTAATTTGGAGTTTTCCATATCTAATCTTGCCTTTTACATCTCGGCAAGATCTCAACTGTCTAATTAAACTACAGGACCGACGGAAACTCTAGTTATTCTGTTGATGCACCTTTGTACGTGGTAACAAGAGGAGGACCCCATCCAGTAGCGCACAAGGAAAGGAACTTTCGAGTCAGCAGAGTCCTGGCCGTGTATCTATTCTCTGGTGGACGTGGAAACATAAAAAAATAACATATTTTATTTCCACATGCACTAGCACATGTACGGTTTTGCTGCAAACCTTTTCTTTCCTCATATGTACGTACATCTTGGATTGCATGTATGTGTACTTGGCTCAATGAAAACAAAACCGTTTTTATATTGCTTTGATCCATGGCATAGTCACGGACTCCAACTTCCATTGATCCGCATGCAAAATAGATGGCGCCCAATTCTTGCAGATATGCAGACGAATAGGTCACAATAATACGTTCATCCTCAACTTTGCACTGCTTCTCATTAATCTTCAGATTCTGCATAACTAAAACATCATTAACAGCTGGATCAATAACTGGATTAATATTGCTAATGATCGGTGTGCTCGTATCACGAAGGATCCACGAAGAAGCAACCTTGTCTATTCCATCATGGCCGTCGCCCACGAAGGACTTGCCTCACTAGCGGTAGATCTTCACGAAGTAGACGATCTCCTTGCCCTTACAAACTCCTTGGTTCAACTCCACAATCTTGTCGGAGGCTCCCAAGTGACACCTAGCCAATCTAGGAGACACCACTCTCCAAGAAGTAACAAATGGTGTGTTGATGATGAACTCCTTGCTCTTGTGCTTCAAATGATAGTCTCCCCAACACTCAACTCTCTCTCACAGGATTTGGATTTGGTGAAAAGAAGATTTGAGTGGAAAGCAACTTGGGGAAGGCTAGAGATCAAGATTCATATGGTTGGAATGGAATATCTTAACCTCAACACAAGTGTAGGTGGTTCTCTCTCAGAAAACGTGTATTGGAAGTGTAGGTATGTTCTGATGGCTCTCTCCACGAATGAAGAGTGGGTGGAGGGGTATATATAGCCTCCACACAAAATCTAACCGTTACACACAATTTGCCAAACTCGGTGGGACCGAATGGTTAAACTCGGTCAGACCGATTCAGCAAACCTAGTGACCGTTAGGATTTTCGGTGGGACCGAGATGCAACTCGGTAGGACCGATATGGTTAGGGTTAGGGCATAACGTAATCTTGGTGTGACCGATTACACAAACTCGGTGGGACCGATTTTGGTAATAAGCTAACCAGAGAGTTGGTCAGGCAAACTCGGTGGGACCGATTCGCTCATTTCGGTGAGACCAAAATGTTACAAAAAGGAAACAGAGAGTTTACATTGCAATCTCGGTGGGACCGATCGCTCATCTCGGTAAGACCGAAATGTTACGAAGGGAAACAGAGAGATTACAGTCCCATCTCGGTGAGACCGAGATCCCTATCGGTGAGACCGATTTGCCTAGGGTTTGTGGCAGTGGCTATGACATTTGAAACTCGGTGGCGCCGGATAGAAAGAATCGGTGGGGTCGAGTTTGACTTTTGGTTTAGGTCATATGTGGATGTGGGAAGGTAGTTGAGGATTTTGGAGCATATCACTAAGCATTTTAAGCAAGCAAGCCATTAAGCAACACCTCATCCCTCCTTGATAGTATTGGCTTTTCCTATAGACCAAGGTTGGAAAAAGCGGTAGGCGTAAGCGAGGCGTTTCACCTTCGCCTAGTGCCTAGGCGGTGCTTAAGCGTCCTAGGCGCAGCCTATGCAATTATATTTTTTTAGTATTAGGGTGTATATGTGGTTATTATATGTGTACTTTATTGATTTAGGGCATATAAGAATGTTAACTACCAGCTACTACAATTGGAATATGGCCCTTTTGGCACATCAGTGCAATATGGCATGATTTCTCGCTTGGGTAGACAATTTCTTACTTGCTCTACCTAGACTTCTACTTATGCCCTAGGCGAGGCGTTTGGCCATTGCCTAGCGCCTAGGCATGCCTAAGCGCCTCCTAGGCACTGCCTTTTGCAACAGAGCTATAGACTCAATGTGATCTTGGATCACTAAAATATAAAATGTAGTCTTGAGCTTCAAGCTTGAGCCAAACTTTTGTCCTTAGAATTTTGAGGGATCCACTTTCCTCATTCATGCCATGCCATTCATTGAGCTTTTCCTGAAATATTAATCTTGGAATAATGTTAGCTCAATAAGCTATATGTTGTTAGGAATTACCAAAACCACCCAGGGATAGTTGCACTTTCAATCTCCCCCTTTCTGGTAATTGATGACAACATATAGATCAAAGCTTCGACAAATGATAATAAGAGTGAAAGATATTGTCGCTTTGAGAAGTATGTGAAAAGCAAGAGCTCCCCCTAAATTTGTGCATATCTTAAGATTTGCTTTGGACTGCAAATGCACAATGAGTTAGGATCATGGGTTACTCTTCCATGTCACATACATCTTGGTGGAGCGCTCAAAATGATAAGAATTAAATACATGCACTCATCACCAAGCAAAGTGAATGATCATATAAGGATAAGTAAGATAATATCATCTAACAAGCATAAGTGTAGCTTATGGTTAACCACATGATCATCGATGTCTCACAGATAATAGGATAGTATCTCAGGCAATCAAAAGACAGACAAAGTTCAACCACCAAAGCAAGAGAGAATAAAAAGCAACACTCTCTCTCGAAGCCTATGATCTATACATTTTTCTCCCCCTTTGGCAACAAGTTACCAAAAAGTTCATAGAAAATGCATAGCACTAGAACGTCTCTCAAGCTTGGTCTTCAGGTGGTGGTGTCCGGAGAACACCAAGGATGAAGGATTCAGTTGATGTGGATGGAGCTGATGGAGTTGGTGCTGGAGCTGGTTGCACTGAAGCTGTAGCTGGTGCAGATGAAGTGACTCTAGTGTTTGGAACAGGCACTGCAGCAGACCTCTGAGCTCTAGGCACTCTGGAAAATGCATCAGTGGTTTTCTTGCCCTTCCTCTCCTGCATATCATCTTGAAGTTGCTCCACAACAGACTGAATCTCAGTTACCTTCACATCCAAGTCATAGAATTTTTGCTCCACGATTCTTTCCAAGCTCTCCTGGTTTTGAGTCAAGGTGGCCAGTCCCTTCTCAATCCTCAGAGTGGATGCAATCAGGTAGCCAAGCTGATCTTGCTTGCTTTTCAAAAAGTACTCAGATGCCTCCTCTTGAGTTGGCATCTTGGCAGCCTTCTCTTTCTTTGCTTTCTCCTTCTTCTCTTGAGCTTGTACTGATGATGGTTCATTCTCATTCATCACAACTTGATTGTCCTCAAAGTCAGGATAGATAGGCAAGTGTTCCTTATCCAACAAGTATGTGCATGTGCCCATCTTTGAGTTTATCAACTCCTGGATCTGTGGGGCATATCCACAACTTCTTTTCTGGTCAGCTGCAGTCCTCTTGATAGTCTCAACTATAAGGCTCATGACCTTGAACTTCTGTGGCACATCAAATATATGTAGCAAGTTAATTGCATGGCCTCTGATCATTCTGTGATCACCAGACTTGGGCAATAGAGTGTGCCTAAGGATCCAATTGATTGTAGGCAGCCCTGACAGCAAGTGTTTTACCGACCCAAACTGGTGAGTCTCAAGATCATCTTCAGGAATCTCCTTGTACATGTTTGCCATAGAGTTGTGATCCATCTTCTTCTTGGCATAGACATCCAAGTCATCTTCTTCTTCCTTAGGACCATTGATCAGATTTGCCCATTCCTCAATAGTTGAGTGGTACCTTGTACCTTCAGACATCCATACTATCCTGCCATCTGGATAGAAGTGTGTTGTGGAGTAGAATTGCATTATGAGCTCCTCATTCCACTTTGTGAGCTTCTGCCCAACAAAGTCTGCAACTCCACAAGCACTAAAGCTGTCAAACACACCAGGATAGTGTTCCTCATTTTCCTTGATATACTTCCAGTTGACCCACCTTATTTCACACACTATAGGCTTCTTGTCCAACAACACTGTCTCATAGAAGTCCTGTTGTTCCTTTGTGTGGAACCTGTAATCAACAACAGTCCTTCTCCTGGTAGCATATGGATCTATCTCTCTCCATAGCCTCAACCCTGAGTCTCTCCTGATCTTCATGTTCTCAGCCACAGGATGAACATCATTGTGGTCTGGAATCTTGGGTTTGAGCTTCCTCAGGACTTGTCCTTCATCATCTTCATCAGCAGCAACTTCAGGCACTGGGGCCTTGTTCTTCTCAGCAGCTGGTATACTCCTGGTATTCCTCTTAGGTGCACTCTTGGGTTTGAAGGCTGCTTTGGGTGCTTCTTTGGGCTTTGATGTTGCAGCCCCTGACTTTATAGCATCACCCATTAGCTTTTGTGCCTTGGGTGCTGGTGCAGCAACCTCTTCTTCCTCTTCCTCTGCAGAATCTCTCATGATTGAGGATCTCCCAAGCACTCTAGCAGTGGTCTTTTTGATCCTCTTCTTCCCTTCTGCAGAAGCCTCTTTGGGTAAGTTGCTGGGACTGCTCCTGCTACCATCATCTGAACTGCTAGAGGGACTAGTGCCCTCACTCAGGTGAACCTGCTCCTCTGACCTGTTCTGGCTGTCACTCTGATCAGACATATTGCAAACACTGACAGCAGACCCTGTGAATAGATATAGATGAGATAGAGTGTATGAGCATCACAAAATGCAGAGGTTTTTGCAAGAGAATGAGTCAAAAACTTAGTTTTAGTTTTCCACATAAAGCATTTTGGATCGACCGATTTGTAAACGCGGTGATACCGAAGCAGCTGTTGGAACCTAAACTAGTGAACTCGGTCAGACCGAGTCACAGTTCGGCGGCACCGAGACTGCTAGGGTTTCACAAAGTCCTGAACTCGGTCACACCGATTTGCAATTCTCGGTCAGACCGAAAATTCCATGTGCAATGGCCTGAGCCGAATCGGTGGTACCGAGTTCCACAACTCGGTGGGTCCGAGATGGTTTCGGCGGAAACCTAACCCTAAATTTTCAATTCAACTCTAATCTACGGAGTGTTTTGACTGGATAAGATCGTTTCAATCGTGGTAAGAATCATAATGAACACAATGTGCTAGGAATCGGACGGGGATAGCACTGTGATCGAGTCCATACCCTAGTTCGGCGATGAACTCACTACAGCGGCAACGGCGGGGAAGAATTCCGTTGACGGCGGCGAAGACCAGCGACAGGAGGCGGCTGGCGACGAGGAGGATGATCCGGAGACCCAGGAGGCAGAGCGAGCTATGCGCGGGCGAAGGGATTTCGGAGAAATTTCCAAAATTTTGCCCATGAGTATATATAGCCCGACCCTGTCGGTGTTACCGAGTGGAACAACTCGGCGGCACCGAGATTCATAACTGCAAGCAGTTACTGAAACTCGGTGTGACCGAAAGGTTCAAATCGGTTGCACCGAGATTGAAAACCTAGATTGACTTAGTGATCTTGGTATGACCGAAATGGATGAATCGGTCAGACCGAAACGCACAAAGAAGTTTTGGAAGTTTAAGTCTATGACGAATCGGGGACTCCGAGTGCTCCTCACACAGAGTGGTTCGAATCTGACTTGATCAAATTTTGTGATGTAGCATGAATAGAGTTTGAGACGAGAAAAGCATAGATAGCTAGAGAGGGTTCTTAGGCATTCTTGTCCATCCACTTGGCAAAAGAAAAGAAAACTAATCAATCAAAACAACAAGTGGATGTCCTCGAATGAGTAAAATATGCAATCAACATGCTCACACAATAAAATGGCAATTGAAATATGTGGCAAAGCATGCACAACCAATTCTAGCATCTATCAAACAATTGGCGATGACTAGGTCATCTATATATGAGTATATTGACTTAGGAGTCAAATGAGAACATTTGATCATAGGTCATACTCATCGTTTAAGCACAAGTGGGGTTACCACTTTTACATAAAGCATTTGTTGTGTTCACACCATTAGAGTTGCTTTAGCTCAATTCTTAGAGTAAAGCTCCCCCTAGATGTGAGATCCCCCTAAGAGGGATGAACTAACCTTGGGTTTTGTCGATGATGACTTCATGTAGATGTTGAAGATGTGGATGCTCAATGTTGATGTAGATCATTTGAAGCTATCCATTGGAGTGAGTTGCACTTTCAATACCTACACGGGTTAGTCCCACAAGGAACAAACAAGGATATCCATAGACATAGAGTGATGCACACACAAGATGATGTCTATGAAAGCTTTTAGGTTACCTTGTCCCTTGTCTTACCAAAAAGAGGGTTTGTGACTCCTTGAACTAGTGCAAGATGTGGAAGTTGATTGCACTTGTTCTTGCCAAGATGATAAGAGTGAAGTATGTTGGCAGAGTCACCCTCAAGAACTCTCTAGTTCTTCTTCTTCGGGATCCACACCATTTTGATGGGAGTCCTCGGTGTTGTAGTTGTACTTGATGAAGCGGAACTTGAAGTAGTCTTGGGAACCCACTTGACCAAGGCCTTAGGAGCTTCTTCAAATGCATCAATTTCCTCTTGAAGCTTGTCCTTGCCTTTTTTGCTTGTGGTCTTGTGGTGGAAGATCATCTTGAGCTTGTGTCCCTTTGAGAGAAGTAGGATCATACTTCTCTTGTTGAGGAACAAACTTCGTCTTGGGGTATTGATCTTCTTCCCACTCAACTCCATTGGCATTGAACTTTTGTTCAAAACCAACACCTTTATTCTTCCGGTGCCTTCCTTGCTTGCGTACAATTTCCTCGAATTGCTTACTTCCGGCAAGGCTCTTGTAAACACCTTTCTCTATAATTCCCTTCAATAAGCTATTTTCTTGCTCAAGTGTAACTTGGCTAAGAGAATCATTAGTGGAATCAAGAGAACTACTAGAAGCAACAATATTGGATTTAGCATGATTATTGTTACTACTAGAGGAAGAATCTTTCTTGTTCTTGTTACTAGACTTGACTTGAGGCATGTAAGTGGATAAGAGTAAACGCTTGGCAATGTAAGAAGAACTTTTCTTGCGAAGGTCATCATTGATTGCTTTTAAGAACTCATGCTCTTGCTCAAGGTTGAGCTTTTCAAAGCGTAATTTCTCACGAGTCCTTAAAAGTTCTCGATGATCTCCTAAGATAGTTTCATCAGCTAACTTAAGAGTGTTTAGTTCTTTAGTTAGAGACTCAATCTTCTCCTTATCATTGTCATTCATTTTATCTTGATTAGCATGATTAATTGACGTTTCATCATAGTATTCATCACTAGAGTTGTCAACAAGTAAATCATCATCACCTAACAAGTCATCTTCATCACTATTGAAATCAACATACTCGGGGTGTGATACCTTTGGGCCTTTAGCCATGAAGCATGTTCCAACTCCTTCATTTGGTGAGTCAAATATGTCGTAGGAGTTAGTTGTCACAAGTGCTAGACCGACAACACCTTCATCTTGAGTATATTCGGAGTCGGAGTGATAGCTTCTCTCGGAGTGGTTGTCGGAGTCGGAGCCGGATACCCATTCACCAACATGAGCTTGATGTCTTCGTTTTGTGTAGCTCCTTGATGACTTGTCCTTTCTTTTCGAATCCTTGCTTCTCCGTGAGGGTCTTCGTTCATAACGATCATCTCTACTCCTTCTTTCTCTAGATGGTGATTCTTCTCTTCTACTTCTTCTCTTGGGAGAATCTTCTCTTCTCTTGTAGGGGGCCATACACTCATTGGAATAGTGTCCGAGCCTTCCACAATTGTAGCAGTTTCGCTCTCGACTAGAAGATCTTTTGTCATTGTAGGACCTTGACTTGGAGCTTCTCTCGTTGCTTCTACTCTTGTAGAACTTGTTGAAGCTCTTCACCATTAAGCTCAATTCTTCATTGAAGGTCTGTTTCTCACTCGATGATACGGGGGCTTCACATGAGGCTTTGTAAGCACCACTTGATTTGTTGTGAAGTTCCTCTTTATCCTTGAGTGACATCTCATGAGCAACAATTCTTCCGATGACTTCCGTTGGCTTGAGATCTTTGTAATTGGGCATCATTTGAATCAATGTGCACACGGTATCATATTTTCCATCCAAGGCTCTTAGGATCTTCTTGATGATGAATCTATCAGTCATCTCTTCACTCCCTAAGCCGGCAATCTCATTTGTGATAAAAGCAAGCCTAGAGTACATTTCAGCGACACCTTCACCATCCTTCATTTTGAACTTGTCAAGTTGACTTTGAAGCACATCCAATTTGGATTCCTTGACGGAGTCGGTACCTTCGTGCATATCAATCAAAGTATCCCAAATTTCCTTTGCATTCTCAAGACAGCTAATTTTGTTGAATTCTTCGGGGCACAATCCGTTGAAGAGGATATCACAAGCTTGAGCATTGTATTGCAACATCTTCAACTCTTCCGCGGTAGCTTCATGGTTCGGTTCTTTCCCATCAAAGAATTCACCTTGCAAGCCAATACACACAATAGCCCAAACGGCGGGGTTATGTCCAAGAATATGCATTTTCATCTTATGCTTCCAACTAGCAAAATTAGTGCCATCAAAGTAAGGACCTCTACGGTGATAATTTCCCTCGCTAGACGCCATACTCCCATAGGTTGTGAAACCAAGGCTATGACCACCAAAAGCTATGGAAATCAAAGCAAATGGAGACCAAAGCTCTGATACCACTTGTAGGATCGAAAGTATGTCTAGAGGGGGGGTGATTAGACTACTTGACCAAATAAAAATCTAGCCTTTTCCCAATTTTAGTTCTTGGCAGATTTTAGCTATCTTAGCACAAGTCAAGCAATCTCCACACAATTCAAGCAAGCATGCAAAAGAGTATATGAGCAGCGGAAAGTAAAGCATGCAACTTGCAAGAATGTAAAGGGAAGGGTTTGGAGGATTCAAATGCAATTGGAGACACGGATGTTTTGTCGTGGTTCCGATAGGTGGTGCTATCGTACATCCACGTTGATGGAGACTTCAACCCACGGAGGGTAATGGTTGCGCGAGTCCATGGAGGGCTCCACCCACGAAGGGTCCACAAAGAAGCAACCTTGTCTATTCCATCACGACCGTCGCCCACGAAGGACTTGCCTCACTAGCGGTAGATCTTCACGAAGTAGGCGATCTCCTTGCCCTTACAAACTCCTTGGTTTAACTCCACAATCTTGTCGGAGGCTGACACCTAGCCAATCTAGGAGACACCACTCTCCAAGAAGTAACAAATGGTGTGTTGATGATG
Organism: Triticum aestivum; assembly: GCF_018294505.1. NCBI lineage: Eukaryota > Viridiplantae > Streptophyta > Magnoliopsida > Poales > Poaceae > Triticum > Triticum aestivum. Next base: position 32,948,451 of record NC_057794.1, read on the forward strand.
AACCTTGCTCTTGTGCTTCAAATGATAGTCTCCCCAACACTCAACTCTCTCTCACAGGATTTGGATTTGGTGAAAAGAAGATTTGAGTGGAAAGCAACTTGGGGAAGGCTAGAGATCAAGATTCATATGGTTGGAATGGAATATCTTGACCTCAACACAAGTATAGGTGGTTCTCTCTCAGAAAATGTGTATTGGAAGTGTAGGTATGTTCTGATGGCTCTCTCCACGAATGAAGAGTGGGTGGAGGGGTATATATAGCCTCCACACAAAATCTAACCGTTACACACAATTTGCCAAACTCGATGGGACCGAATGGTTAAACTCGGTCGGACCGATTCAGCAAACCTAGTGACCGTTAGGATTTTCGGTGGGACCGAGATGCAACTCGGTAGGACCAATATGGTTAGGGTTAGGGCATAACGTAATCTCGGTGTGACCGATTACACAAACTCGGTGGGACCGATTTTGGTAATAAGCTAACCAGAGAGTTGGTCAGGCAAACTTGGTGGGACCGATTCGCTCATCTCGGTGAGACCAAAATGTTACAAAAGGGAAACAGAGAGTTTACATTGCAATCTCGGTGGGACCGATCGCTCATCTCGGTAAGACTGAAACATTACGAAGGGAAACAGAGAGATTACAGTCCCATCTCGGTGAGACCGAGATCCCTATCGGTGAGACCGATTTTCCTAGGGTTTGTGGCAGTGGCTATGACATTTGAAACTCGGTGGCGCCGGATAGAAAGAATCGGTGGGGCCGAGTTTGACTTTTGGTTTAGGTCATATGTGGATGTGGGAAGGTAGTTGAGGATTTTGGAGCATATCACTAAGCATTTTGAGCAAGCAAGCCATTAAGCAACACCTCATCCCTCCTTGATAGTATTGGCTTTTCCTATAGACTCAATGTGATCTTGGATCACTAAAATATAAAATGTAGAGTCTTGAGCTTCAAGCTTGAGCCAAACTTTTTGTCCTTAGAATTTTGAGGGATCCACTTTCCTTATCCATGCCATGCCATTCATTGAGCTTTTCCTGAAATATTAATCTTGGAATAATGTTAGCTCAATGAGCTATATGTTGTTAGGAATTACCAAAACCACCCAGGGATAGTTGCACTTTCAACTACGTACATCAATATGGACACTGCTGCACAACCATCCCTTTGCGTCAAGTCTTGGACCATAGTTTGCATCTCACCGCTAAAGTGAACCATCGGATCTGGAGAGATGAATGCTCTCCGAAGATCTTTCGATAACCATCGTCGACATGGAGCCATAGGCGGTAGCTGTAGCCATCACCATCTATGATCACCACACCGCCATCCACATCCGCTGATGCACCAACATGGAGGGAAGTAGACCCGGCATGGAGGCCACAACCGCCGAACCGAGGAAGCAAGATCTGACCGAGAACGACACGATCCAGCCATTCCACAACTGTGCTGGTCATCGTAGGACAAGGAGCATGGTGAACGCTACCTGCATCGGCCGCATCCCGTTGCCAGTGCATGAGGCAAGGTCGCCGCGGCCCACATGGCCAATGCATCCCGCGACGGATCTGGGCTGAAGCCCAAGCGATAGATCCCCAGCCAACCGACGGAAGGGAGACAGCGCAGGCCTCTGGCCACAACTGGCGCTCCACGACCATCTTGTGGCTTGAGGCGGAGGGAAGTTGACTGACTTTGGAGCACTGAGATCAGGAAGTGCCTAGGCATGGATCCCTTGTGAGAGCAGCAGGAGGAGACGCCAGTCCTGCCGCCGCCGCACAACGCGTGAGCCTTTGCCCGACAGATCTGGCCGGCTGCGGCAGGGGGAAGGACCCGAGAGGGGAGGCCTAGTCGCCGGGGACGCGGGGGCCTCTACGTGACATCTACGCCCCAGGTATAGAAATAGTTTTAGTAATAGAGAATTTTAGTAATATAATTAGGTATAGACATAGTTTGTAATTTTAGTAATAGAAAATTTTACTACACATAATCTTACTAAAATTTTAGTAATAGAAAACTAGTGAATATGCATTTGATGATCTAATTAAAATTTTACTATAGAACTAGTTTATTTTTAGTAAGAAAATTAATAGAACTAGTTTATTTTTAGTAAGTGCTTAGTTGAATTAGTTGAATTTATGTCATTATCACTTTGTCATCAAAGAATGGTATATGAGATTTGATGATCTAATTAAAATTTTACTCGGTGGAATATGCAGGCTTTGTAGAGTCGTGTCTCCTTGGAGCGATTGTCATCCGAGCTACCTCTACTTCCTCTACACACGAGTCGGTGAGCTAAAAGTCCACCTCCTCCTTCTCTACTCCTCGGTGCTGAATAGAGTAGAACTAGGGTATTTAGTTATGCTTCTTAACCAAATGAAATGTTCGGGTTATAAGATATATTGAAATGTTCGGGTGTGAATGTTTATGATAATTGATTCGGATATATGAGAGAAGGAACATCTTTGTATCTCAGGGAAAATCCGAGTGGCCTATATTTCAGGCGCTCAATATGTCTTATTTTAGCAAAGGTCATGCCGGATTTTTCCCGTTAATTTAAGCATGGCTTGTGCTAGAATATGTAGGAAATATCAAGTGCCCCGGATTTGCTAGAAAGAGAATTAAACGACATTTCGAGTCGACTTTAAGTCTGTTGGGGCTCCATACATGACAGTCAAAAAATCGGTGAGAGAGAGTCTCCACCATATATGAGATAAGAAGAATGCCGACTGTTGTCGTGGGGGTCGCTTCTCCTTTTTCTCTTTGTGCTAAACCTTTGTTATGCACTAGTGGAAGAAGGAGTAGCGACCATCATCGACGGTCGAAAAATCGATGAGGGAGTGTCCACCATATATGAGAGAATAAGAATGTCGACTGTTGTCGTGGGGGTTGCTTCTCTTTCTTTTTCTTGTGCTAGATATTTGTAATGCACCAGGGAAAGGAAGAGTAGCGACCATCACCAACGGTCGCAATATCAGAGAGGGAGTGCCCACCATATACGTGAGATGAGAGTTTAGGAAGGAAGACTCTATAGACCTAAAGTCAACCCGTTGCATATTGAGTAATAGTGATCTGTGTGTTGAGTTTTCTGGTAGTTGCCTTCGATCAATTTTCAATTAATGTTTTAACTATGAATATAGGAAATGTCTGACGATGAAAAGGATTTCGGTATGTGCGAAGACGAGCGCGGTCTGTGCGACAGAAATTTCTTAGTTGGTGGTAGGCGCTTCAGCATCAAGCTGGATGAAACCTTCGAAGTGGATACAGTAAGTCACAACAACAAGTCTTTTTCGTAATTAAACATGACTTCTGCTTCTTTTTGCTTCAACTTATAATTTTAATATTTTTACTATTCTAGCAGCATATCCCCTGCCATGCAAGAATTTTTGTCTTGGATAAGACTGGTTTCAGTCCTATGGAAACTATGGAGGTAAAGAGAGTTCACTTGAGGACCGATCATGGTTATACTTTTGCCGCAAAATTATACAATACAAACACATACACCTATTTTTTTAAATTGGTTTGAATACACCTATTTTGAATGCAAAAATTGGAGATCACTATGCAAGGCTTATGCATTTGAGCCTGATATGCTTATCACCTTTGGTATTCGTCCGGAAGATGATATTAAAGGTAATATCGACATCTGGGTCGATGTGCAGACGCCTCCAGTTCTACCATTATGTGAGTTTCTTAACCATATTTATGTCTTGGATAATGTTTATTTAAAAATAGTTGACAACTAATTTTTATTGACAGCTTATTTGCATTCAAGCAAACATGTCTGATGCTTGGTAGACATGACCTATTACTATCCCGGGACTGAACTAAACTGCGAGGAGATAAGTCATTATATTTCATGGCTTGAGGATCTTGATACTGTCAAGACAAATTATTTTTTTGGACTTCAAAATCTTAGTACTTAAAACGTGCGACCAGTAGCGCGCGGGAGCGGGCGTACGAAATAAGCAGCGTGCGATGTCGTTTACTCCGCCCGCTAAACCAACTATACCGCACGCGCGTAAAAAGATGATTTTGGTGGGGAACGTAGCAGAAATTCAAAATTTTCTACGCATCACCAAGATCAATCTATGGAGTAATCTAGCAACGAGGGGAAGGAGAGTGCATCTACATACCCTTGTAGATGGCTAAGCGGAAGCGTTCAAGTGAACGGGGTTGATGGAGTCGTACCCGTCGTGATCCAAATCACCGATGATCCTAGTGCCGAACGGACGGCACCTCCGTGTTCAACACACGTACAACCCGATGACGTCTCCTATGCCTTGATCCAGCAAGGGGAGAAGGAGAGGTTGGGGAAGACTCCATCCAGCAGCAGCACGACGGCGTGGTGGTGGTGGAGGAGCGCGGGACTCCAGCAGGGCTTCGCCAAGCACTACGAGAGACGAGGAGGAAGAGGGGTAGGGCTGCGCCAACAGGGGAAGGACTTCATGTGTTGGGCTGCCCCTTTGCCTCCACTATATATAGGAGGAGAGGGAGGGCTGCGCCCCCACCTAGGGTTTCCACCCTAGGGGTGGCGGAAGCCCCAATCCCCATCTGGGGTGGCGGCCAAGTGGGGGGGGGGGGGAGAGGGAGGCGCACCAGGCATGGGCCTTAGGGCCCATCTGCCCTTAGGGTTTGCCCCCCCTCTTCTCTCTAGGCGCATGGGCCTTGGTGGGGAGGCGCCCCAGCCCACCTAGGGGCTGGTCCCTTCTCACACTTGGCCCATGTATGCCTTCGGGGCCCGTGGCCCCTCCCGGTGGACCCGCGGACCCCTCCGGTGGTCCCGGTACACTACCGGTGATGCCCGGAACACTTTCGGTGGCCAAAACCATACTTCCTATATATCAATTTTTACCTCTGGACCATTCCGGAACTCCTCGTGATGTCCGGGATCTCATCCGGGACTCCGAACAACATTTGGTAACCGTGTACATACTTTCCCTATAACCCTAGCGTCATCGAACCTTAAGTGTGTAGACCCTACGGGCTCGGGAGTCATGCAGACATGGCCGAGACAACTCTCCGGTTAATAACCAACAGCGGGATCTGGATACCCATGTTGGATCCCACATGTTCCACGATGATCTCATCGGATGAACCACGATGTCAAGGACTCAATCAATCCCGTATTCAATTCCCTTTGTCCAGCGGTAGGATACTTGCCCGAGATTCGATCGTCGGTATCCCGATACCTTGTTCAATCTCGTTACCGGCAAGTCTCTTTACTCGTTCCGTAACACATCATCCCGTGATCAACTCCTTGGTCACATTGTGCACATTATGATGATGTCCTACTGAGTGGGCCCAGAGATACCTCTCCGTTTACACGGAGTGACAAATCCCAGTCTCGATTCGTGCCAACCCAACAGACACTTTCGGAGATACCTGTAGTGAACCTTTATAGCCACCCAGTTACCTTGTGACGTTTGGCACACCCAAAGCACTCCTACGGTATCCGGGAGTTGCACAATCTCATGGTCTAAGGAAATGATACTTGACATTAGAAAAGCTTTAGCATACGAACTACACGATCTTTGTGCTAGGCTTAGGATTGGGTCTTGTCCATCACATCATTCTCCTAATGATGTGATCCCGTTATCAACGACATCCAATGTCCATGGTTAGGAAACTGTAACCATCTATTGATCAACGAGCTAGTCAACTAGAGGCTTACTAGGGACATGGTGTTGTCTATGTATCCACACATGTATCTGAGTTTCCTATCAATACAATTCTAGCATGGATAATAAATGATTATCATGAACAATGAAATATAATATAATAATAACTAATTTATAATTGCCTCTAGGGCATATTTCCAACAGTCTGCCACTTGCACTAGAGTCAATAATCTAGTTCACATCGCCATGTGATTAACACTCACAGGTCACATCATCATGTGACCAACATCCAAGAGTCTACTAGACTCAATGATCTAGTTCACATCACTATGTGATAAACACTCAAAGAGTTATGGGTTTGATCATGTTATGCTTGTGAGAGAGGTTGTAGTCAACGGGTCTTGCCATATTTAGATCCCTATGTATTTCGCAAAACTTTATGTCATATCGTAGATGCTGCTACCGCGTTCCACTTGGAGCTATTCCAAATTATTGCACCATTATACGTATCCCGTATCTCTACTAAGAGCTATCCGGATAGGTGTTAAGCTTGCATCGACGTAACTCTTTACGTCGAACTCTTTATCACCTCCATAACCGAGAAACTTTTCCTTATTCCTCTAAGGATAATTTTTGACCGCTATCCGGTGATCCACTCCTAGATCACCTTTGTACCCTCTTGCCCGACATGTGGCAAGGCACACATCAGGTGCGGTACTCAGCATGGCATACTGTATAGAGCCTATGACAAAAGCATAGGGGACGACCTTCGTCCTTCCTCTTTCTTCTGCCGTGGTCAAGCTTTGAGTCTTACTCAACTTCACACCTTACAACTCAGGTAAGAACTGAAGGAAATATGCCCTAGAGGCAATAATAAAGTTATTATTTATTTTCCTTATATCATGATAAATGTTTATTATTCATGCTAGAATTGTATTAACCGGAAACATAATACATGTGTGAATACATAGACAAACAGAGTGTCACTAGTATGCCTCTACTTGACTAGCTCGTTAATCAAAGATGGTTATGTTTTCTAACCATTTACAAAGAGTTGTTATTTGATTAACGGGGTCACATCATTAGGTGAATGATCTGGTTGACATGACCCATTTCATTAGCTTAGCACCCGATCGTTTAGTATGTTGCTATTGCTTTCTTCATGACTTATACATGTTCCTATGACTATGAGATTATGCAACTCCCGTTTGCCGGAGGAACACTTTGTGTGCTACCAAACGTCACAACGTAACTGGGTGATTATAAAGGAGCTCTACAGGTGTCTCCAAAGGTACATGTTGGGTTGGCGTATTTCGAGATTAGGATTTGTCACTCCGATTGTCGGAGAGGTATCTCTAGGCCCTCTCGGTAATGCACATCACATAAGCCTTGCAAGCATTGCAACTAATGAGTTAGTTGCGGGATGATGGATTATGAAACGAGTAAAGAGACTTGCCGGTAACGAGATTGAACTAGGTATTGGATACCGACGATCGAATCTCGGGCAAGTAACATACCGATGACAAAGGGAACAACGTATGTTGTTATGCGGTCTGACCGATAAAAGATCTTCGTAGAATATGTAGGAGCCAATATGAGCATCCAGGTTCCGCTATTGGTTATTGACCGGAGACGTGTCTCGGTCATGTCTACATTGTTCTCGAACCTGTAGGGTCCGCACGCTTAAGGTTACGATGACAGTTATATTATGAGTTTATGCATTTTGATGTACCGAAGTTTGTTCGGAGTCCCGAATGTGATCACGGACATGACGAGGAGTCTAAAAATGGTCGAGACATAAATATTGATATATTGGAAGCCTATATTTGGATATCGGAAGCGTTCCGGGTGAAATCGGGATTTTACCGGATTACTGGGAGGTTACCGGAACCCCCCGGGAGGTATATGGGCCTTAGTGGGCCTTAGTGGAAGAGAGGAGAGGTGGCCAGAGATGGGCCGCGCGCCCCTCCCCCCTTTGGTCCGAATAGGACAAGGAGAGGGGGCCGGCCCCCCTTCCTCCTCTCTCTCCTCTTTTCCCCCCTCCACGAATCCTATTCCAACTAGGAAAGGGGGGAGTCCTACTCCCGGAAGGAGTAGGACTCCTCCTGGCGTGCCACCTCTTGGCCGGCCAGCCCCCCCTTTGAGCCTTTATATACGGAGGCACGGGGCACCCCTAGACACACAAGTTGATCCATGTGATCATATTCTTAGCCGTGTGCGGTGCCCCCTTCCACCATAGTCCTCGATAATATTGTAGCGGTGCTTAGGCGAAGCCCTGCGACGGTAGTACATCAAGATCGTCACCACGCCGTCGTGCTGACGGAACTCTTCCCCGACACTTTGCTGGATCGGAGTCCGGGGATCGTCATCGAGCTGAACGTGTGCTAGACCTCGGAGGTGCCGTAGTTTTGGTGCTTGATTGGTCGGGCCGTGGAGACGTACGACTACATCAACCAAGTTAACGCTTCCGTTGTCGATCTACAAGGGTACATAGATCACACTCTCCCCCTCTCGTTGCTATGCATCACCATGATCTTGCGTGTGCGTAGGATTTTTTTTTGAAATTACTACGAAACCCAACAAGAACCCCTTCTTTGACTGATCTATTTTGAACTCCTTCAAAAACATGTCAAGGTGTGCGTTCTTTGAAAGTATCATCAGGCGTTTTGATCTATATCTATAGATCTTGATGCCCAATATGTAAGCAGCTTTATCCAGGTCTTCCTTTGAAAATCACTCTTCAAACAACTGTTTATGCTTTCCAGAAATTCTACATCATTTCAAATCAACCATATGTCATCCACATATACTTATCAGAAATGTTGTAGTGCTCCCACTCACTTTCTTGTAAATACAAGTTTCTAGCAAACATTGTATAAACCTAAAAGCTTTAATCACTCCATCAAAACATATATTCCGATTCCGAGATGCTTGCTCTAGTCCATAGAAGGATTGCTGGAGCCAGCATACCTTTTAGCATCCTTAGGATCGACAAAACCTTTTATTGTATCACATACAACTTTTCTTACGAAAACTGGTAAGAAAACTTGTTTTGACATCCATCTGTAAGATTTCATAATCGAAAAATACAGCTAATGCTAACATGATTCCAACGGACTTAAGCATCGCTACGGGTGAGAAATTCTCATCGTAGTCAACTCCTTGAACTTGTGAAAAAACTCTTTCCCACAAGTCGAGCTTCATAGACGGTAACATTACCGCCCACGTCCGTCTTCTTCTTAAAGATCCATTTATCTCAATGGCTTGCCGATCATCGGGCAAGTCCACCAAAGTCCATACTTTGTTCTGATATATGGATCCTATCTCGGATTTCATGGCTTCTAACCATTTGTCGGAATACGGGCCCACCTTCGCTTCTCCATAGCTCGTAGGTTCATTGTTGTCTAACAACATGATATCTAAGACAGGATTACCGTACCACTTAGGAGTAGTACATATCCTTGTCGACCTACAAGGTTCGATAGCAACTTGATCCGAAGCTTCATGATCACTATCATTAACTTCCTATTCAACAAACGTAGGCGCCACAGAAAACATCTTTCTGTGTTGCATCACTCTCTGGTTGAAGTTAAGGTTCGACAACCTCATCAAGTTCTACCTTCCTCCCACTCAATTCTTTTGAGAGAAACTCCTTCTCGAGAAAGGACCCGTTCTTAGTGACAAACAATTTGCCCTCGGATCTGAGATAGAAGATATACCCTACTATCACCTTTGGGTATCCTATGAAGATGTGTTTGTCCGCTTTGGATTCGAGCTTCTCCGGCTGAAGCCTTAAGCATCGCAGCCCCAAACATTAAGAAACGACAACTTTGGTTTCTTGCCAAACCAATGTTCATATGACATCGTCTCAACGGACTTAGATGGTGTCCTATCTAAAGTGAATGCAGCTGTCTCTAACACATAACCTCAAAACGAAAACGGTAGATTGATAAGAGACATCATAGATCGCACCATATCTCATAGGGTTTGATTACGACGTCCGGACACACCATTACCTTGTGGTGTTCCAGGTGGCTTCAACTGTGAAACAGTTCCACAATGTCTTAAGTGATTGCCAAACTCATAACTCAGAAAATCCCCTTTTGGTCAGATCGTAGGAACATGAACTTATTGTTATGATGATTCTTAACTTCACTCTGAAATCGCTTGAACTTTTCAAACGTTTCAGACTTGTGCTTCATTAAGTAAATATACCTATATCTACTCAAATCGTCAGTGAAGATGAGAAAATAGCGATATCCACCGCACGCTCCAATTCTCATTGGATCACACACATCTGCACTGATAAAAGATCTTCGTAGAATATGCAGGAGCCAATATGAGCATCCAGGTTCCGCTATTGGTTATTAACCGGAGACATGTCTCGGTCATGTCTACATTGTTCTCGAACCCGTAGGGTCCGCACGCTTAAGGTTTCGATGACAGTTATATTATGAGTTTATGAGTTTTGATGTACCGAAGGAGTTCGGAGACCTGGATGGGATCGAGGACATGACGAGGAGTCTCGAAATGGTCGAGACATAAAGATTGATATATTGGAAGCCTATATTTGGATATCGGAAGCGTTCTGGGTGAAATCGGGATTTTACCGGATTACCGGGAGGTTACCGGAACCCCCCGGGAGGTATATGGGCCTTAGTGGGCCTTAGTGGAAGAGAGGAGAGGTGGCCAGAGATGGGCCGCGCGCCCCTCCCCCCTTTGGTCCGAATAGGACAAGGAGAGGGGGCCGGCCCCCCTTCCTCCTCTCTCTCCTCTTTTCCCCCCTCCGTGAATCCTATTCCAACTAGGAAAGGGGGGTGAGTCCTACTCCCGGAAGGAATAGGACTCCTCCTGGCACGCCACCTCTTGGCCGGCCAGCCCCCCCTTTGAGCCTTTATATACGGAGGCACGGGGCACCCCTAGACACACAAGTTGATCCAGGTGATCATATTCTTAGCCGTGTGCGGTGCCCCCTTCCACCATAGTCCTCGATAATATTGTAGCGGTGCTTAGGCGAAGCCCTGTGACGGTAGTACATCAAGATCGTCACCATGTCGTCATGCTGACGGAACTCTTCCCCGACACTTTGCTGGATCGGAGTCCGGGGATCGTCATCGAGCTGAACGTGTGCTAGAACTCGGAGGTGCCGTAGTTTCGGTGCTTGATCGGTCGGGCCGTGGAGACGTACGACTACATCAACCAAGTTAACGCTTCCGTTGTCGATCTACAAGGGTACGTAGATCACACTCTCCCCCTCTCGTTTCTATGCATCACCATGATCTTGCGTGTGCGTAGGAATTTTTTTTGAAATTACTATGAAACCCAACAGTGGCATCCGAGCCTAGGTTTTATGTGTTGATGTTATATGCACGAGTAGAACACAAGTGAGTTGTGGGCGATATAAGTCATACTGCTTACCAGCATGTCATACTTTGGTTCGACGGTATTGGACGAAGCGGCCCGGACCGACATTACGCTTACGCTTACACGAGACCGGTTCTCCCGACGTGGGCATGTTGTGATGTGATATGGTCAAGACATGATGCTAAATTTTATTGTATGAGATGATCATGTTTTGTAACCGAGTTATCGGCAACTGGCAGGAGCCATATGGTTGTCGCTTTATTGTATGCAATGCAATCGCGCTGTAATGCTTTACTTTATCACTAAGCGGTAGCGATAGTCGTGGAAGCATAAGATTGGCGAGACGACAACGATGCTACGATGGAGATCAAGGTGTCGCGCCAGTGACAATGGTGATCACGATAGTGCTTCGAAGATGGAGATCACAAGCACAAGATGATGATGGCCATATCATATCACTTATATTGATTGCATGTGATGTTTATCTTTTATGCATCTTATCTTGCTTTGATTGACGGTAGCATTATAAGATGATCTCTCACTAATTATCAAGGTACAAGTGTTCTCCCTGAGTATGCACCGTTGCGAAAGTTCTTCGTGCTGAGACACCACGTGATGATCGGGTGTGATAGGCTCTACGTTCAAATACAACGGGTGCAAAACAGTTGCACACGCGGAATACTCAGGTTATACTTGACAAGCCAAGCATATACAGATATGGCCTCGGAACACGGAGACCGAAAGGTCGAGCGTGAATCATATAGTAGATATGATCAACATAGTGATGTTCACCAATGAAACTACTCCATCTCACGTGATGATCGGACATGGTTTAGTTGATTTGGATCACGTAATCACTTAGAGGATTAGAGGGATGTCTATCTAAGTGGGAGTCTTTAAGTAATATGATTAATTGAACTTAAATTTATCATGAACTTAGTCCTGGTAGTATTTTGCAAATTATGTTGTAGATCAATAGCTCGCGTTGTTGCTTCCCTGTGTTTATTTTGATATGTTCCTAGAGAAAATTGTGTTGAAAGATGTTAGTAGCAATGATGCGGATTGGATCCGTGATCTGAGGTTTATCCTCATTGCTGCACAGAAGAATTATGTCCTTGATGCACCGCTAGGTGACGGACCTATTGCAGGAGCAGATGCAGACATTATGAATGTTTGGCTAGCTCAATATGATGACTACTTGATAGTTTAGTGCACCATGCTTAATGGCTTAGAATCGGGACTTCAAAGATGTTTTGAACGTCATGGAGTATATGAGATGTTCCAGGAGTTGAAGTTAATATTTCAAGCAAATACTCGAGTTGAGAGATATGAAGTCTCCAACAAGTTCTATAGCTAAAAGATGGAGGAGAATCGCTCAACTAGTGAGCATGTGCTCAGATTGTCTGAGTACTACAATCGCTTGAATCAAGTGGGAGTTAATCTTCCAGATAAGATAGTGATTGACAGAATTCTCTAGTCACCATCACCAAGTTAGTAGAACTTCGTGATGAACTATGATATGCAAGGGATAACAGAAACGATTCCCAAGCTCTTCGTAATGCAGAAATTGACGAAGGTAGAAATCGAGAAAAACATCAAGTGTTAATGGTAGACAAGACCACTAGTTTCAAGAAAAGGGCAGAGGGAAGAAGGGGAACTTCAAGAAGAACATCAAGCTAGTTGCTGCTCAAGTGAAGAAGCCCAAGTCTGGTCCTAAGCCTGAGACTAAGTGTTTCTACTGCAAAGGGACTGGTCACTGGAAGCGGAACTACCCCAAGTGATTGGCAGATAAGAAGGATGGCAAAGTGAACATAAGTATATTTGATATACATGTTATTGATGTGTACTTTACTAGTGTTTATAGCAACCCCTCAGTATTTGATACTAGTTCAGTTGCTAAGATTAGTAACTCAAAACGGGAGTTGCAGAATAAATAGAGACTAGTTAAGGGTGAAGTGAGGATGTGTGTTGGAAGTAGTTCCAAGATTTATATGATCATCATCGCACACTCCCCTATACTTTCAGGATTAGTGTTGAACCTAAATAAGTGTTATTTGGTTTTTGCGTTGAGCATGAATATGATTTGATCATGTTTATTGCAATACGGTTATTCATTAAAGTCAGAGAATAATTGTTGTTCTGTTTACATGAATAAAACCTTCGATGGTCATACACCCAATGAAACAAGTTCATTGGATCTCGATCGTAGTGATACACATATTCATAATATTGAAACCAAAAGATGCAAAGTTAATAATGATAGCGCAACTTATTTGTGGCACTGCCGTTTAGGTCATATTGGTGTAAAGCGCATGAAGAAACTCCATGCTGATGGGCTTTTGGAATCACTTGATTATGAATCACTTGATGCTTGTGAACCATGCCTTATGGGCAAGATGACTAAAACACCGTTCTCCGGAACAATGAAGCAAGCAACAGATTTGTTGGAAATCATACATACTGATGTATGTGGTCTGATGAATATTAAGGCTTGCAACAGGTATCATTATTTTCTGACCTTCACAGATGATTTGAGCAGATATGGGGATATCTACTTGATGAAACATAAGTCTGAAACATTTGAAAAGTTCAAAGAATTTTAGAGTGAAGTGGAAAATCATCGTGACAAGAAGATAAGGTTTCCACGATCTGATCGCGGAGACGAATATTTGAGTTACGAGTTTGGTCTTCAATTAAAACAATGTGGAATAGTTTCACAAATTCATGCCACCTGGAACACCACAGCATAATGGTGTGTCCGAACATCATAACCGTACTTTATTGGATATAGTACAATCTATGATGTTTCTTACCACTATCGTTTTGGGGTCATGCATTAGAGACAGCTGCATTCACGTTAAATAGGGCACCATCAAAATCCATTGAGACGATGCCTTATGAACTGTGGTTTGGCAAGAAACCAAAGTTGTCGTTTCTTAAAGTTTGGGGTTGCGATGCTTATATGAAAAAGCTTCAACCTGATAAGCTCGAACCCAAATCGGAGAAATGTGTCTTCATAGGATATCCAAAGGAAACTATTGGATACACCTTCTATCACAGATCCAAAGGCAAGACTTTTGTTGCAAAATTCAGAAACTTTCTAGAGAAGGAGTTTCTCTCGAAAGAAGTGAGTGGGAGGAAAGTAGAACTTGACGAGGTAACTGTACCTACTCCCTTATTGGAAAGTAGTACATCACAGAAAACTGTTTCTGCGACACCTACACCAATTAGTGAGGAAGCTAATGATAATGATCATGAAACTTCAGAACAAGATACTACTGAACCTCGTAGATCAACCAGAGTGAGATCCGCGCCAGAGTGGTACCGTAATCCTGTGCTGGAAGTCATGCTACTAGATCATGATGAACCTACGAACTATGAAGAAGCGATGGTGAGCCCAGATTCCGCAAAATGGCTTGAAGCCATGAAATCTGAGATGGGATCCATGTATGAGAACAAAGTATGGACTTTGGTTGACTTGCCCAATGATCGGCAAGCGATTGAGAATAAATGGATCTTCAAGAAGAAGACTGACGCTGACGGTAATATTACTGTCTACAAAGCTCGACTTGTCGCAAAAGGTTTTCGGCAAGTTCAAGGGATTGGCTACGATGAGACCTTCTCACCCGTAGCGATGCTTAAGTCTGTCCAAATCATATTAGCAATTACCGCATTTTATGATTATGAAATTTGGCAGATGGATGTCAAAACTGCATTCCTGAATGGATTTCTGGAAGAAGAGTTGTATATGATGCAACCAGAAGGTTTTGTCGATCCAAAGGGAGCTAACAAAGTGTGCAAGCTCCATCGATCCATTTATGGACTGGTGCAAGCCTCTCGGAGTTGGAATAAACGCTTTGTAGTGTGATCAAAGCATTTGGTTTTATACAGACTTTTGGAGAAGCCTGTATTTACAAGAAAGTGAGTGGGAGCACTACAACATTTCTGATAAGTATATGTGAATGACATATTGTTGATCGGAAATAATGTAGAATTATTCTGCAAAGCATAAAGGAGTGTTTGAAAGGAGTTTTTTCAAAGAAAGACCTCGGTGAAGCTGCTTACATATTGAGCATCAAGATCTATAGAGATAGATCAAGACGCTTGATAAGTTTTTTCAATGAGTACAAACCTTGACAAGATTTTGAAGTAGTTCAAAATGGAGCAGTCAAAGAAAGAGTTCTTGCCTGTGTTACAAGGTGTGAAGTTGAGTAAGACTCAAAGCCCGACCACGGCAGAAGATAGAAAGAGAATGAAAGTCATTCCCTATGCCTCAGTCATAGGTTCTATAAAGTATGCCATGCTGTGTACCAGATCTATTGTACACCCTACACTGATTTTGGCAACGGAGTACAATAGTGATCTAGGAGTAGATCACTGGACAACGGTCAAAATTATCCTTAGTGGAATAAGGATATGTTTCTCGATTATGGACGTGAAAAAAAGGTTCGTCGTAAAGGGTTACATCGATGCAGGGTTTGACACTGATCCAGATGACTCTAAGTCTCAATCTGGATACATATTGAAAGTGGGAGCAATTAGCTAGAGTAGCTCTGTGCAGAGCATTGTTGACATAGAAATTTGCAAAATACATACGGATCTAAATGTGGCAAACCCGTTGACTAAACTTCTCTCACAAGCAAAACATGATCACACCTTAGTACTCTTTGGGTGTTAATCACATAGCGATGTGAACTAGATTACTGACTCTAGTAAACCCTTTGGGTGTTGGTCACATATCGATGTGTACTATGGGTGTTATCCACATAAAGATGTGAACTATTGATGTTAAATCACATGGCGATGTGATTTAGATTATTGACTCTAGTGCAAGTGGGAGACTGAAGGAAATATGCCCTAGAGGCAATAATAAAGTTATTATTTATTTTCCTTATATCATGATAAATGTTTATTATTCATGCTAGAATTGTATTAACGGAAACATAATACATGTGTGAATACATAGACAAACAGAGTGTCACTAGTATGCCTCTAGTTGACTAGCTCGTTAATCAAAGATGGTTATGTTTCCTAACCATTGACAAAGAGTTGTTATTTGATTAACGGGGTCACATCATTAGGTGAATGATCTGGTTGACATGACCCATTTCATTAGCTTAGCACCCGCTCGTTTAGTATGTTGCTATTGCTTTCTTCATGACTTATACATGTTCCTATGACTATGAGATTATGCAACTCCCGTTTGCCGGAGGAACACTTTGTGTGCTACCAAACGTCACAACGTAACTGGGTGATTATAAAGGAGATCTACAGGTGTCTCCAAAGGTACATGTTGGGTTGGCGTATTTCGAGATTAGGATTTGTCACTCCGATTGTCGGAGAGGTATCTCTAGGCCCTCTCGGTAATGCACATCACATAAGCCTTGCAAGCATTGCGACTAATGAGTTAGTTGCGGGATGATGGATTACGGAACGAGTAAAGAGACTTGCCGGTAACGAGATTGAACTAGGTATTGGATACCGACGATCGAATCTCGGGCAAGTAACATACCGATGACAAAGGGAACAACGTATGTTGTTATGCGGTCTGACCGATAAAAGATCTTCATAGAATATGTAGGAGCCAATATGAGCATCCAGGTTCTGCTATTGGTTATTGACCGGAGACGTGTCTCGGTCATGTCTACATATTTCTCGAACCCGTAGGGTTCGCACGCTTAAGGTTACGATGACAGTTATATTATGAGTTTATGCATTTTGATGTACCGATGTTTGTTCGGAGTTCCGGATGTGATCACGGACATGACGAGGAGTCTCAAAATGGTCGAGACATAAAGATTGATATATTGGAAGCCTATATTTGGATATCGGAAGCGTTCCGGGTGAAATCGGGATTTTACCGGATTACTGGGAGGTTACCGGAACCCCCCGGGAGGTATATGGGCCTTAGTGGGCCTTAGTGGAAGAGAGGAGAGGTGGCCAGAGATGGGCCGCGCGCCCCTCCGCCCTTTGGTCCGAATAGGACAAGGAGAGGGGGCCGGCCCCCCTTCCTCCTCTCTCTCCTCTTTTCCCCCCTCCGTGAATCCTGTTCCAACTAGGAAAGGGGGGGAGTCCTACTCCCGAAAGGAGTAGGACTCCTCCTGGCCTGCCACCTCTTGGCCGGCTAGCCCTCCCCTTTGAGCCTTTATATACGGAGGCACGGGGCACCCCTAGACACACAAGTTGATCCAGGTGATCATATTCTTAGCCGTGTGCGGTGCCCCCTTCCACCATAGTCCTCGATAATATTGTAGCGGTGCTTAGGCGAAGCCCTGCGACGGTAGTACATCAAGATCGCCACCACGCCGTCGTGCTGACGGAACTCTTCCCCGACACTTTGCTGGATCGGAGTCCGGGGATCGTCATCGAGCTGAACGTGTGCTAGAACTCGGAGGTGCCGTAGTTTCGGTGCTTGATCGGTCGGGCCGTGGAGACGTACGACTACATCAACCAAGTTAACGCTTTCGTTGTCGATCTACAAGGGTACGTAGATCACACTCTCCCCCTCTCGTTTCTATGCATCACCATGATCTTGCGTGTGCGTAGGAATTTTTTTTGAAATTACTACGAAACCCAACAAGAACCCCTTCTTTGACTGATCTATTTTGAACTCCTTCAAAAACATGTCAAGGTGTGTGTTCTTTGAAAGTATCATCAGGCGTTTTGATCTATCTCTATAGGTCTTTATGCCCAATATATAAGCAGCTTTATCCAGGTCTTCCTTTGAAAATCACTCTTCAAACAACTGTTTATGCTTTCCAGAAATTCTACATCATTTCGAATCAACCATATGTCATCCACATATACTTATCAGAAATGTTGTAGTGCTCCCACTCACTTTCTTGTAAATACAAGTTTCTAGCAAACATTGTATAAACCTAAAAGCTTTAATCACTCCATCAAAACATATATTCCGATTCCGAGATGCTTGCTCTAGTCCATAGAAGGATTGCTGGAGCCAGTATACCTTTTAGCATCCTTAGGATCGACAAAACCTTTTATTGTATCACATACAACTTTTCTTACGAAAACTAGTAAGAAAACTTGTTTTGACATCCATCTGTAAGATTTCATAATCAAAAAATACAGCTAATGCTAACATGATTCCGACGGACTTAAGCATCGCTACGGGTGAGAAATTCTCATCGTAGTCAACTCCTTGAACTTGTGAAAAAACTCTTTCCCACAAGTCGAGCTTCATAGACGGTAACATTACCGCCCACGTCCGTCTTCTTCTTAAAGATCCATTTATCTCAATGGCTTGCCGATCATCGGGCAAGTCCACCAAAGTCCATACTTTGTTCTGATATATGGATCCTATCTCGGATTTCATGGCTTCTAACCATTTGTCGGAATACGGGCCCACCATCGCTTCTCCATAGCTCGTAGGTTCATTGTTGTCTAACAACATGATATCTAAGACAGGATTACCGTACCACTTAGGAGTAGTACATATCCTTGTCGACCTACGAGGTTCGATAGCAACTTGATCCAAAGCTTCATGATCACTATCATTAACTTCCTATTCAACAGACGTAGGCGCCATAGAAAACATCTTTCTGTGTTGCATCACTCTCTGGTTGAAGTTAAGGTTCGACAACCTCATCAAGTTCTATCTTCCTCCCACTCAATTCTTTTGAGAGAAACTCCTTCTCGAGAAAGGACCCGTTCTTAGTGACAAACAATTTTCCCTCGGATCTAAGATAGAAGATATACCCTACTATCACCTTTGGGTATCCTATGAAGATGTGTTTGTCCGCTTTGGATTCGAGCTTCTCCGGCTGAAGCCTTAAGCATCGCAGCCCCAAACATTAAGAAACGACAACTTTGGTTTCTTGCCAAACCAATGTTCATACGACGTCGTCTCAACGGACTTAGATGGTGTCCTATCTAAAGTGAATGCAGCTGTCTCTAACACATAACCTCAAAATGAAAACGGTAGATTGATAAGAGACATCATAGATCGCACCATATCTCATAGGGTTTGATTACGACGTCCGGACACACCATTACCTTGTGGTGTTCCAGGTGGCTTCAACTGTGAAACAATTCCACAATGTCTTAAGTGATTTCCAAACTCATAACTCAGAAAATCCCCTTTTGATTAGATCGTAGGAACATGATCTTATTGTTATGATGATTCTTAACTTCACTCTGAAATCGCTTGAACTTTTCAAACGTTTCAGACTAGTGCTTCATTAAGTAAATATACCTATATCTACTCAAATCGTCAGTGAAGATGAGAAAATAGCGATATCCACCGCACGCTCCAATTCTCATTGGATCACACACATCTGCATGTATGATTTCCAGCAAGTCACTTGCCCGTTTCATTGTACCTGAAAACGGGGTCTTAGTCATCCTGCCCATGAGGCATGGCTCGCATGTGTCAAGCGATTCAAAATCAAGTGACTCCAAACATCCAACGATATGGAGTTTCTTCATGCATCTTACGCCAATATGACCTAAGCGGCAGTGCCACAAGAAAGTGGTACTATCATTATTAACTCTACATCTTTTGGCGTGCACATGTGTATCACCACGACCGAGATTCAATGAACCATTCACATAGGGTGCATGACCATGAAAGGTATCATTCATGTAAACAGAATAACCATTATTCTCTAACTTAAATGAATGACCGTATTGCAATGAACATGATCTAATCATATTCATGCTCAACGTAGACACCTGATAACATTTATCTAGGTTCAATACTAATCCCGAAGGCAGATGGAGCGTGCGATGGTGATCTCATCAACTTTGGAAACACTTCCAACACACATCGTCACCTCGCCCTCAGCCAGTCTCCGTTTAGTCCGTAGCTTTTGCTTCAAGTCACCAATAATAGTAACTGAACCGGTATCCAATACCCAGGTGCTACCAGGAGTACTAGTGAGGTACACATTAATAACACGTATATACTTTGTTGAAGTTGCCAGCCTTCTTATCTACCATGCATTTGGGGTAATTCCGCTACCAGTGACCATTCCCCTTACAATAGAAGCACTTAGTCTCGGGTTTGGGTTCATCCTTGGGTTCCTTCACTGGAGCGGCAACTGGTTTGCCATCCATGAAGTTTCCCTTCTAGCCCTTGCCCTTCTTGAAACTAGTGGTCTCGTTAAACCATCAACACTTGATGTTCCTTCTTGATTTCTACCTTTTGCGATCTTAAGCACCGTGAACAGCTCTGGGATCAACTCCATCCCTTGCATGTCATAGTTCATCACAAAGATCTAGTAGCTTAGTGATAGTGGCTAGAGAACTCTATCAATCACTATCTTATCTAGAAGTTTAACTCCCACTGCTTTAAGTGATTGTAGCACCCAGACATTCTGAGCACATGCTCACTAGCTGAGCTATTCTCCTCCATCTTGTTGGCAAAAGAACTTGTCAGAGGTCTCACACCTCTCAACACGGGCATGAGCCTGAAATCCCAATTTCAGCTCTTGGAACATCTCATATGTTCTATGGCGTTCAAAACGTCATTGGAATCCCGATTCTAAGCCGTAAAGTATGGTGCACTAAACTATCAAGTAGTCATCATGACGTGTCTGTCAGGTGTCCACAACATCCATAGATGACGTTGTAGGGGTTTGCACATCGAGCGGTGCATCAAAGACGTAAGCCTTCTGTGTAGCAGTGAGGACACTCCTCGGACTGCGGACCTAGTCCGCATCATTGCTTACAATATCTCTCAACTTAATCTTTCTCCAGGAACGTATTGAAACAGGGAGCTACAACGTGAGCTATTTATCTACAACATATTTGCAAAGACAATTTATACTATGTTCATGATAATTAAGTTCATCTAATCAAATTATTTAATGAACTCCCACTCAAATAGACATCCCTCTAGTCATCTAAGTGAAACATGATCCGAGTCAACTAGGCCGTGTCCGATCATCACGTGAGATGGACTAGTCAACATCGGTGAACATCTTCATGTTGATCATATCTTCTATACGACTCATGCTTGACCTTTCGGTCTTCCGTGTTCCGAGGCCATGTCTATACATGCTAGGCTCGTCAAGTCAACCTAAGTGTATTGCGTGTGTAAATCTGGCTTACACCCGTTGTATTCGAACATTAGAATCTATCACACCCGATCATCACGTGGTGCTTCAAAACAACGAACCTTCGCAACGGTGCACAGTTAGGGGGAACACTTTCTTGAAATTATTACGAGGGATCATCTTATTTAAGCTACCGTCGTTCTAAGAAAATAAGATGTAAAACATGATAAACATCACATGCAATCAAATAGTGACATGATATGGCCAATATCAGTTTGCTCCTTTTGATCTCCATCTTTGGGGCTCCATGATCATCGTTGTCACCGGCATGATACCATGATCTCCATCATCATGATATCCATCATCGTGTCGTCTTGAAGTTGTCTCGTCATCTATTACTTCTACTACTATGGCAAACGCTTTAGCAATAAAGTAAAATAATTACATGACGTTTATGTTGACACGCAGGTCATAAATAAATTAAGACAACTCCTATGGCTCCTGCCGGTTGTCATACTCATCGACATGCAAGTCGTGATTCCTATTACAAGAACATGATCAATCTCATACATCACATATCATTCATCACATCCTTTTGGCCATATCGCATCACAAGGCATATGCTGCAAAAACAAGTTAGACGTCCTCTAATTGTTGTTGCAAGTTTTTACGTGGCTGCTATAGGTTTCTAGCAAGAACTTTTCTTACCTACGCGAAAACCACAACGTGATATGCCAATTTCTATTTACCCTTCATAAGGACCCTTTTCATCGAATCCGATCCGACTAAAGTGGGAGAGACAGACACCCGCCAGCCACCTTATGCAACTAGTGCATGTCAGTCGGTGGAACCAGTCTCACGTAAGAGTACGTGTAAGGTCGGTCCGGGCCGCTTCATCCCATGATGCCACCGAATCAAGATAAGACTAGTAATGGCAAGCAAATTGAAAAAATCAACGCCCACAACTGTTTTGTGTTCTACTCGTGCATAGAAACTACGCATAGACCTAGCTCATGATGCCACTGTTGGGGAACGTAGCAGAAATTCAAAATTTTCTACGCATCACCAAGATCAATCTATGGAGTAATCTAGCAACGAGGGGAAGGAGAGTGCATCTACATACCCTTGTAGATTGCTAAGAGGAAGCGTTCAAGTAAACGGGGTTGATGGAGTCGTACTCGTCGTGATCCAAATCACCGATGATCCTAGTGCCGAACGGACGGCACCTCCGCGTTCAACACACATACAACCCGGTGACGTCTCGTACGCCTTGATCCAGCAAGGGGAGAAGGAGAGGTTGGGGAAGACTCCATCCAGCAGCAGCACGACGGCGTGGTGGTGGTGGAGGAGCGCGGGACTCCAGCAGGGCTTCGCCAAGCACTACGAGAGACGAGGAGGAAGAGGGGTAGGGCTGCGCCAACAGGGGAAGGACTTCATGTGTTGGGCTGCCCCTTTGCCTCCACTATATATAGGGGGAGAGGGAGGGCTGCGCCCCCACCTAGGGTTTCCACCCTAGGGATGGCGGAAGCCCCAAACCCCATCTGGGGTGGCGGCCAAGTGGGGGGGGGGGAGAGGGAGGCGCACCAGGCATGGGCCTTAGGGCCCATCTGCCCTTAGGGTTTGCCCCCCTCTTCTCTCTAGGCGCATGGGCCTTGGTGGGGAGGCGCCCCAGCCCACCTAGGGGCTGGTCCCTTCTCACACTTGGCCCATGTATGCCTCCGGGGCCCGTGGCCCCTCCTGGTGGACCCTCGGATGTTGGGTAACGTAGTAATTTCAAAAAAATTCCTATGCACACGCAAGATCATGGTGATGCATAGCAACGAGAGGGGGAGTGTAATCTACGTACCCTTGTAGATCGACAAAGGAAGCGTTAGCACAACGTGGTTGATGTAGTCGTACGTCTTCACGGCCCGACCGATCAAGCACCGAAACTACGCACCTCCGAGTTCTAGCACACATTCAGCTCGATGACGATCCCCGGACTCCGATCCAGCAAAGTGTCGGGGAAGAGTTCCGTTAGCATGACGGCATGGTGACGATCTTGATGTACTACCGTCGTAGGGCTTCCCCTAAGCACCGCTACAATATTATCGAGGACTATGGTGGAAGGGGGCACCGCACACGGCTAAGAATATGATCACGTGGATCAACTTGTGTCTCTAGAGGTGCCCCTTGCCTCCATATATAAAGGATCAAAGGGGGGGAGGGGGGTGCAGCCGGCCAGGAGGAGTCCTACTCCCTCCGGGAGTAGGCTTCCCCCCTTTCCTAGTTGGAATAGGATTCAGGAGGGGGGAAAGAGGAGAGAGAGAAGGAAGGGGGGGGGCGCCACCCCCTCTCCTTGTCCTATTCGACTAGGGGGGGGAGGGGCGCGCGGCCCAGCCCTGGCCACCTCTCCTCTCTTCCACTAAGGCCCACTAAGGCCCATATACCTCCTGGGGGGTTCCGGTAACCTCCCGGTACTCCGGTAAAATCCCGATTTCACGCGAAACACTTCCGATATCCAAATATAGGCTTCCAATATATCAATCTTTATGTCTCGACCATTTCGAGACTCCTCGTCATGTCCCCGATCCCGTCCGGTACTCCGAACTCCTTCGGTACATCAAAACTCATAAACTCATAATATAACTGTCATCGAAACCTTAAGCGTGCGGACCCTACGTGTTCGAGAACAATGTAGACATGACCGAGACATGTCTCCGGTCAATAACCAATAGCGGAACCTGGATGCTCATATTGGCTCCTACATATTCTACGAAGATCTTTTATCGGTCAGACCGCATAACAACACACGTTGTTCCCTTTGTCATCGGTATGTTACTTGCCCGAGATTCGATCATCGGTATCTCAATACCTAGTTCAATCTCATTACCGGCAAGTCTCTTTACTCGTTCCGTAATACATCATCTCACAACTAACTCATTAGTTGCAATGCTTGCAAGGCTTATGTGATGTGTATTACCGAGAGGGCCCAGAGATACCTCTCCGACAATCGGAGTGACAAATCCTAATCTCGAAATACGCCAACCCAACATGTACCTTTGGAGACACCTGTAGAGCACCTTTATAATCACCCAGTTACGTTGTGACATTTGGTAGCACACAAAGTGTTCCTCCGGTAAACGGGAGTTGCATAATCTCATAGTCATAGGAACATGTATAAGTCATGAAGAAAGCAATAGCAACATACTAAACGATCGGGTGCTAAGCTAATGGAATGTGTCATGTCAATCAGATCATTCACCTAATGATGTAGTCCCGTTAATCAAATAACAACTCTTTGTCCATGGTTAGGAAACATAACCATCTTTGATTAACGAGCTAGTCTAGTAGAGGCATACTAGTGACACTCTGTTTGTCTATGTATTCACGCATGTATTATGTTTCCGGTTAATACAATTCTAGCATGAATAATAAACATTTATCATGATATAAGGAAATAAATAATAACTTTATTATTGCCTCTAGGGCATATTTCCTTCAGTCTCCCACTTGCACTAGAGTCAATAATCTAGATTATACAGTAATGATTCTCACACCCATGGAGCCTTTGTGCTGATCATGTTTTGCTCGTGGAAGAGGCTTAGTCAACGGGTCTGCTACATTCAGATCCGTATGTATCTTGCAAATCTCTATGTCTCCCACCTAGACTAGATCCCGGATGGAATTGAAGCGTCTCTTGATGTGCTTGGTTCTCTTGTGAAATCTGGATTCCTTTGCCAAGGCAATTGCACCAGTATTGTCACAAAAGATTTTCATTGGACCCGATGCACTAGGTATGACACCTAGATCGGATATGAACTCCTTCATCCAAACTCCTTCATTTGCTGCTTCCGAAGCAGCTATGTATTCTGCTTCACACGCAGATCCCGCCACGACGCTTTGTTTAGAACTGCACCAACTGACAGCTCCACCGTTTAATGTAAATACGTATCCAGTTTGCGATTTAGAATCGTCCGGATTAGTGTCAAAGCTCGCATCGACGTAACCATTTACGATTAGCTCTTTGTCACCTCCATAAACGAGAAACATATCCTTAGTCCTTTTCAGGTATTTCAGGATGTTCTTGACCGCTGTCCAGTGATCGACTCCTGGATTACTTTGGTACCTCCCTGCTAGACTTATAGCAAGGCACACATCAGGTCTGGTACATAGCATTGCATACATGATAGAGCCTATGGCTGAAGCATAGGGAACATCTTTCATTTTCTCTCTATCTTCTGCAGTGGTCGGGCATTGAGTCTGACTCAACTTCACACCTTGTAACACAGGCAAGAACCCTTTCTTTGCTTGATCCATTTTGAACTTCTTCAAAACTTTGTCAAGGTATGTGCTTTGTGAAAGTCCAATTAAGCGTCTTGATCTATCTCTATAGATCTTAATGCCTAATATGTAAGCAGCTTCACCGAGGTCTTTCATTGAAAAACTCTTATTCAAGTATCCCTTTATGCTATCCAGAAATTCTATATCATTTCCAATTAGTAATATGTCATCCACATATAATATCAGAAATGCTACAGAGCTCCCACTCACTTTCTTGTAAATACAGGCTTCTCCAAAAGTTTGTATAAAACCAAATGCTTTGATCACACTATCAAAGCGTTTATTCCAACTCCGAGAGGCTTGCACCAGTCCATAAATGGATCGCTGGAGCTTGCACACTTTGTTAGCTCCCTTTGGATCGACAAAACCTTCTGGTTGCATCATATACAACTCTTCTTCCAGAAATCCATTCAGGAATGCAGTTTTGACATCCATCTGCCAAATTTCATAATCATAAAATGCGGCAATTGCTAACATGATTCGGACAGACTTAAGCATCGCTACGGGTGAGAAGGTCTCATCGTAGTCAATCCCTTGAACTTGCCAAAAACCTTTTGCGACAAGTCGAGCTTTGTAGACAGTAATACTACCGTCAGCGTCCGTCTTCTTCTTGAAGATCCATTTATTCTCTATTGCTTGCCGATCATTGGGCAAGTCAACCAAAGTCCATACTTTGTTCTCATACATGGATCCCATCTCAGATTTCATGGCTTCAAGCCATTTTGCGGAATCTGGGCTCACCATCGCTTCTTCATAGTTCGTAGGTTCATCATGATCTAGTAGCATGACTTCCAGAACAAGATTACCGTACCATTCTGGCGCAGATCTCACTCTGGTTGATCTATGAGGTTCAGTAGTATCTTGTTCTGAAGTTTCATGATCACTATCATTAGCTTCCTCACTAATTGGTGTAGGTGTCATAGAAACAGATTTCTGTGATGTACTACTTTCCAATAAGGGGTTAGGTATAGTTACCTCGTCAAGTTCTACTTTCCTCCCACTCACTTCTTTCGAGAGAAACTCCTTCTCCAGAAAGTTTCCGAATTTAGAAACAAAAGTCTTGCCTTCGGATCTGTGATAGAAGGTGTATCCAATAGTTTCCTTTGGATATCCTATGAAGACACATTTTTCCGATTTGGGTTCGAGCTTATCAGGTTGAAGCTTTTTCACATAAGCATCACAGCCCCAAACTTTCAGAAACGACAACTTTGGTTTCTTGCCAAACCAAAGTTCATAAGGCGTCGCCTCAACGGATTTTGATGGTGCCCTATTTAACGTGAATGCGGCCGTCTCTAGAGCGTATCCCCAAAACAATAGCGGTAAATTAGTAAGAGACATCATAGATCATACCATATCTAGTAAAGTACGATTACGACGTTCGACACACCATTACACTGTGGTGTTCCGGGTGGCGTGAGTTGCGAAACTATTCCACATTGTTTCAAATGTACACCAAACTCGTAACTCAAATATTCTCCTCCACAATCAGATCGTAGGAATTTTATTTTCTTGTTACGATGATTTTCAACTTCACTCTGAAATTCTTTGAACTTTTCAAACGTTTCAGACTTGTGTTTCATTAAGTAGATACACCCATATCTGCTTAAGTCATCTGTGAAGGTGAGAAAATAACGCTATCCGCCACGAGCCTCAACATTCATCGGACCACATACATCTGTATGTATGATTTCTAACAAATCTATTGCTCTCTCCATAGTACCGGAGAACAGTGTTTTTGTCATCTTACCCATAAGGCACGGTTCGCAAGTACCAAGTGATTCATAATCAAGTGGTTCCAAAAGCCCATCAGTATGGAGTTTCTTCATGCGCTTTATACCGATATGACCTAAACGGCAGTGCCACAAATAAGTTGCACTATCATTATCAACTCTGCATCTTTTGGTTTCAACACTACGAATATGTGTGTCACTACTATCGAGATTTAATAAGAATAGACCACTCTTTAAGGGTGCATGACCATAAAAGATATTACTCATGTAAATAGAACAACCATTATTCTCTGATTTAAATGAATAACCATCTCGCATCAAACAAGATCCAGATATAATGTTCATGCTTAACACTGGCACCAAATAACAATTATTTAGGTCTAATATTAATCCCGAAGGTAGATGTAGAGGTAGCGTGCCGACTGCGATCACATCGACTTTGGAACCATTTCCCACGCGCAACGTCACCTCGTCCTTAGCCAATCTTCGCTTAATTCGTAGTCCCTGTTTCGAGTTGCAAATATTAGCAACAGAACCAGTATCAAATACCCAGGTGCTACTGCGAGCATTAGTAAGGTACACATCAATAACATGTATATCACATATACCTTTGTTCATCTTGCCATCCTTCTTATCCGCCAAATACTTGAGGCAGTTCCGCTTCCAGTGACCAGTCTGCTTGCAGTAGAAGCACTCAGTTTCAGGCTTAGGTCCAGGTTTGGGTTTCTTCTCTTGAGAAGCAACTTGCTTGCTGTTCTTTTTGAAGTTCCCCTTCTTCTTCCCTTTGCCCTTTTTCTTGAAACTAGTGGTCTTGTTGACCATCAACACTTGATGCTCCTTCTTGATTTCTACCTCCACAGCTTTCAGCATTGCGAAGAGCTCGGGAATAGTCTTATTCATCCCTTGCATATTATAGTTCATCACGAAGCTCTTGTAGCTTGGTGGCAGTGTTTGGGGAATTCTGTCAATGACGCAATCATCTGGAATATTAACTCCCAATTGAATCAAGTGATTATTATACCCAGACATTTTGAGTATATGCTCACTGACAGAACTGTTCTCCTCCATCTTGCAGCTATAGAACTTATTGCAGACTTCATATCTCTCAATCCGGGCATTTGCTTGAAATATTAACTTCAACTCCTGGAACATCTCATATGCTCCATGACGTTCAAAACATCGTTGAAGTCCCAATTCTAAGCCGTAAAGCATGGCACACTGAACTATCGAGTAGTCATCAGCTTTGCTCTGCCAGACGTTCATAACATCTGGTGTTGCTCCAGCAGCAGGCCTGGCACCCAGCGGTGCTTCCAGGATGTAATTCTTCTCTGCAGCAATGAGGATAATCCACAAGTTACGGACCTAGTCCGTGTAATTGCTACCATCATCTTTCAACTTTTTTTTCTCAAGGAACGCATTAAAATTCAACGGAACAACAGCACGGGCCATCTATCTACAATCAAACATGAATAAGCAAGATACTATCAGGTACTAAGTTCATGATAAATTTAGGTTCAATTAATCATATTACTTAAAGAACTCCCACTTAGATAGACATCCCTCTAATCCTCTAAGTGATTACGTGATCCAAATCATCTAAACCATGTCCGATCATCACGTGAGATGGAGTAGCTTCATTGGTGAACATCACTATGTTGATCATATCTATAATATGATTCACGCTCGACCTTTCGGTCTCCGTGTTCCGAGGCCATATCTGTATATGCTTGGCTCGTCAAGTATAACCTGAGTATTCCGCGTGTGCAACTGTTTTGCACCCGTTGTATTTGAACGTAGAGCCTATCACACCCGATCATCACGTGGTGTCTCAGCACGAAGAACTTTCGCAACGGTGCATACTCAGGGAGAACACTTCTTGATAATTAGTGAGCGATCATCTTCAAATGCTACCGTCAATCAAAGCAAGATAAGATGCATAAAAGATAAACATCACATGCAATCAATATAAGTGATATGATATGGCCATCATCATCTTGTGCTTGTGATCTCCATCTTTGAAGCACTGTCATGATCACCATCGTCACCGGCGCGACACCTTGATCTCCATCGTAGCATCGTTGTCGTCTCGCCAATCTTATGCTTCCACGACTATCGCTACCGCTTAGTGATAAAGTAAAGCATTACAGCGCGATTGCATTGCGTACGATAAAGCGACAACCATATGGCTCCTTGCAGTTGCCGATAACTCGGTTACAAAACATGATCATCTCATACAATAAAATTTAGCACCATGTCTTGACCATATCACATCACAACATGCTCTGCAAAAACAAGTTAGACGTCCTCTACTTTGTTGTTGCAAGTTTTACGTGGCTGCTACGAGCTTAAGCAAGAACCAATCTTACCTACGCATCAAAACCACAACAATAGTTTGTCAAGTTGGAGTTGTTTTAACCTTCGCAAGGACCGGGCGTAGCAACACTCGGTTCAACTAAAGTTGGAGAAACTGTCACCCGCTAGCCACCTTTGTGAAAAGCACGTCGGGAGAACCGGTCTCGCGTAAGCGTACGCGTAATGTCGGTCCGGGCCGCTTCGTCCAACCATACCGCCGAACCAAAGTATGACATGCTGGTAAGCAGTATGACTTATATCGCCCACAACTCACTTGTGTTCTACTCGTGCAAATAACATCAACACATAAAACCTAGGCTCGGATGCCACTGTTGGGTAACGTAGTAATTTCAAAAAATTTCCTACGCACACGCAAGATCATGGTGATGCATAGCAACGAGAGGGGAGAGTGTAATCTACGTACCCTTGTAGATCGACAACGGAAGCGTTAGCACAACGTGGTTGATGTAGTCGTACGTCTTCACGGCCCAACCGATCAAGCACCAAAACTACGGCACCTCCGAGTTCTAGCACACGTTGAGCTCGATGACGATCCCCGGACTCCGATCCAGCAAAGTGTCGGGGAAGAGTTCCGTCAGCACAACGGCGTGGTGACGATCTTGATGTACTACCGTCGCAGGTCTTTGCCTAAGCACTGCTACAATATTATCGAGGACTATGGTGGAAGGGGGCACCACACACGGCTAAGAATATGATCACGTGGATCAACTTGTGTCTCTAGGGGTGCCCCTTGCCTCCGTATATAAAGGATGAAAGGGGGGGTGCGGCCGGCCAGGAGAGGGCGCGCCAGGAGGAGTCCTACTCCCTCCGGGAGTAGGATTCCCCCCTTTCCTAGTTGGAATAGGATTCGGGAGGGGGGAAAGAGGAGAGAGAGAAGGAAGGGGGGGCGCCGCCCCCCTCTCCTTGTCCTATTCGGACTAGGGGGGGGGGAGGGGCGCGCGGCCCAGCCCTGGCCACCTCTCCTCTCTTCCACCAAGGCCCACTAAGGCCCATATACCTCCCGGGGGGTTCCGGTAACCTCCCGGTACTCCGGTAAAATCCCGATTTCACCCGGAACACTTCCGATATCCAAATATAGGCTTCCAATATATCAATCTTTATGTCTCGACCATTTCGAGACTCCTCGTCATGTCCCCGATCCCATCTGGGACTCCGAACTCCTTCGGTACATAAAAACTCATAAACTCATAATATAACTGTCATCGAAACCTTAAGCGTGCAGACCCTACGGGTTCGAGAACAATGTAGACATGACCGAGACATGTCTCCGGTCAATAACCAATAGCAGAACCTGGATGCTCATATTGGCTCCTACATATTCTACGAAGATCTTTTATCAGTCAGACCGCATAACAACATACGTTGTTCCCTTTGTCATCGGTATGTTACTTGCCCGAGATTCGATCGTCGGTATCTCAATACCTAGTTCAATCTCGTTACCGGCAAGTCTCTTTACTCGTTCCGTAATACATCATCTCACAACTAACTCATTAGTTGCAATGCTTGCAAGGCTTATGTGATGTGTATTACCGAGAGGGCCCAGAGATACCTCTCCGACAATCAGAGTGACAAATCCTAATCTCGAAATACGCCAACCCAACATGTACCTTTGGAGACACCTGTAGAGCACCTTTATAATCACCCAGTTACGTTGTGACGTTTGGTAGCACACAAAGTGTTCCTCCGGTAAACGGGAGTTGCATAATCTCATAGTCATAGGAACATGTATAAGTCATGAAGAAAGCAATAGCAACATACTAAACAATCGGGTGCTAAGCTAATGGAATGGCTCATGTCAATCAGATCATTCACCTAATGATGTGATCCCGTTAATCAAATAACAACTATTTGTCCATGGTTAGGAAACATAACCATCTTTGATTAACGAGCTAGTCTAGTAGAGGCATACTAGTGACACTCTGTTTGTCTATGTATTCACACATGTATTATGTTTCCGGTTAATACAATTCTAGCATGAATAATAAACATTTATCATGATATAAGGAAATAAATAATAACTTTATTATTGCCTCTAGGGCATATTTCCTTCACCGGACCCATCCGGTGGTCCCGGTACACTACCGGTGATGCCCGGAACACTTCCGTGGCCATAACCATACTTCCTATATATCAATCTTTACCTCCGGACCATTCCGAAACTCCTCGTGACATCCGGGATCTCATCCGGGACTCCAAACAACATTCGGTAACCGCGTACATACTTTCCCTATAACCCTAGCGTCATCGAACCTTAAGTGTGTAGACCCTACGGGCTCGGGAGTCATGCAGACATGGCCGAGACAACTCTCCGGTCAATAACCAACAGCGGGATCTGGATACCCATGTTGGCTCCCACATGTTCCACGATGATCTCATCGGATGAACCACGATGTCAAGGATTCAATCAACCCCGTATTCAATTCCCTTTGTCCAGCGGTACGATACTTGCCCGAGATTCGATCGTTGGTATCCCGATACCTTGTTCAATCTCGTTACCGGCAATGTTCTTTACTCGTTTCATAACACATCATACCGTGATCAACTCCTTGGTCACATTGTGCACATTATGATGATGTCCTACTGAGTGGGCCCAGAGATACCTCTCCGTTTACACGGAGTGACAAATCCCAGTCTCGATTCGTGCCAACCCAACAGACACTTACGGAGATACCTGTAGTGAACCTTTATAGCCACCCAGTTACGTTGTGACGTTTGGCACACCCAAAACACTCCTATGGTATCCGGGAGTTGCACAATCTCATGGTCTAAGGAAATGATACTTGACATTAGAAAAGCTTTAGCATACGAACTACACGATCTTTGTGCTAGGCTTAGGATTGGGTCTTGTCCATCACATCATTATTCTAATGATGTGATCCCATTATCAACGACATCCAATGTCCATGGTCAGGAAACCGTAACCATCTATTGATCAACAAGCTAGTCAACTAGAGGCTTACTAGGGACATTGTGTTGTCTATGTATCCACACATGTATCTGAGTTTCCTATCAATACAATTCTAGCATGGATAATAAACGATTATCATGAACAATGAAATATAATATAATAATAACTAATTTATTATTGCCTCTAGGGCATATTTCCAACAGATTTTTCCAGCGTGGCACTAAAATCGCGTGCCTGTTGGAGATGCTCTTATAGATACATCCTTTTTGTCCATTTTTAGAACAAGCATTTTCGGATGGAGTGAGTTTCAGATATAGTGCAAGCCAGCCACTGCACACTTGGTTAAATCTGCTGATTTGAAGGCTGCTGATTTGAAGGCTGTTTTCTAGTACGTTTTGTAGGAGTCCATACCGACGCCGCTGGGAGTAAATCTGCTGATTTGAAGGTCGTGAAGCATGTCCACGTGACAACTCGTGAGTCTGTCTGGCTGGATTCGTGATCAAGAACAGACGAGGCAACGAGTTCATACTCGCGTGCCGAATTCGATCGGGCAATGGTTTGGCCGGCGCACATCCATGGAACCCGCGTCCATCGCTCGGCTATATATTAACCTGGAGTGGTGAATAATGGGAGCATCGTTCCAGTAGAACGCAAGGCTAGGCGCACATCGAGATGGAGGCCCCGTCGTCGCCGTCGAGCAGCCTGTTGCCCCCGCCGGTTCGCTACTACATGTTGGACGAGCACAACGAGGAAGGAGAAAAATGGCTATCCCGTCCGATGTCTCCGAGCGGCGAGCCTCCGAGGCCATGCCTGGGCGCCGGATGGCTCCCGCCGCTGATGTCCCCTCGCACATGGAAGGCGGCAGTGGCGGCGGCCAGTAGCCAGAGAACCAATATCTAAATTGCTACTGTATGAAAACTTGTATAAAAGTATATGAATACGACGTGAAATAAAAAGAAATAGAATACAAAATAATAGTAGTAGCGCGGGCAAAAAAGACGTGCTACGACTAATTACCAGTAGCGCCTTTTGCTGGAAGCGCTACTACTAAGTGTATATAGCAGTAGCGCGAGTAAACCCACGCTAGTACTAACCTTTAGCTGTAGCGTCGTACCAGTAGTGCGGTCACCCGTGCTATTGGTAGGTCAAAAACCCGCGTTACTGCTAGGCTTTTCCCTAGTAGTGATTTGTATGTATAACTATTTGTTACAAACTGCACCGGTGGCAGTTCATCATTTGCAATCCTATTCATGAGTTGTGACCGATTAAGAACGTTTGATGTCATTCAAAGATCCAGGCATTCAAAAAAAGTATGCTAAATCCAAGTCTCTTGGTCGGCCACTGCTTCAAGGATTATAGTGAAACCCTTTTTCTGGCTGTGGAATTGCCCACGTCATGCCTTAGGACAGTTATTCCAATGCCAATGCATGCAATCGATTGAGACAAGTATACCTGGAACCCGCGAGTTTTGTTCATGTTCAAAAGCCTTGCGGCATCTTCAGTATTGGGAGCTCTCAAATACTCTGGACCAAACACTTACACAATTTCGACTATGAAGCGCTTGACACACATGATGGCTTGACTCTCACCCATAGCCAAGTGGTCATCAACTAGATCAGCCGGAATATCATATGTCAACATAGGCAAAGTGGCTTTCACCTTTTGAAAGGTGCTATGCCCGAGTTCTCCGGCGGCATTCCTCCTTTGTTGAAAAAACTGATCATGGCTCGCCAGTTTCCCTGCAATGCGTTTCAACAACTCGATGCTCATCCTAAAACGGCGTCGAAAGTACTACTTGGGATATATGAGATTATCCACAAAATAGTGCCTCATCAATCTGTTGTCGGCATCGATCTTATCCCTCCAAATTTTCTGACAATCAATAACCGAACCACCGTGCTTCGGCTTTTTCTTGAGATACATAGCTAGGATCATTGCAAGGTCCTCCTCCTCTTGAATATCAAATTCTTCGTCGGAAAAATCATAGGACGAAGTCATCTACAATATTGAATTTAAACTAGTTTATATAAAACTATAAACAACATGCACCAAATTCATCTACAAAATATGAAGTTGAAGCAATACATACCTTGCAGTGGGCGGCCGGACGCTGTTCGTCGGAGGAATGGCGCACTCGAGGAGCGGCAGCGACGAGAAGAGGTGGAGGAAGCAACTGCGGCGCGCGAGGATAGGACAAGGAAGCGTCGTCGGGTCGCCGGAGCAAATGGGGAGGTGCGGGCGGCGGCAACGCCTGATTTGACGGTTGGTGGAAGTCGTGCGTGAGTCGTCGATGTCTAGTGCGCGGGAGCAGGCACACGAAATAAGCGGCGTGCGATGCCGTTTACTCCGTGCGCTAAACCAACTATACCACACGCACATTTTTTACGCGTCCGCTGGAGTGCCCGGAATGGCTGCGCGCGTAAAAGAGGTGATTTTTTCAGTGCGGCGCTAAGATTGCGCACCTGTTGAAGATCCTGTTGGAGATGCTCTTATAGATGCATTCATTTTATCCACTTTTAAAACAAATATTTTCGGATGGAGGGAGTACCTGATATAGTCACCACACGGATTGGATGTCGAACATGCACCAACAATTATCCAGAAAGATGAATGTGGTACGTTTTGAAAGACGAATGTGGTACGTTTTGTAGTACAAGTGCAAGCCGGCCACTGCACACTTGGTTAAATCTGCTGATTTGAAGGCCGTTTTGCAGGAGTTCATACTGACGCCGCTGGGAGTAAATCTGCTGATTTGAAGGCCGTGAAGCATGTCCACGTCACAGCTCGCGAGTCCGTCTGGCCGGATTCGTGATCAAGAACAGACGAGGCAACGGGTTCATACTCACGCGTGGCGTGCCGAATTCGACCGGGCAATGGTTTGGCCGGCGCACATCCACGGAAACCGTGTCCATCGCTCGGCTATATATTAACGGTTGTGCTCAAGTCTCAGTCGACCGAGTTACCTGGGATTTGTTCGCTATCTCGATCCTAACTACACGATCGATTGTTTGTTCGTATCTTTCCTTCTGGGCTTTTCGTTTCTTCCTGGGCCGTCGTTTCATTTATGTACTTGGGCTTCTATGTGATTATTTTTTGTCCCGTGAGCAGTGATGCCATTGCTTTTTTCTGTTTTTCCTTTTTGATCGAGAGGGTTGTGTGACCCTTTTTTGGCCTTCTTTTTTTTGTATTATCAACGACTTTTGCAACGTGTAGGTTTGAGTAGTGGTATAAACTTCACATACCTAGTATTTATTAGCTTTAATTATTTTTTATTTCCCATTTGTTTTTGTTTAAATTTAGTCATTTTGTTTTTTTTTTTATTTATCAACCCATCCGTTTTGTTTTGGCTTTGCTAAATCTTTGTCAACTCGCTGACCGTTATATAGATTTTTTGTTCTGCTGTTTTTGTAAAAAAAAATCTGTTTCCATTTTCTTTTTCTTCTTATGTCACTTCTATTTTCTTCTTTTGGTTTATTTTTATTTTTCTTATTTTATTGATACTTTTTTGGAGCACGGCTTAAAATCGTGCATTATGCTATTTCTGGACGACTATTGTCTAACACATATCTAAGTTCTTCACACATCAAATGAAATGTAATAAGTCTTGTGCTTTCTCCCAGTGGGCATTATGGTTTTCTGTGTGGCATGTCTGCTTTGTTCTCGTTTTCGCATGCATGCGGGTGTCGGTTTGTGGGGTTTCCGAATCATTCCTTTTTGGTTTTTATTTTTTTAGGCCGTAGGCTTTTTGACGTCTATGCAAATTACATGTTGCGGATGTATGTGTGTGATAATATCGTCTTTTCTAGGTTTTTTTAGGGGTGGATGCTCTGATAAATGTACGTGTAATAGCTCGTGTCCACAAACCTGGCAACACTAATGGTTGCATTTTTTTGTTATTGTCCCATCGCCTGAAAAAACACACAAATATGATTCATTCCACAGGGAATAAATGCATTTTTTGTCCCTAGGAGAAAAATGTCTCTTTTCTGTAGTTGCATGTCTAGCTCTATATATGCAACTGCAAGTGTCCACCCCTGCGACTGCAAATGCATATCTTAAGCATGCCCGCAAGTCTATGGTGTTTTATTGAGGGACGGAAAGTTCAGGTTTGTTGCTAAGCATGCAACTTCACATGTCACCCCAACTGCAAGTTCATGTCTTCAACGTGACTACATCTCACTGGTTTTTTACTGGAGGTAGGGGCAGTTGCATATATGCCGCTAGCTGCGCAACTGCAAAGTGTCACCTCGGGCTGCAACTTTATATCTTCAACGCTACAACAATTCAGTGGTGTTTGTCGAGGAAGGGGGCAATTGCATATCTACCACTAGGCATGCAACTACAAGTGTCGCTCCAGTTGCAACAACATGTCTTCAACGCGATTGCAACTCAGCGGTGTTTTGTCTTGGATGGGGCAGTAGCATGTGTGCGCCACTAGCCACACAACTGCAAGTGTCAGCCCTAACTGCGACTACATGTAGTCAACACAAATGCAACATTGTGGTGTTTTTATTGAGGGGGGGGGGTAGTTTCATGTCTGCCTCTAGGCATGTAACTGTTGGGGAACGTAGTAATTTCAAAAAAATTCCTACGCACACGCAAGATCATGGTGATGCACAACAACGAGAGGGGAGAGTGTTGTCCACATACCCTCGTAGACCAAAAGCGGAAGCGTTAGCACAACGCGGTTGATGTAGTCGTGCGTCTTCATGATCCGACCGATCAAGTACCGAACGTACGACACCTCCGAGTTCAGCACACGTTCAGCCCGATGACGTCCCTCGAACTCCGATCTAGCCGAGTGTTGAGGGAGAGTTTCATCAGCACGACGGCGTGGTGACGATGTTGATGTTCTATCGACGCAGGGCTTCGCCTAAGCACCGCTACAATACTATCGAGGTGGACTATGGTGGAGGGGGGCATTGCACACGGCTAAAAGATCAACTTGATCAATTGTTGTGTCTATGGGGTGCCCCTGCCCCCGTATATAAAGGAGCAAGGGGGGTGCAGCCGGCCTAGAGAGGGGCACGCCAGGAGGAGTCCTACTCCTACCAGGAGTAGGACTCCCCCTTTTTCCTTGTTGGACTAGGAGAGAGAGGGGAAAGAGGTGGAGGAGAAGAAGGAAGGGGGGGGGGGGCGTCGCCCCCCTCTCCTTGTCCTATTCGGACTAGGGGGGAGGGGGCGTGACCCATGCCCTGGCCGCCTCTCCTCTCTTTCCACCAAGGCCCATTAAGTCCCCGGGGGGTTCCGGTAACCTCCCGGTACTCCGGTTAAATCCCGACTTTACCCGGAACACTTCCGATATCCAAACATAGGCTTCCAATATATCAATCTTCATGTCTTGACCATTTCGAGACTCCTCGTCATGTTCGTGATCACATCCGGGACTCTGAACAACCTTCGGTACATCAAAACATATAAACTTATAATATAACTATCATCGAAACGTTAAGCGTGCGGACCCTATGGGTTCGAGAACTATGTAGACATGACCGAGACACGTCTCCGGTCAATAACCAATAGCGGAACCTGGATGTTCATATTGGCTCCCACATATTCTACGAAGATCTTTATCAGTCCGACCGCATAACAACATACGTTGTTCCCTTTGTCATCGGTATGTTACTTGCCCGATATTCGATCGTCGGTATCTCAATACCTAGTTCAATCTCGTTACCGGCAAGTCTATTTACTCATTCCGTAATACATCATCCCGCAACTAACTCATTAGTTGCAATGCTTGCAAGGCTTAAATGATGTGCATTACCGAGAGGGCCCAGAGATACCTCTCCGACAATCGGAGTGACAAATCCTAATCTCGAAATACGCCAACCCAACAAGTACCTTCGGAGACACCTGTAGAGCACCTTTATAATCACCCAGTTACATTGTGACGTTTGGTAGCACACAAAGTGTTCCTCCAGTAAACGGGAGTTGCATAATCTCATAGTCATAGGAACATGCATAAGTCATGAAGTAAGCAATAGCAACAAACTAAACGATCAAGTGCTAAGCTAACGGAATGGGTCAAGTCAATCACATCATTCTCCTAATGATGTGATCCCGTTAATCAAATGACAACTCATGTCTATGGTTAGGAAACATAACCATCTTTGATCAACGAGCTAGTCAAGTAGAGGCATACTAGTGACACTCTGTTTGTCTATGTATTCACACATGTATTATGTTTCCGGTTAATACAATTCTAGCATGAATAATAAACGTTTATCATGATATAAGGAAATAAATAATAACTTTATTATTTCCTCTAGGGCATATTTCCTTCAGTCTTCCACTTGCACTAGAGTCAATAATCTAGTTCACATCGCCATGTGATTTAATACCAATAGTTCACATCACCATGTGATTAACACCTATAGTTCACATCGACATGTGACCAACACCCAAAGGGTTTACTAGAGTCAATAATCTAGTTCACATCGCTATGTGATTAACACCCAAAGAGTACTAAGGTGTGATCATGTTTTGCTTGTGAGAGAAGTTTAGTCAACGGGTCTGCCACATTCAGATCCGTAAGTATTTTGCAAATTTCTATGTCAACAATGCTCTGCACAGAGCTACTCTAGCTAATTGCTCCCACTTTTAATATGTATCCAGATTGAGACTTTGAGTCATCTGGATCAGTGTCAAAACTTACATCGACGTAACACTTTACGACGAACCTTTTGTCACCTCCATAATCAAGAAACATATCCTTATTCCTTATTCCACTAAGGATAATTTTGACCAATGTCCAGTGATCTACTCCTAGATTACTATTGTACTCCCTTGCCAAACTTAGGTCAGGGTATACAATAGGTCTGGTACACTGCATGGCATACTTTATAAAACCTATGGCTGAGGCATAGGGAATGACTTTCATTCTCTCTCTATCTTCTGCCGTGGTCGGACTTTGAGTCTTACTCAATTTCACACCTTGTAACACAGGCAAGAAATCCTTTCTTTGACTGTTCCATTTTGAACTACTTCAAAATCTTGTCCAGGTATGTACTCATTGAAAAAACTTATCAAGCGTCTTGATCTATCTCTATAGATCTTGATGCTCAATATGTAAGCAACTTCACCGAGGTCCTTCTTTGAAAAACTCCTTTCAAATACTCCTTTATGCTTTGCAGAATAATTCTACATTATTTTTGATCAACAATATGTCATTCACATATACTCATCAGAAATGCTGTAGTGCTCCCATTCACTTTCTTGTAAATACAGGCTTCACCGCAAGTCTGTATAAAACTATATGCTTTGATCAACTTATCAAAGCGTATATTCCAACTCCGAGATGCTTGCACCAGTCCATAGATGGATCGCTGGAGCTTGCATATTTTGTTAGCACCTTTAGGATTTACCAAACCTTTTGGTTGCATCATATACAACTCTTCTTTAAGAAATCCATTAAGGAATGTAGTTTCAACATCCATTTGCCAGATTTCGTAAAATGTGGCAATTTGCTAACATGATTCGGACAGACTTAAGCATAGATACTAGTGAGAAACTGTCATCGTAGTCAACACCTTGAACTTGTCGAGAACCTTTTGCGACAATTCTAGCTTTGTAGATAGTAGCACTACTATCAGCGTCCATCTTCCTCTTGAAGATCCATTTAATCTTAATGGCTCACCGATCATTGGGCAAGTCAATCAAAGTCCATACTTTGTTCTCATACATGGATCTCATCTCAGATTTCATGGCCTTAAGCCATTTCGCGGAATCTGGGCTCATCATCGCTTCCTCATAGTTTGTAGGCTCGTCATGGTCAAGTAACATGACCTCCAGAACAAGATTACCGTACCACTCTGGTGCGGATCTCACTCTGGTTTACCTACGAGGTTCGGTAGTAACTTGATCTGAAGTTACATGATCATCATCATTAGCTTCCTCACTAATTGGTGTGGTAGTCACAAGAACAGATTTCTGTGATGAACTACTTTCCAATAAGGGAGCAGGTACAGTTACCTCATTAAGTTCTACTTTCCTTCCACTCACTTCTTTCGAGAGAAACTCCTTCTCTAGAAAGGATCCATTCTCAATAATGAATAACTTGCCTTCGGATCTATGATAGAAGGTGTACCCAACATTTTCTTTTGGGTATCCTATGAATCCGCACTTCTCCGATTTGGGTTTGAGCTTATCAGGTTGAAACTTTTTCACATAAGCATTGCAACCTCAAACTTTAAGAAACGACAACTTAGGTTTCTTGCCAAACCATAGTTCATACGGTGTCGTCTCAACGGATTTAGATGGTGCCCTATTTAATGTGAATGTAGCTGTCTCTAATGCATAACCCCAAAACGATAGTGGTAAATCGGTAACAGACATCATAGATCGCACCATATCTAATAAAGTACGGTTATGACATTCGGACACACCATTACACTGTGGTGTTCCAGGTGGCGTGAGTAGTGAAACTATTTCACATTGTTTTAACTAAAGGCCAAACTCGTAACTCAAATATTTTACTTCTGCGATCATATCATAGAAACTTTTATTTTTGTTACGATGATTCTCCACTTCATCTAAAATTCTTTGAACTTTTCAAATATTTCAGACTTGTGTTTCATCAAGTAGATATACTCATATCTGCTCAAATCATCTGTGAAGATCAGAAAATAATGATACCTGCCGTGATCCTCAATATTCATCGGACCACATACATTAGTATGTATGATTTCCAACAAATCTGTTACTCGCTCCATTGTTCCGGAGAACAGAGTCTTAGTCATCTTGCCCATGAGGCATGGTTCGCAAGCATCAACTGATTCATAATCAAGTGATTCCAAAAGCCCATCAGCATGGATTTTTTTCATGCGCTTTACACCAATATGACCTAAACGGTAGTGCCACAAATAAGTTGCACTATCATTATTAACTTTGCATCTTTTGGCTTCAATATTATGAAAATGTGTATCACCACGATCGAGATCCAACAAATCATTTTCATTGGGTGTATGACCATAGAAGGTTTTATTCATGTAAACAGAACATCAATTATTCTCTAACTTACATGAATAACGTATTGCAATAAACATGATCCAATCATATTTATGCTCAACGCAAACACCAAATAACATTTATTTAGGTTCAACACTAATCCCGAAAGTATAGGGAGTGTGCGATGATGATCATATCAATCTTGGAACCACTTCCAACACACATCGTCACTTCACCCTTAATTAGTCCCTGTTTATTTTGCAACTCCCATTTCGAGTTACTACTCTTAGCAACTGAACCAGTATCAAATACCGAGGGGTTGCTATAAATACTAGTAAAGTACACATCAATAACATGTATATCAAATATAGCTTTGTTCACTTTGTCATCCTTCTTATCCACCAAATACTTGGGGTAGTTCCGCTTCTAGTGACCAGTTCCTTTGCAGTAGAAGCACTTAGTCCAAAACTTAGGTCCAGACTTGGGTTTCTTGACTTGAGCAACAACTTGTTTGCCGTCCTTCTTGAAGTTCCCCTTCTTCCCTTTACCCTTTCTCTTGAAACTAGTGGTCTTGTCAACCATCAACACTTGATGTTTTTCTTGATTTCTACCTTCGCCGATTTTTTGCATCGCGAAGAGCTTGGGAATTGTTTTCGTCATCCCTTGCATATTATAGTTCATCACTAAGTTCTACTAACTTGGTGATGATGACTAGAGAATTCTGTCAATCACTATTTTATCTGGAAGATTAACTCCCACTTGATTCAAGCGATTGTAGTACCCAGACAATCTGAGCACATGCTCACTGCTTGAGCTATTCTCCTCCATCTTTTAGCTATAGAACTTGTTGGAGACTTCATATCTCTCAACTCGGGTATTTGCTTGAAATATTAATTTCAACTCCTGGAACATCTCATATGGTCCATGACGTTTAAAACATCTTTGAAATCATGATTCTAAGCTGTTAAGCATGGTGCACTAAACTATCAAGTAGTCATCATATTGAGCTAGCCAAACGTTCATAATGTCTGCATCTGCTCCAGCAATAAGTCAGTCACCTAGCGGTGCATCAAGGACATAATTCTTCTGTGCAGCAATGAGGATAAACCTCAGATCACGGACCCAGTCCGCATCATTGCTACTATCATCTTTCAACTTAGTTTTCTCTAGGAATACATATAAAACATAGGGAAGCAATAACGCGAGCTATTGATCTACAACATAGATATGCAAATACTATCAGGACTAAGTTCATGATAAATTAAAATTCAATTAATCATATTACTTAAGAACTCCCACTTAGAAAGACATCCCTCTAATCTTCTAAGTGATCACGTGATCCAAATCAACTAAACCATAACCGATCATCACGTGAAATGGAGTAGTTTTCAATTGTGAACATCACTATGTTGATCATATCTACTATATGATTCACGCTTGACCTTTCGGTCTCAGTGTTATCGGTCAGACCGCATAACAACATACGTTGTTCCCTTTGTCATCAGTATGTTACT
This sequence comes from Triticum aestivum, assembly GCF_018294505.1. Taxonomy (NCBI): domain Eukaryota; kingdom Viridiplantae; phylum Streptophyta; class Magnoliopsida; order Poales; family Poaceae; genus Triticum; species Triticum aestivum. The sequence continues at coordinate 32,991,234 of NC_057794.1, forward strand.
TGCCCGAGATTCGATTGTCGGTATCTCAATACCTAGTTCAATCTCGTTACCGACAAGTCTCTTTACTCGTTCCGTAATACATCATCCCGCAACTAACTCATTAGTTGCAATGCTTGCAAGGCTTAAATGATGTGCATTACCGAGAGGGCCCAGAGATACCTCTCCGACAATCGGAGTGACAAATCCTAATCTCGAAATATGCCAACCCAACAAGTACCTTCAGAGACACCTGTAGAGCACCTTTATAATCACCCAGTTATGTTGTGACGTTTGGTAGCACACAAAGTGTTCCTCCGGTAAACGGGAGTTGCATAATCTCATAGTCATAGGAACATGTATAAGTCATGAAGAAAACAATAGCAATAAACTAAACGATCAAGTGCTAATATAACGAAATGGGTCAAGTCAATCACATCATTCTCCTAATGATGTGATCCCGTTAATCAAATGACAACTCATGTCTATGGTTAGGAAACATAACCATCTTTGATCAACGAGCTAGTCAAGTAGAGGCATACTAGTGACACTCTGTTTGTCTATGTATTCACACATGTATTATGTTTCCGGTTAATACAATTCTAGCATGAATAATAAACATTTATCATGATATAAGGAAATAAATAATAACTGTATTATTGTCTCTAGGGCATATTTCCTTCAGTAACTGCAAGTGTTTCCCCCAAAAGAAAATATGTCTTTTTTGTGTGGAGGAAGGAAAGTTCCATGTGACCATGTCTGACACTAGGGATGCATGTAACTTGTCGGGGATATACCCCGCGGTATGACCCGGCCAGATGTATAACCCGGCCGGACTTGGCGACTCACTAATGACCCGCCCTGGCTGGACGACTCACTAAGTGACCCGCCCGAGCCTGGCGACTTATGGGTGACCTGGCAAGCGGATCAAAGGAGCAACAAGACCCGGGGCCCCAAGAGGCTCAAGGCCCAGAAGGCCGGCTACGTTATGGTAGGCCGGCTTAACAGGAAAGGCGTGAGGAATATCTCCTTTACGAGGAAGCAAGACCCGGACTTGTAATCAACTTGTAAGAGAAGATAGACTAATCCTAGTCCTACTAGGACTCCACATGTAACCCGCCCCTCTAATTTATATAAGGAGGGGCAGGGCTCCCCAAAGAGAGACGAGCAACAAGAAACAATATCTAGGGCTATACACAAAGAGGAGAGCCGGCTCACGGGGACTCCCTCATGATCATAATGAGACCTAGCCACAAACAGCACGTAGGGTTATTACCGGATGATGTTTCCCGAGGCCCGAAGCTGTCTAAATCCTCGTCTTGTGTGTTGTGTCTCTCGATTCCGCTCAACCCCTTCAAGCTACCACATAGATGCGTTGGCCTCGCGACTAAGTCCTTACATTAGGACATCTGCCGTGACAATTTCACAACAGTTGGCGCCCACCATGGGGCTCGCGCAAGATGGTGTTGAGTTCTTGGAGGACGCACTCTCAGGTATTGAGAAACTCACGATTGGCCGGTTGAGAAGAGCCGGCATGAGACAATCACATAGGATTTGCTTTGGATCTGGGAGTACAGGATTTGAGTTGAAAAGAAATCAGGCTTGCATGGTGCGCGCCGCTGTGACCGGACGATCCATCAAGATCGGATTGATTTTTCGTTGTGAGATGGACGAAAGTTTTCCGCTGCAAATACCTTACACGTAGGTCGCCGAGTCGCTACAATCACATCCTTGCTTCTTATTTTTGGAAGGGAACTATGCGTGGAGCAGATCGCGTCCAGGGCAGGTGACATGAGTAATAGAGATCAGCATGGAAACGACCACGTGACCCGCCGGACGACCATGGACAGAGCCGGCAAATTTATCACCGGGAGGTCAAGATTATGGTTAAAAAAATTTGGAACTGGCAGATATGAGATTCGTGGAGATTCTAGGTTTGCGTGCGGCGCCTTACGCATTGCAGGGCGACCCGTTGAATTCGAGAAAAGATCGTTTTTTTCAGCTGCAGATGAGATCGGACAGGAATCTGATTCGACGTCACCAGTACATGTATGGATCCGAGTCAGATTGCTGCTCCTCTCCACGTCTACATCAGTACGGGGCAAGGCTGGTAATGATTGTTTAAACCGGCTGCAGAAATCCAAAGAGTAAAGAAACAATTATTGCATGGTGATGGAAAACTGCTCTCGTTTAGGGATCAGGAAATATCAGTACTACCCTGCTGCTACTTCAAGTGCAAAAGGATCAAGCAAAAAAAAGATATACGTCCACGCGTACATTCACCAAGGTCAACAGGAAGTCTGCAGCCGGCCGGGTTGATGATTATCGTCTATGGTTCTGTCAAAGTTGCCGCTAAAGTCACAATATGTTTGAGGGAGAACAGTACGCTCAGAAATTCATTAAATGCCGTCATGCAACAGCACCAGTGCATGGTCGCCTTTTCCGTCGAGCCGCTGCTCCTCCATGACCGATTACTACTGCCACTCGGTCGTCTTCACTTGCTGGCGTCGTTAAACCGACCAGTGCTGGGCCTCAACTCCAAGTTGCTAAAGCCGCTCCTACCGTAAAATCGCCTTGGCTGCTGTTACCGCTTCCGATGAGTACCAATGAGCGTTTCCTGCCGTTCCCTTTGCTGGTGTTGCTACTGCCTTGGGCGTCGCTGGCTCCGTGCCACGCCGAGCTATTGACGTTTATATGGCATGTCGAGTTGCTAAGGATCAGTTATGAAGTAGCATCCGTTGAAGTGTTGTCTACGTAAAAGAAAAATTGACAGGGACACCCAAATTCAATACATTAAGGGGCACGACTTATTTAAAAGCTGGATAGGTGCGTGGTGATTTTTGATTGGACGTGAAGGCCATCGTTTTGGCAAATTGCTGTGCAGCCGCCTCGTCTGGAAGATACATCAGGTGATACCCATCCTATCTTTTTCATCTATGCACAGTAATTTATCTGCGAAAAATTACTTTGATCTGCGGTATTTTTTCGCAGAATCATTATTCATTACAAAGGTGTCGTAAGGGGCGTGCGCCAAATATTTTTTGCACTAGCGCTTGTCCACACCGTGCTGCTTGACGGATACGTGCGCAAGTCCCGGCCTCTGCTACAGCAACACAATGCGATTGACTCGCCCGCCCGCTCCGGTTTAAATCGCCATGGCTTCGGCCGACTTGCCCGTGATGGCTTTTAGCCTCATCTAGTGATCATTAACTCCGCGGCGGATAATTTCTGGCATAACATATCAGGTGAAATCCATTCAGTATATTTTTTTATATTGTTTTTTTAAAAGAGCAATTACTCTGGTTTGCAATTTCTCCCGTGTAGGACAAGTTATATCACTAAGACGTTGAATGACTCGTATCGGTTTATATCACGGTCAAATGTGAAGAATCTCAAGACAACTCTTCGAGTCGTCTTAAGACTCCGGGGCTACGATGACATGACTTAGCAAATATTGTGAGATTTAAGACCCCGGGTCATTGGAGGGAAGATAACCTGGTGCTGGAGGCTACCGCCATATTGGTGAAAATTGAAAGGCCGTCAGGAAATTTCCGGCTCACAATGATGCTTCAGTTTACAATCCGGTTCAAGAGACATATTTCTCCCACAAAGCACTGAAGCTCTCAAATCCGGTTCAAAAGCCGGCCCAGGGTAAATTTGTCCCTCACAAATTTTTGAAGCTCTCAAATCCGGTTCAAAATCCGGCTCAAGGTAAATTTGTCCCTCACAAATTTTTGAAGCTTTCAAATCCGGTTTAAAGTTTCGATTCAAAAAGATTTAAATCTCTCGCAAGTTCGAGTTCTCAGAAAAATTAAAGGTTGCCAAAAGAACTTGCTGCCATAATGCGCGGTTCAAAATTGGATATCCTGCCTTACGACTTATCTTATTATGATCACTTGGGGGCTTCCTGCTCATCGAGCATAGCTATCAATACCCTCTTGATCGGCCCAATGCCAAAATTTATATGGTCACTTGAGGGCTTCCTGTTCAAACATAGGTCATATTCGAACCAAAGAGAACATAGCTGTCGATACCCTTTTGATTGGCAAACTGCCGAACCTACTTGGAGGCTTCTTGATCGTATCCGAATCATAGCTCAACCCCTTTGGGAATCGACGTGGATCGTATTCGAATCAGCGTCGTTAAACAACTCTCAAGGTCATTTGGGGGCTTCCTATTCAAACATATGTCGTATTCGAACCAAAGAGAACATAGCTGTCGATACCCTCTTGATCGACATCGCCAAAGCCACTAGGGGCTATATGATCGTATTCGAATCTTAGCTTAACCCCTTTGGAAGGTTTACTGATCGTATCCGAATCAGAAGGCTCCAAAAGCTTTATTCTGTCTCTGGTAAAGTTTATTGCAGCCACAATTACTTAACTTGAGACCTTTTTGGAATTATATCTCAAATATATATAAGTGTTTTATGCTTAACCTGGCTTAACTTTTGACTATAAGTCGCCAGTTTATGACAATCATCATCTATGTGGAAGCATTGGCTTCTAAGGATTGGGTTATCACCCTTACTGCACAGGTTATGTAAGCCGGCAGTACGAATTCAATATCACAGTAGTTATATGTGAGATATTATGACCCGCCCTGGTTTCGACGCTAAGTCGCCAGGGCATATGTTGTTTAAACTCTCTGCAGGATTTGCAGAAATATGACATGCAAATGATTAAGTTCAAGCTCATTACCATAGTTGATGCTTCAAAATGATTATCCATTCTGGATTTTTCTCAAAAGGCTATAAGCCGCCGGGTCATGAAAATTCCGTTTTACAATGAAGGCGTATTGAATCGCCATCGGCCAAGAGCCGCTGGGTATTTAAACTCCGGATTTACTTGTCAACAGATAAGGTATTTGAATTCTTTAAATAGCCAACATGGCTGGATTTTCAATGATGATATTGAATGATTGAGGTTTTCATACCGGATTATATTATTCAAACTTTGAATAGCCAACATGGCTGGATTTATATTATGATTATCAATAACCAATATTATGATTGAGGTTTTCAAACTCGCTTTAGCGCCACAGCTATTATCTTTATCAATGGGCATGATTTATTTTACAATGGAGGAAATAGTCCCGAGTCGCTGCAGGCTTACGACCCGGCACTTGGGGGCTACATTATTCAAGTTGAGGTTACATCAAATATGCAAGTCTCATGTCGCTGCAAGCATGCACCATGACACTTGGGGGCTAATGCAAAGTCATTTTTATTGGCCTTATTGAAGACCCGACTCATCCCATTGTAATGAGCCGGCCCTTGGGGGCTACCAATTGCTCCTGTTAAAATTCAAGATACACAAGCCTTATTCCATTATATATTGAAGGATCCACTGCTCAGTTGGTAAAGCATAAAGCTCTTAACCTTGTGGACGTGGGTTCAAGCCCCAGGATGGGGGTTACATCATATGATATTATTTTCAATGAAAAGTCCCAGCTTAGTATTATCTTACTAAGCCGGCCCTTGGGGGCTACACGTTACTGCTCAAATTTACATCATCATATTTGCAAAGTCGCTGCTCATTATTACATAATGACCCTACACTTGGGGGCTAATGCATATTGCTCTTTGCTTAAAACAATTCTAGGATGACCCGGCTACACTACTATGACTATAGCCGACTCATGGGGGCTACACAACTGGATTTCATTTAAAGCCATGGTGATAAGTCCCGACTTATTCATGCTGATTAAACCGGCCCTTAGGGGCTACAGGTATTATGGATATAAGGGATAAATATCTTCAAATTTTCAGTTTGAGTAAATCAGTTTGACCCGGTGTCTGCAAAAATCATAAACCGGCGTCGGTGACAATTATGACTCAGCATCATATATTTATAACCCGGCAATTTTGGTAATCATAAACCGACAAGTTTTATATCTCAAGTAGGCTGAATATAAGTTGAATATTTGAAGACCAATATTTTTGTCAAGTCAGAGCATTGAAGGCCGACTCAAATGGATGCTTTATTTACAATATTTCTTCTACAAGCAAATTGACTACAAAGTTGGTCCATTGACCCGAATTTTCCAGAAGGAGGAGATGACAAGGACTTAAGGATGATCAAGTGCCGGCATACAAGAATATTTAACCCGGAGTGCAACCTGTCAATTTGTTCTTGTGTTTATGTTGCAGATCAGTTTAACATGGATAAATTCAAATTAAACTTGGGGGCTAATGTCGGGGATATACCCCGCGGTATGACCCGGCCAGATGTATAACCCGGCCGGACTTGGCGACTCACTAATGACCCGCCCTGGCTGGACGACTCACTAAGTGACCCGCCCGAGCCTGGCGACTTATGGGTGACCTGGCAAGCGGATCAAAGGAGCGACAAGACCCGGGGCCCCAAGAGGCTCAAGGCCCAGAAGGCCGGCTACGTTATGGTAGGCCGGCTTAAGAGGAAAGGCGTGAGGAATATCTCCTTTACGAGGAAGCAAGACCCGGACTTGTAATCAACTTGTAAGAGAAGATAGACTAATCCTAGTCCTACTAGGACTCCACATGTAACCCGTCCCTCTAACTTATATAAGGAGGGGCAGGGCTCCCCAAAGAGAGACGAGCAACAAGAAACAATATCTAGGGCTATACACAAAGAGGAGAGCCGGCTCACGGGGACTCCCTCATGATCATAATGAGACCTAGCCACAAACAGCACGTAGGGTTATTACCTGATGATATTTCCCGGGGCCCGAAGCTGTCTAAATCCTCGTCTTGTGTGTTGTGTCTCTCGATTCCGCTCAACCCCTTCAAGCTACCACATAGATGCGTTGGCCTCGCGACTAAGTCCTTACACTAGGACATCTGCCGTGACAATTCCACGACATAACTAAAGTGTCACCCCCGACTACAATTGCTTCTCCATAATGCAACTACAATTCTGTGGTGTTTTGTCGGGATGGATTGTTGCATGTCTACCACCAAGCATGTAATTTTAAGTGTTGCCACCGACTGCAACTCGGTGGTGTTTTTTTCGGGAAAGTGAGGGTGGTTGCATATGTGTCACTAGGCATGCAACTGCAAGTGTCACCCCTGACTGCAACTCTGAGGTACTTTCTAGGAATCGAAGTTGCATGTCAATCACTAGGCATGCAATTGCAAGTATTGCTCCTGACTGCAATTGCATGTCTTTAATGTGACTGCAACTCTATGTTGTATTGTTGGGAAGGGGCAGTTGCATGTCTGTTACTAGGCATGCAACTACAAGTGTTGCCCACATCTGCAACTATGTGATGTTTTTTGTTGGGGGAGGGGGTAGTTGCATGTCTACCACTAGGCGCGCAACTGCAAGTGTCGCCCCTGACTACAACTCTAAGTTGTTTTCTAGGAGTGGTAGTTGCATGTTCATCCCTAGGCATGCAAGTGCAAGTATTGCCCCCGTCTGTAACTTCATGTCTTCAACATGACTGCAACTCTGTGGTGTTTTTTCGGGAAGGGGTAGTTGCATGTCTGCCAGTAGGCATGCAACTGCAAGTCTTGCCTCCGACTGCAACCATGTGATGTTTTTTCTCGGGGTGAGTGGACAGTTTTTTTGCCACTAGGCACGCAACTTCAAGTGCCTCACCTGACTGCAACTCTGTGGTATTTTGTCGGGAGGGGCAGTTGCATGTCTGCCACAAGGCGTGCAACTACAAGTGTTGCCTCCCACTGTAACTATGTGGTGTTTTTGTCCGAGGGAGGGGGTAGTTGCATATTTGCCACTAGGCACACAACTACTGACTACAACCGCACATTTTCCAACGCGATTTCAACTCAATAGTGGTTCGTTGGTGAAGGGGGAGAGTTGCATGTCCTACACTAGACACACAACTGCGCAACACGAACTCCAATTGCATGTCTTCATCACAACTGCAACTTTGTGTGTGGTGTGGTGGGGGGGGGGGTAAATGAGGTGGGGGTGTTGTATGCCCTTTTTTATTCAGTTTCATGTTAACCCTTGACACGCAACTTCCCTCGGCGGTGGCCAGTTGCATCTCTTACATGCAAGGGGAACGCTAAAAATCAATCGACTGGGACTTTACGAATTCTCAGTCGACGAGATTAGCTGCCAAGTTTCATCGACCTGTATTCAGTCGCTGATGTGTTTTCTTTTTCAAAACACACTAGGATTTTCCTATCTGAGAGGCTGGCAGCAACATAGTATGCCTTCCGCTACGTGGGTTGTGGGTTGTGGCTTGCAGCTTGTTCTCTTGTGCTTTTCTGTTTTTATATTGTCATAGATGTCCATGTAAATCTTTGTATGTTTTCTTCTTCTTCTTTTTTTGCTGGGTTGTGTGCACCGTGTATGTACGGAAAAAGAAAGTTATTGGGGCAGATGACTATGTGTATGTATACAGTATACATGTGTACTTGTCTAGCTTTTTAACTTTCTTTTTTCATTTATTTTTAGTAGATTTTCCTTTTATTTCTTTACTTGTATTTCCATTTTTTATTTATTATCTTTCTTGTTTAGGAAATATGGAACATTCAATTTTTTAAGAACCTATATTTTGACATGCATGAACAATTTTATTCTCACATGTTGTTGTGATAATTTTTTATTCTGAGTTGTCGTTGCCTTTTCTACATGGACTTTTATTTTTTTGCTTATTTTTATCTTGTCTATTTTTTTTACTTTGTTTCTTTGTGTATTACCCAAAAATAATGTTTTATTGTGTTTATGTGCTATGTTTTTTTCACGAGCGCACCGTAAAGTTGCATACATAACACTAGGCATGCAACTGCAAGTGTCGCCCTCGACTACAACTGACCTTTGTTCTATCGAAGAACAGTGGAAGAGGGGATGGGTAGTTGCATGTTTTTCACAAAGCATGCAATTGCAAATGTCGCCCTCGACTACAACTGCATGTCTACAAGCGAATGCAATTGACTTTTGTTCTGTCGGTGGGCGGCAGGAGAGGGGATAGTTGCATGCCTCAGACTAGGCATGCAACTGCAAGTGTCGTCCTTGACTGCAACTGCATGCCTACCCACCCTATTGCAACTGGTCTTTTTGTTATGTCGGAGGACATCGGGAGGGGGGCGTAGTTGCATGTATGATTGTAGGCACACAACTGCAAGTGTCACCCCGACTGCAATTGCATGTCTACCCATCCGACTACAACGGACCTTTGTTTCGTCAGAGTGTGGTGGGAGAGGGGTAAGTTGCACATCTAACACTAGGCATGCAATTGCAAGTGTCACCCTCGAGTGAAACTGCATGCCGACACATCCAACTGCAACTGGCCTTTGTTTTGTCAGTGGGCGGCGGGAGAGGGGGGAATTGCATGTCTGACGCTAGGCATGCAAATGAAAGTGTCACCCTGAACTGCAATCGACCCTTGTTTTGCTGGAGGGCGGCGGGAGAGTGTGTGTGGGCGGAGTGAGGTAGTTGCATGTCGGACACTAGGCATGCAACAACAAGTGTTGCCCCAGAATGCAACTGCATGTCTACCCAAACAACTGCAATTGACTTTTTTTGC